>NC_143551.1:42830909-43154090 GCF_054136105.1 Typopeltis vanoorti | reverse complement strand
TAATCCATTCATATCTTCAGAATAGATCAATGCAAGTAAAAATCAACGGTTCTACATCCTCCCAGCGCCACATCTTTTCTGGAGTGCCGCAGGGATCTCTACTGGCTCCATTGCTGTTCTCTATATACATGTCAGACATTCCGCACAATTCGATGACTTCCATTTTGGCCCTGTATGCGGACGATACGGCAGTACTAACCAGATCTCTCAGACCCCATTTCATTACCAGAAAGTTTCAAGAAAACCTTCTAAAGCTGGAGGGTTGGTTCTCCAAGTGGAGATTGGAAGTCAACCCCCAGAAAAGCTCAGCCGTTCTTTTCTCAAAAAGGCCAATGTCTCCTGCAGGAGATGTGTTACTATTCAATACTAAAATTCCCTGGCAGACAGAAACAAATTACCTGGGTGTAATTCTCGACAAAAAGCTATCTTTCAACCAACACATCAAATCTGCGTGCACAAAGGCATCTAACCATAGCTCAGATCTGTCCGCTAATTAATAGAAATAGCAAGCTCAGCAACAGAATCAAATTGCAACTATACCAGATGACAATTCATCCTATAATCACCTATGCCTCTCCGGCCTGGAGCCACACCTCTAATGCTAACATTATCAAAATATAGCGAGTGCAGAACAAGTGCTTGAGAATGATTCTGAATGCCCCGTAGTATGTTAGAAATAATCAACTCCACAGAGACACAAATATTCCCTATATTTTCTCTTTTCTACAATCCTTAGCAACCAAGTTTTTCCTAAAGACGTCCACACATCCCAACGATTTGGTTCAGCAAACTGCAGCATACGATCCAACGGACATATTCAAATATAGAAGACCAAAAGCTATATTAGCCTCCTTTAGTGATGCATAATCTCCATGCCCATTCAGGGCGAGCAATCTGCTCATAAATTTTACCTTCACTGTAACTACAACAGATAGCGGGGAATATGAAAAGCATCTTGCTTCACCCCTAAAGACATAAATGTCAATTGTCAATATTTATCTCTTTTGGGTCAGGCACCCACAGATGAGTTCTGGCTCACATACTGATGGCAACTTTCTTCCTGGGGAGTATAACTGTTCAGGTGGCTGTTTGCCAGAAAAGGCATATGACAAATGGTGTGCTAGAGGATTGTACTTGAATTGCATCTATTTAATTTGTATATTAATGATATTGGGAATGATCTGAAGACGAATATCGAAGTTATTTATTGATGATGCTAAACTAAAGAGGGCAATACTTAAATTTAATGCATAACTATGTTTTAATTATTATTATTATGATGATGATTTAGGACACCATGGAGTCAAAAGACTCATTGTGGGAGATCCTTCCTAGAAAACACAAAGTCTATCATACCACTCCTTGACCCTTCCGTCTCTCACCACTCTATCAGGCAATGCATTCCACGGTTCAACCACCCTCCATGCAAAGAAACGACTCCTCATTCTCTTGCTCACAGCTTCCTTTCGTAACTTCCAGGGATGGTCCCCCTTGTCCTTGCTTCCCCCCCCCCTTTCACCGAGTGAAAGAACTCCCCCAGTGTCAGCCTGTAACTACCTCTCAACAGTCTCAATCATATCGCCTCTCATTCTTCTATTCACCAAACTCTGCAGTCCACATTTCCTCAGCCTGTCCTCATAACTAACATTGTACAGTCCTGAAACCATCTTTGTAATCTATCTCTGTACCCTCTCCACAGTTAATTTATCCCCTTCAAATCCTGGCGACCATATTTGAGAACAGTAGTTCAAGTGTGGTCTGATCCTTCTCAGTACTGCGGCAATCCTCTGGGTTACCTTCACCACCTTCGCAATATTTTCCTTAAATTTCAGGTTTCTATCAATCATCACCCCCAGATCACATTGTCTCCCCTACTTCCTCCAGTACAACTCATCCAACAGAGTATGCTGCCTCCCATCGGTTTATCACAAACTTCAAGACTTTACATTTTGCTGCATTAAACTGACATCTCCTATTCATTTGCCCATCTGTCCAGTTTATTCTAATCCTCTTGCCTCTGGCAACTCCTATAGGTAAAGATGACCTTTCCAGTGCTTCTGCCTAGTATCTCCACTTCAGGGCCTGGCTTCCACTGACAAGACCTCAATAAATCGAAACCGGTATGGGTAGTGGCCCTTTCCTTAATGCATAACATTATACATATCCACAAGGAGATGTGTTTTGTATTATGAAAGATACTGAGATAGGAGTGATGGTAGCTTGGCCACTTTTGCTACGAGTTGCCTGGTGTTGTACTACCTTATCCCAGTCCTGAAGATATTTTCACACTTGAATAAAGGATTAAACTAAATTTATTATAGTCTAACCAAGTGAAAAATAAACTTTCAACAACTTTCTTCCTCCTTGATATTTCCCCCACCATACACAACTCTATGATATCTATCAGATAGCTAATCCAAAATCCAGTTTGCTTACCTGACATTTAAACCCATATTCTGCAACTTAAATATCAGCTTATCATGTTGTACCCTGTCAAATGCTTTTGCAAAATAAAATAAAAAAATAGCAGAATATGCTTTTCCCTCAGCAACTGCTCTTGTCACGTTATTATAAAAGACAATCATATTACTAAGGTAAAAGCTCCCCTTAATAATTCATGTTGACTCTCACAGATAACATTATCCTCATCTTCCCAATGCTGTATATAGTCCTGATCTCCATGATCTTAATAACTACTGATGAAACACAAACTGGTCTATAATTTGACATTTCCAGTCTGCTACTGCCCTGATGCAATGGCACTATCTTACCTTCTTTCCATTTCTTGGGTACTTTTCCCATAGTAAGACTTTCAGTGAAAAGCCAGGTCAACGAAGCTGTCAGTTCTTGAGCACATTCTTTCCAAAACTGTGGCGAAATTCCATCCAATCTCACAGCTTTATTGACATCCAGAGTACTCAGTATTTGAAACACACACTCTCTTCTTGCACCTCTAAACCTCGAACCTGCCCTATCCTTCTAGTATTAAAACCTACTTCTCCAGGATGAAATACTCCAATAAAGTGTTCGTTGAACAACTCCACTGTTCAATGTCCCTCTGCATTAGTCACTCTATTCCCACTTTTATCCCACAATGTGATTCATCCACAATCATTTCTCCTCCTACTGGCCACATAGCTAAAAATTTCCTAAGATTTTCTTTGGATCTTAGTGCCAATCTCTTCTCATATTCCAGTTTTGCTTTCCTCACCCAACTAGTCACTCTCCTGACCTGAGTCTTATATTCTTCATGCATCTGCTCTCAACACCTTTCCTTATGTCTCTTCCATAACCTCTTTTTCACCTGCAGTTCCTGTTTGATATTGTTTGTCATCCACTTTACACCAAATTGTCCTCTTCTTCACTCATGGAATACACCTTACTATTGCTGATAACAAATATTCCTTCACAATTTACCAAGCACTAATGATATCTCGCCCTACCAATTCCTTCCTCCATGGAACTACCCCAAGTTGATATCTAAGACTATTATAATCAACCACCTTATAGTTCCACATATATTCCATTCTCTATGATACTCATGCATGTCTATTCATCTTCCAAGTCAAAAGCACATGGTCACACTCTCCAACTGGGAGAAGATATACCATCTCAATTATAATCAGGTCTTCTGATGCTATGACCAAATCCAAAACTCTTGAACCTCTTGTTCCCTCTATTACATGTTGCCTAAGACATTTGTCCCTCAAGAATTCTAGAAATTCCATTCCCTTATTCAGGAGCACTCCGAGGGTATTTGCCACCCGGGTGCAAACTTTTATTGGCCGCCCCTTAAAAAAATAATTAAAAGAAATTGCATGTAGCATTTACTACAATAAATAAAATATCAACGTTGCTTCCCAGGTGCGGTGCATCCTTTGCACCCTCAGGTTGGCACAGCCCTGCCCTTATTACTACATGCATTTTCCTCTTCCCAATTTATAGTGCTGTAGTTAAAATCTCCCATAACAATCATTCTTGCACTTGACAAGCTCAACTGCCTAAACATCTTCTGCTCCTCACTCTGTGTGTGCTCCTTTGTTTGTAGCAACACCACATTAAATATCCTGTCTTACCCACCTCTATCTCACATTATATGCTTTCAAAACCCTTTGTGTTATTGCCTTCAAAAGCCCCCACTCCGAGAGGACATAAGTTATAAGAGGACATCACTTATAAGCAGTACTCCACCACCATGTTTTCCTTCCTCTCCTTTCGAGAAATGCTGTACTCTGCTACTTCTATTCCTGTTATTATATCACTTTCTGTCAACCACATCATAGAGATCCTGATAATCTTCAGACAGGCTGATGCTGTCAGTGCCACCATTTCATCTCCTTTATTCCGGATACTTCTGGCATTAGTATAAAGCATAAAAATATCACTATTTCTATACCTATTGTTATCCTCTCCTGACTCCACTGGACTTAGAGTTACCTGGTGTCTTCCCCCAAGCACTCATTCCCACAAGAGGCTACCCCTGCTCCCATTCGCCCTGATAATTCTAGTTTTCCTGCATTGACTCATTGATTTATTCAGAGAACAGAAATCTGTCCAGATGCCTACATCCTTCCTTATTCAAATGCAAGCAGTCTCTTGCATACAGTTGTTTTCTGTCCTCAAATGCCCTCCAAGCATCCATGTATGTCATGCCTCTCTTCTGACACATTCTGGCTATCATGCTATTCATTATTAATGGTCTTCTACTCAGCTCGTCATTATCATACCTAGGCAACACATGCGCACTATCTTCGCTCGCTGAGTTTTCTTCTGTACAACCTCAAGCATGAATCTTAGACCTCTCACCACTCAATTTACACTGCCTCTCAAGTCATTTGTGCCCACCATCAGAATAATCTCATCCCACCTTTCATCCCGCTTAATTGCCATTGCCACACTTTCTATCATTCCTCCAGGCAAACTCCTCTGGCATTCTATCTTGCACAACACGGATCATTGAATCTCCATATATCACGCCGCTTACCACTCGGTTCCTTGATTGCTCACCTGAATCCCTCTCTCTCTCTCTCTCCTCTAACACTTTCTCTCTGTGTTTCCCTACTTACCTGTTGTCCTGGCATCTCTCTCTCTCTCTCACCCTGTTCCAGCACTTCCTTTACACTCTTCTCATTCCCTCTCTCTCTCCTACTCTATTCTCTCCTCTGCTATCGTTCCCATAACTCTCTGATTCCCTCTCTTCCACTGTTTCTATTCTCTCCTCTTCTATCATTCTCATGACTGTTTCTCTCATTTACTTTCTTCTACTGTTTTTATTCTCTCCTCTTCTATAACTTCCATAACTCTCTCTCATTCCTATTCTGATTCGCCTTGCATTCATTTCTTCCATTCACTTGATCTCATCTTTCACACTTCTCAACTAATTCCCGAGACTTTCCATCTCCTTTTTCAGTTCATCTTTCTCTCTCTGCAAGCTATCCACTGCTGCTCACCATTCATCCTCCCAATTAAGACCATCTCCGAAAATTTCACAGTTATTCTCCACTTTTATTTTTTCATTTACATTTTGCTCGTTATTCTCACCCTCTATCACACTACTCATCTCTCTAGGTCTATATTCTCCCATCTTTGATGCACGCTACTGAGGTCAGTTATGGTAATCTCTAACTCACAAAGTTCTTCTCATTTCCAACATTTTCCATATATATATACACTCCTCCATCTCTCACCTACCACATACCCAACTGCCGGAATATGTACATACCATAAACACTGCATACCACAAAATCCTGTAGTATGCTATGCAAGATGTAGTCCTTAAAACTAAACATTTTTTTTTATTAACAGTAGAATGTATTTCTTCAACATGTTTCACTGTCTATATCGCTGACAGTGTCTTTGGGAAGTTTTTTAACATAAGTAAAAAACATCACCACCACCACCACCAAAAAAAAAAAAAAAACCTTTCCCAACAGCTAGTATTTCTATACATTGAAAAAGACTGGAATTAATTTAATCACGTGTATCATTATTCATATTACATGCGCTCTCTACATTGTTGTGTAAACTCTGCATGTGATTGCTGGCATAGGAGAGGTCTTGAATGTTACACACATTAATTAATTATTTCCAAATGTTGTGAAGGATCAGTCCTTAGTCTCAATGTATAGAAATAATGGCTGTTAGGAAACACTGGCATTGTTGGGAAATAATGGCTTTTGAGCGAAATACTTTGGAAGACTCCTTGAACAAGCTGTTGAAGTAATTCTCTTTTAAGTAAAGCATGGAGGATGCTTGTCAAATTATCATGTCATGTTCTTTAAGCATATCCACTTTTATCTTCCCTTTTGTTTTCAGTATCACTTATGTGTTCTTTTTTATGGATTTCAAAACTTCTTCCAGTTTGACCTATGTATATCTTTCCACAACAACATTATTATTAACATTTGACTTCCATGGAGTTGTATGCTTGTCAATTTATCATGTCATGTTCTTTAAGCATATCCACTTTTTTCTTCCCTTTTGTTTTCAGTATCACTTATGTGTTTTTTTTAATGGATTTCAAAACTTCTTCTAGTTTGACCTATGTATATCTTTCCACAACAACAGTATTATTATTAACATTTAACCTCCATGGAGTCAGAGACTCATCATGGGAGGTACACAGTATTGCATAATGCTTATCCAACTGTGCTTTAAACTGATTCAATGTGTGTACATTCACAACACACTCAGGCAATGCATTCCAGTTGCCAACCACTCTCCATGCTCAGACCTCATCCCCACTCCTCTGCTCACACCCTCTTTTTACAGTTTCCAGCAATGGCCTCTTGTTCTACCCCCTCTCCCATTTTATGAAAAATCTCTTCCATGTCAATGTGATAACAACCCGTGACTAGCTTATATATCTCAATCATACCCCCCCCCTCTTCCTCCTATGGACCCTTTCCAACATATACTCATCATACTGAAAACCTAATCTGTGCACAATAATCCATATGAGGCCTGATCAAGGCCTTATACAATGCCATCATAACCTCTTTATTTCTGCATGTCAGGGTCCTTGCATCACTGCCTGCATATTTATATCTAGCATCTTGTTTATCTAAGTTTATCTAATCAAATCATCCTTTACACACCTGCAATCTCTTTCATGTGATTTCAGAAGAGAAATCACTGATTATGTGTGAAAAGAAAAGAAAAAAAAGTGATTCATTGAGTTGCATTTATCTGCTTGCTCTCAGCATTTGTGGTGTAACTACAAAGGGCTGTATCCTCAGAAATGTAAGATTTCCAGATCCATGTTTATTTGGACCTTTTTTTATTAATTTTGTGTGTGTGTAGATATGTGTTTAAAGTTTATGATTGCCCTGTATATATGTGGGTGTGTATAAACATTGGGAAAAAAAGCTTATTATGATTTTAATTTGATTCTAAGTTCCTTCTCCTAATCTTATAGATGGATTTTGCATGATTCTTGAGTTTCCTGTATAGCGGATATCCTGTATATTAGTACATCTCATTCTTCTTCTTCAAGAGTTATAAATAATCAGTCAGATCCTGTTATGCATTCTAGAATTACAGATGTGCTTTTTGTTAGCAGTTTTTGCAATGTGATGTTGGATATTGCTGAAATGATAACAGTTCTTCAGGAAATAGTTCTAATTTAATTTTAGAAAAGTGACTCTAGATACATAAATACATATATACATCTGTTCTCATATTATTAATATTACATGTAAGTTATGTACAGCAATACATACATTCATTTAAATAACATATTTACACACACACATACAATAATTTGATTAAGGCAACACTGAATGCAGAATTGACTAGATAAAACAATACTGCCAATGTATATTTTCTCTATCTGGCTAATTGTCAAGCTGGCAAAGTAAAGCAACTCCTCTGTTTATCCAATGGATTTCAGGTTTATCTGAAGGTAGATCAATGCTAAGAACATAGTTGGTGGAATGACCGGTTGTACTAAGAGTACCTCGACGAGCACTGGTTTTGTAAACAGGTGATGAATATGCTGGTCCACGCACAATTTCAGCTTTTGATCCTGGTTTTATCCATAACTGAATGTAAGTTAAGTTCTAATAAGAAAATTAATATAATATAAAATAAATATAAATTTAATAAAAATAAATAAATATACTGGTTCTGCTTTTGTGATATTTGGTTTACGAAAAAGGAGCTATTCTGAAATACAAATAAAATTATTTATTTATATACATTATTGAAAACTGTTGAAAGTTTTTTCACTTGGTTATACTATAAATTAAAGATGCCAAGAAATTATATTCTTGATTTAATCTTTTATCCAATGTTAAGCACACAAAGTTTGTGAATGAAGTAACTCCACAACTGGACAACATGTATATAGAGGCTAACGACTTCGAATCACTTGCCTTAGTATCCCATAATGCAAAGCACATATCCTTACAGGCGTGTATAATGCTATGCATTATGTGAAGGGTTAGTATCCAGATCGGTTTCGATCTTTATTGAGGTCTCATTAGTGGGAGCCAAACACAGAAGTGATACCGAGGTTGAAGTAATGCAGAAATCATATGCATATACAAGTAAACAAAAGTGTCACATCTTATTACTAAAAATTCCGACTCCATGGAGGGTGCAATAATAATATTTGCTCATGATCTCAACTTCAGCAGTTGGATACTGACAACACTTTGTTTCCTAACTTATCGAAGTTCCAAGGATACTCCTAGCAGGAAGAATCTTACTTGGAGAATTGCATATAGTTGCATTCCAGTTAATATCATCAAATGGAAGCAGTTTAACATTGGAGATCCCATCTGTAACATCTGTTACTGATGGAAAACAGTAGAACATGCATTCTACAGCTCCCTCTTGTCCTGCATATTTGGAACAGATTGTGTAATGTGTTAGGCATTTCTTTACATACAACAGAACAGGTTAATTTTCAGTACCCACCACCTGTCAGCAATGGGAAGAGAATTTTGATTTTGATAAATTAATGAATTAAAATACCATATATAAAAGATTAGAAAGAAACGTGGATTAGAAAACCAGCAACATGACATCCAATTGCTCTATAATATTGTATTGTGGATGTATTTAGAAAGAAGCATTCTAAGGGATATCAAATTTTTGGCTGGGGGGGGGGGTGTAGACCACTCACATCATGCAATATTCGCTGCAGGGGGAGATAAAATTCTGTCTATTTTTGCTGTCAGAGGTTTTTTAAATGGGTCCATTCTCTTAATTTAGTGTGGTCTTCTTACGGTCAATTGCAGGGATGACTGGACAGCAATCCCAGGAAGAGAAGGCCACCTCAAGGTGGTTAACTCAGATAAGGCTAACCACCTGAATATCAGTCATCTTTGCACTGTAGTTTCAATTGGTCTTTTGGTTGTTCACCTACATGAGATTGATGAAAAAGGAAAAACTGATAGCCTTTGGCTATACAATGATATAAAAGAGCTGAGGCCTTTTCTCTATCTCTCATACTATCTATCTGTCTTTTCTTTCTCCTAATACTATCAGGCTCTCTTGCACCCTAATATATCTACTATAGGACTATGATGAGCACCCCTTTATTTTTCACCTCAATAATGGTCAAAATTTGTCTTGGTAGTGATCCTTTCCATAATGCATAGCTATAAATATAAAATATATAAAAATTTTAAGATGAGATTAGGCGAATCAGAGTAGGAGTGAGAGAGAGAGAGAGTTATGGGAATGATAGAAGAGGAGAGGACAGAAACAGTTATAGGAATGATAGAATAGAAACAGTAGAAGAGGGGAATGAGAGAGTTATGGGAATGATAGAAGAGAAGATTAGAGAAGGTAAACAGTCATAGAGAGGGAATGAGAAGAATGCGAAGAAGTGCTGGAACCAGGGATAGAGTGATGCCAGGACAGCAGGTAAGTAGTGGAACACAGAGAAAGGGTTAGAGTAGGGCGAGTGAGGAATGCAGGTGAGCAATCAAGGAACAGAGTGGTAAGAGGTATGATGTATATAGACTCGATGATCTGTGGTTGTGCAAGATAGGATGCCAGAGGAATGTTTGCCTGGAGGAATGATAAAAAGTGTGGCTATGGCAATTAAGTGGAGTGAAAGCGTGGATGAGATGATTGTGATGGTGGGCACGAATGACTTGAGAGGCAGTGTAAATTGGGTGGCAAGAGATCTGAGATTCATGCTTGACGTTGTACAAAAGAAAAAAAAAGAAAATGCAGAGAGAAAAGATAGTCTGTGTGTGTTACCCAGGTATGATAATGACGAGCTGAGCAGAAGAGCAGTAATAATGAATAGCATAATAGTCACAATGTGTCAGAAGAGAGGATTGTAATATTTGGATGCTTGGAGGACAATTAAGGACAGAAATGAGCTGTATGCAAGAAACCACTTGCATTTGAATGAGGAAGAAAGTAGGCATCTGGAGAGATTGCTGATTTTTTCCGAACTAGTCGGTGCATCAGTGTAGCGAAACTAGAATTACCAGGGTGGATGAGAGAAGGGGTGGCCTCTTGGGGGAATAGGTGCTTGCAGGAAAGGGGAAGACATCAGGTATCTCTAAGTCCAGTGGAGTCAGAAGAGGATAATGATAGGTATGGAAAGAGTGACATTTTTGTTTTTTCTAATGCCAAGAGTATCCGTAATACAGGAGATGAATTGGTGGGGCTGACAGCACCAGCCTGTCCAAAGATTATCGGGATCTCTGAGATCTGGTTGACGGAAGATGATATAATGACAGGAATAGAAGTAGCAGGGTACAGCATTTTTCGGCAGGATAGGAAGGGAAAATGTGGTGGTGGAGTATTGCTTATGATAAGTGATGATTTATGCTTCTAAGAGTGAAGGCTTTGGATGGCAGTGACACTAATGGTTTTGAAAGCATATGATGTGAGGTAGAGGTGGGCAAGACAGGATATTTAGTGGGATGTTGCTAAAAGCAAAGGAGCACAGAGGTGGGGAGCAGCAGATGTTTAGGAAGTTGAGTTTGGCAAGTGCAAGAAGAATGATTGTTATGGAAGATTTTAACTACAGCAGTGTAAGTTGGGAAGAGGAAAACGCATGTAGTAATAAGGGAATGGAATTTCTGGAATTCTTGAGTTACAAATGTCTTTGGCAACATGCACTATAGGGAACAAGAGGTTGAAGAGTTTTGGATTTGGTCATAGCATCAGAAGTGCTGATAATGTCCGCACAGTTAGCCTAGTGGCTGTGCGCTTCGCAACCATATGCCTGGGAAAGAAGTCCTAGGTTCGATTTCCATCTACGACGTGAGGAGCTTAAGGATTTTTCTCAGCCATAGCCAAGTTAGCCAGTCTTGAGAGTGGACAGCAGGGTTTCTTCCTCCAGTTTATCTGGGGTTTTTCATCCCACAAGCAGGCAAACCTGCCCCGTGAACACACGCTGCTACAGTCAAATAACACATCCCCCCCCCCCCCCCAGCGGCAGGCTTGGCGACAGGTCGGTTGGAGGTTGTAATAACAAAAACTCGCATCAAAATGTAACATGCAGACCCTGCATTGGAAGCGGGATAAATGCGTAGAGGAAGAAGAAGAAGATCAGAAGTGCTGATAATAACTGATATGACATCCACCCCCCCTTTCGGAAAAAGTGACCATGTAGTTTTGACTTGGAAGATGAACAGACATGAAGGAGTATCAAAGAAAAGGGAACTTACATGGAATTATAAGGCAGGTGATTATAATATTCTTAGCTATCAACTTGGGGCAGTTCCATGAAGGGCAGAATTGGAAGGCTGTAATATCATTAGTGTGTGGGAAATTGTGAAGGAATATTTGTTGGCAGCAACAGTAAGCTGTATTCGACAATTTGTTGTAAAGTGGATGACAAACAATATCGAACAGGAACTGCAGGAGAAAAAGAGGTTGTGGAAGAGATATAAGGAGAGGGATGGAGAGCAGATGCATGAAGAATATAAGACTTAGGCCAGGAGAGTGACTAATATGGTAAGGAAGGCAAAACTGGAATACGAGAAGAGACTAGCACTAAGATCCAAAGATAATCCTAGGGAATTTTTGAGCTATGTTGTCAGTAGGAGGAGAAATGATGTTGGAAGAATGACATTGTGAGATAAAAATGGGAACTAATGCAGAGGACATAGTGGAGTTGTTCAATAAACACTTTATCTGGGGTTTTTCATCCCACCCAGGATGGATATTTCATTGGGATATTTCATCCTGGAGAAGTAAGTTTTAATACTAGAGGGATAGGACAGGTTCAAGGTGCAAGAGGAGAGCGTGTTCCAAATACTGAGTACACTGGATGTCAGTAAAGCTGTGGGAATGGATGGTATTTCCCCATGGGTTTTGAAAGAATGTGCTAAAGACCTGACAACTCCGTTGACCTGGCTTTTCAGTGAAAGTCTGGCTACGAGAAAGGTACCCAAGGAAAGGAAGGTAAGATAGTGCTATTGAATAAGGGCAGTAGTAGACTGGATGTGTCAAATTATAGACCAGTTTGTGTTTCATCAGTAGTTGTTAAGATCTCGGAGAAATTAGTGAAGGACCATATACAGCGTTGGGCAGATGAGCGTAATGTTTTCTGTGAGAGTCAACATGGATTTTGTTAAGCGGCGCTCTTGCTTTAGTAATATGATTGTCTTTTATTATTCTTATTACATAACACTTCCAGGGAGTCCAAAGACTCATCGATTGGGGGCAATCTATTCTACAAGTTTCCGTCTCCATCAACCACAACTACCTTCATCATCTATACCAACGCCATCTACCGCCAACCACCACTAGTATTTCCACAGACAATCACAAACATCCATGCCCATGGTGGGATTTGAACCTACAGCCTTTTGGCAGGAGAGCCGATACACTAACCACTCGGCCAGCATCGGTTATCGGTTTAATGCAGCCAAATGTAAAGACTTGAAGTTTGGGATACATCGATGGGAGGCTTCATACTCGATTGGAGGAGCTGTACTGGAGGAAGTAGGGAAGACGAGATCTGGGGGGTGATGATTGGTAGAAAACTGAAATTCAGGTAACATATTGCAAAGGTGGTGAAGGTAACCCAGAGGATTGCTGCAATACTGAGAAGGACACTGACCTGCAGAGATAAAAGAGTTATCATTCCATTGTATAAGACCCTGATCAGACCACACTTGGACTATTTTTTTCAAATTTGGTCCTCAGGATTTGAAGAGGATAAATTAACTGTGGAAAGGGTACAGAGGCAGATAACAAAGATGGTTTCAGGACTGTACAATGTTAGTTATGAGGACAGGCTGAGGGTATGTGGACTGGAAAGTTTGGTGGATAGAAGAAGAAGAGGTGATATGATTGAGACTTTTAAACTGTTGAGAGTCAGTTAGGGTTTACACTAGGGAATTATTTTACTTGGTGGAGCAGCAGGGAGGAGTGATGACAAGGGGCCATCCCTGGAAGTTACAAAAGGAAGCTGTGAGCAAGAGGGTAAGGAGTGGTTTCTTTGCATGGAGGTTTGAACCATGGAATGCTTTGAGTGATGGAGTGGTGAAAGCAAGAATAATCAATAAGTTCAAGGAGTGGTATGATAGACTTCATATTTCCTAGTAAGGGCTTTCCACGATGAGTCTTTTGCCTCTATGGTGGCCTGAATAATAACAATAATCATAATAAAAACCAAAGATACAAAAACGTTAACAGATAGATTATAAGAAAGAGATATCCACGTCTTTCTTATTGGAGCTTTGGAAGATTTAGCAGGGCCAGAGTAGGAGTTGTTATTCTTGCCCCCCCCCCCATCCTTGGGTCATCCTGTAATATCCAAAGGGATGCAAAAGTGAGAATCTTGACAATAGACTGGAAATACTGTGTATGTGTAATAAAGTTTATAAATGCTTATGCTCCATCCAATGGAACAGTTAGACGAAAATTCTTCCAGGAATTGGATCCATATTTATACTGTGCCCAATACATCACAGCAGCTGGAGACTGGAATCGTACTGAAAATCCCACATTAGACAAAATAGGAGGACACCCCAGGAGTGGAAAAGTGGGATATGTACAGTAAAAAAACATGTCTCTACAATGCTTAACTAGTAGAGATATGATGGATTCACAATTCTAATCTTCAGGCTTACACCTATGTGAATCAAGGTATTGGTACCTGTCTTGATTGAATTTATATCACTTCTTCCTCTATAAATAGGATAATTCAATAAAACATCATGACATCAACATGTCATGATGTTTTATTGATGTCAGATTATAATCCAGTTCTACTTAAGTTCCACTGCATGGAACAAGTAGAGATCAGTTCTGGACAATGTAGACTACCACCAAATTTTCTGTTGTTCTTTTCAATGAAATTCCACACCCTCTGTTCAAATTGAAATAATGTTACTTGGAATTGGGATATGTGGTTAAATATCAAAGTAGCAGTAAAGCAGAATATGATGGAATGGGGAAAGCAAAAGCTTCCTCAAAAGGAAAAAAACTGAAAGACCTGTATAAAGAGAGAGAAGCTGGTTCGTAACAAACCAACACAATGGTATAGAATGAAGCAACATCATTAGAAACATTAACATAGAGATGGAAGTGGAAAGGCATAAACAAGTAGAAGAAAGAAATTATAAGATAGGAATACTGCAGCACTTAGCAGATAGCTCTTCATCTGTATTCTTCAATAGACAATTCACTAAATTCTGCAAAGAAAGGACTATCACTCGAATCTGCATTGATTATTATTATTATTACATGACACCTTCAGGGAGTCTAAAGACTCATCGAGGGAGGGCACCGACTCCACAACTCTCCGTTTCCACTACTCGATACAACTACAACAAACCGCCCTACTTTCATCATCAACACCAACGCCATCTACCGCCGACCACCACCACTGGTATTTTCACAGACAATCACAAACATCCATGTCCATGACGGGATTCGAACCTGCAGCCTTTTAGCCGGAGAGTGGATACATTCAGCCAGCCAGGCTGTCATTGATGGTGAAGACATGACCACTACTCAAGACATCTTTGACTCCTTTTAAAAACACTACCCAAATCTGTCTGAAGACAATAGTACTGTAGGAAATAATAACTCTTGGAACATTAATGGCTTTCCTGTTCATATTCAAGATTGGCTTAACTGACCATTACAGCATCTGAAGTTACCAAGCCTATAAAGAATGCCAGACAAGAAAATCCCCAGAACCTAATGGTCTAGGGATAGAACTTTACCGTGAGATCTGGGATTTTATTCTTCCTGTTCTTGTTACACTGTTTAATTCTTTTTTCTCATCAGGACACATACCAAGTGAATTTGTATCAAGCTATATCATCCTCATTCCAAAACCTAATAGAAATCACACCTTAATCAGCCAGCTAGAGATCTATTTTTCTATCTAATACTGACTACAAGATATTTTTCCACATTATCAATAATAGGCTTAAAATGGGAATGAGATACATAACTAAAAGCACACAGGTGTATGGAGTTCTAGGCCAAGCAGTAAAATTTAATCTATTTCTGTAATGTGATCTAATCTGCTTAGTTATTATGAAAAAGCAGTTAATGGCAGTGCTATCAGTAGACATTATTCAAGTATTTGATAATGTCTGGCATCCCTTTCTGTTTTACATCCTCCAGCATATTGGTGTAGTTAAAAAGCTGCTATCCATTATCAAAGGAGCCTATGCCAATTCAACTACCTGCCTCAATGGGTTCCTGTCAGACCTGGACAAAATTTGAAAAGGAGTCAAGCAGGGTTGCCCTCTTAGTCCACTGCTCTTTGCATTGGTTCTTGAACCTTTCTTACAGGAAGCTGACAATAACAGTTCCTTCAACTATGAAGGAAAATAAGATATTACCATATGCCAATGATATAGTGGGCACTTTGATAGATAATGATTTGATATATATCTTTTTTGGTATTTTTGAAAAATCCAGCAAGTGGATTAACTACTAATGCAGACAAGATAAAATTAAAAGTTCTTGCAAAATGGGATCCTGGAGGCATTCCTTTGGGTTTAATCCCTAAGAGAGAACCCTTCATTATACTTGAAATTTCCTCCTCCACTAACTCAATATTACCAGTTCAAGAACACATATACAAGAACTTTGAAGCCTTAGAAGACTGGAAAATAGGGCCACTTTCCTTTTCTTCTAAAGTCATAGTACTCAAAATCATAATCTTTCCTGCTCAGTTGTACATAATAAATATTCCAGATATCACAGAAGCTGAAGAAAAGCAATTATATAGTAAGCCTGTGCAATTTTTTTGGTCCAGTCGATACCAAGAAGTTAAAAAGGAATTTCTTCAGCTATCAAAGAATCATGGAGCATTTGAGCTTCCAGTCTTCAAATTCTGCTATTTAAGCAATACAGCTTCAAAAATCCATAAAATATTGCAGACCAATCACACACGTGCAGACCTCCTGTATTACCTGGGTTTTCGTCTTCTCCTGTCTGGAGTAAATGATTATAAAAGTCTAAGATTATAAAGTCTAAGACTACCAGAATGTCAATGTCATTCTGGCATTGACATTCTTTCCATTAAAAAATGTAAAATTTGGTATAAATAAATCTTTAATCTGTTTTGCTTCAAACTTTTGCAGTTGGATATTGACAACACCTTGCTTCGTAACTTATTGAAGTTCGAAGGATACCCTAACAGGAGGGATCTTGCTTGGAGAATTGCATATGGCTGACTTCCAGTCAATACCATCATGTGGAGGTACTTTAATATCGGAGATCCAATCCATGAAATCTGTTATCGATTGGAAACAGTAGAACATGCATTCTACAGCTGCCCTCTTGTCCTGTGTATTTGGAAAGGTTATGTAATGTATTGGGCATTCCATTACTTACAACCGAACAGGTTATTTTTTTTTGCAGTACGTACCACTTGTCAGCAATGGGAAGAGAATTTTGATTTTTATAATTAATGAATTGAAATACCATTTATGGAAGAGTAGAAAGAAACATGGATTTGAAAATCAGCAATATGATATCTAAATGTTTTATAATATTGTACTGTGAAATTTTATTATTCACTCAGATGATTTTTGTATTTAGAAAGAAGCATTCTAGGAAATATCGAATTTTTGACTAGATGGTGTAGACCACCCCACATTATGCAATATTTACCAGGAGGAGATAACATTGTCTATTTTTACTACGAGGGATTTTTTTTAAAATAGTTCCATCCTCTTAATTCTGTGTGGTCTTATAGTTAATTGCAGGGATGACTGGAGAGCAATCCCAGGCAGAGAAGGCCAACTCGAGGTGATTAACTCAGATAAGGCTAACCACCTGGTGAAAAAGGAAACTGATAGTCTTTGACTATACAATGATATAAAAGAAGTTGTGGCCTTTTCTCAATCTCTCTTACCTATCTGTCTTTTATTTCTTCTAATACTATCAGGCTCTCTTGCACCCCTGTTGGTAACTACTCTAGGCCTATGATTGGCATCCCTTTCCTTTTTTTTTACCTCAATAAAAGTCAAAACTAGTCTGGGTAATGACCTTTCCAATAATGCATAACATTATATATGTCTGTAAGGATATGCGCTATGCATTATGGAATACTAAGGCAAGTGATGTGAAGTCATTAGCCTCTATATAAAAGTTGCCCAGTTATGAAATTACTTCACACACAAACTTTATTATTATTATTATTATGTAACACCTCAAGGGTGTCCAAAGACTTATCGAGGGAGGGCACCTACTGTATACAGCTCTCCGTTTTCACCACTCTACCACCAATGCCATCTACCACCACTGACCACTACTACTAAATAGTATTTTCACAGACAATCAGAAACATCCATGGCCAGGGTGGGATTTGAACCCGCGGCCTTTTGGATGGAGAGTGGATACACTAACCACTCGGCCAACCAGGCTGGCAAAATCTACATGCATATGTATATTTTGATTCTACATGAAAAAAATCTACATGCATATGTATATTTTGATTCTACATGAAAAAAATCTACATGCATATGTATATTTTGATTCTACATGAAAAAAAATCTACATGCATATGTTATTCATCTATTTCACCGATTGACATGCCATCTTCTCTTTCACGTCAATGAACATTGTAAGTATGAACAAACTTTGTTTGCTTACACTTGGATAAAGGATTAAACCAAGAATATAATTTCTTGGCATCTTTAATTTATAATGAGAGGATTTTATTGGATTAATCCAGATGGAATTATAAAAAGAGTAGATGGCAAGAGGGGAAGAACCAGATGCCATCGCTGGAAGTTATATAAGAGTGTGGTCAAGAGGGGTGTGAGGAGTAGATTTTTTATATGGAGAATTGTCAGCAGTGAATGGAACACATTATCAGAATGTGTTAATGCAAGGAGTGCTAAGGATTTTCATATTTGTTATGATAAATATGTTGTCAGTTGAATGAACCTCCAACAATGAGTCTGCCAACTCTATGGAGGGTGGAATAATAATAATATTTGCTCATGATATCAACTCTCACCTTACCTGCATAACACTCTGACTACCTTTCTTGCCATACTGTTATCTTTTACTTTACTTATCAACCCCCTGATATCCTTTTTCATTGTTGTAAGAATGCATGATTTCCAAATCATTCATTCTTACTACGACCACCAACTCTTATGTTCGTTTACTCCTCATATCCCATGTCTCAATGTTTCTCTTCATTTTCCTCTCCAGGAAAACAAACCTTTTGCACCTCTCATTCACCACACCTCTAATAATTATTGAATCTTCATATAGTGCCATTTTCAAATCATTCATTCACACAGCCATCTTTCATTCTATTCTTCCTCACTTTTCCATGCATATCTACAATTCTCTTCATTTCACTCTGCATATGCTTCATCTCTTGCCTCATCTTCACTACCTCCATGTCTACATATCTTGAAACACTTTCTCATTGCTTTCTGTCTTGCCATTAATAGTATTCTCTTTCTTGTTATCTACATGCCAGCACAATAAGTCTCACACATCTTACTAAGAGATGCCTTCTCTTTCTTGCCATCAGCCATGTATGCATGCTTTCTTACTATTAGTTGCATTCTGTTTCTCACCAACAGTCTTGCACACTACTTATCATCAGTCTTACGCACTTTGTTTCAATAATGAATTTTTTTTATATTTCTTTTGCTCACTCACTTTCTGGTCATCAGGTTGACATGCTATCTTGCTGTCAGACTCACTTGCCTCTGTGGCTATGTGCTCATGATTTTCCATTCTCCCTTTTGCTTACTGCTGCTCAAATTCAAACAAGCATCATAGTCCATGAATAGAATGTCACACTTCCTGCATACTCACTCACTTACGTCGCTTATTAAATGTCTTCACGCAGACGTTCTCAACATAACCCCCCCCCATGTATGTGTATTATATTCATGCCACTATAATATCATTATATTCAGGCAATAACAATCAAGGAAAAGAAGGAGTAGCCATAGTGTTCAACACAAAATACGAGGCTAATCTTCTTGAATGGCAGTCAGTCTCAAGTAGAGTAATGTGGGCAAATATGAGAATGGGGAACTGGACAATGAGACTTATTTGTGCCTATGGTCCCACAGAAGGTTCTACTAAGGTAGAAGTGGAGGAATTTTTTGAGGCTTTAGAAAAAGCAACTGACACAATGAAAATGGAAAAGTCGGTCCTTGGGGGATCTAAATAGTAGAGTAGGAAATGATTGTGAGACATACAAAAATATTTTGGGAAAATTTGGAGAAAAGAGCAAAGCTAATAATAATGGCAAATATCTGTTGGATTTCTGCTCAGGACATGGACTGGTTATTACTAACACCATGTTCCAACATAAAAATGTGCACAAATTCACATGGAGAGAAGAGGCTAGGAATAAGAAAAGTCTCATTGACTATGTTATTGTTGATAGTGATGTTTTCTCCCTGGTGCAGGACACCAGAGTGTACAGAGGATTTGAAATTGGAAGTGTTTTATCCTGCTCAAGACTATTTAGTCTTGAGCAGGATAAAATTGAATTTCATATTGAAAAGAATAACATGTAAGAAAGTTTTAAAGCGAATAAAAGTTGAGCAGCTCTCAGATGTAAACTGTAGACTAAAATACAGAAATATTATTGAAAAGAAAATGAAAGAGTTTGAGAACAGGAATCAAACCTTGGAGATTCAGTGGCAAACTCTGAAGGAAACATTGATTGATTCTGCCAGAGAGGCATGTGGTGAGGTTGTGTGCAAAGATAAAAAAATCAGAACTCCCTGGTGGACACAGGAAGTTAAAGAGGCAGTGAAGGAAAAGAAGAAAGCATATCAAACGTTCCTGGCAAATAAGTCAGCTTTTACTCTTACAGAATACAGAGACAAATGTAAGAAAGCTAAACAGTGTGTAAAACTAGCTAAACAAAAGTCATGGGAGGACTTTGGCAAGAATATAGAAAATAAATATCAAGAAGGTGGCAAAATATTCTGGAGGTTGTTGAAGAAGCTTAGGAATGTAGGAAAGAGTGCTGTAAAAGGAATTAGAGATGATAAAGGTGAAATGAAAACAGGAGAAAAAGATATCCTTGAAGTATGGAGTAATTACTTTGAAAAACTGCTAAATGAAACAAGCAGTGATGACAGCACAGTAATAAAAAACACTGACCAGGCATGCAGTCAGGAATACATATCCATACTTGAAGTAGAAAAAGCCATCAAAGGCTTGAAATGTGGAAAGGCAGCAGGAGTAGATGATATTCGACCAGAAATGCTGAAGTATGGTGGTATAAGAGTCTTACAGTGGCTGCACAGCATAGTTCAGAAAGCCTGGACAGAGGGACGAATTCCCGATGATTGGAGTAGAGCTCTCATAGTACCCATATATAAAAAGGGAAATAAAACTGAATGTGAGAATTACAGAGGTATTTCCCTACTGAGTGTTCCTGGCAAGATCTATGCAAGTATACTTGAGAAACGGTTGAGAAGAATTGTGGAAGAAAAGCTTGGTGAAGAACAAGCTGGATTCAGGCCAAATAGAGGCTGTCAGGATCAGATCTTCACTTTACGACAAATAGTCGAGAAAGCATGGGAATATAACAAAGATCTGTATTTAAGTTTTGTCGATTTGGAAAAGGCATATGACAAGGTGCCAAGAGAGAAGCTATTCAATACGCTGCAGTTATATGGTGTCAATGGGGCATTATATCAAGCAATACTTAGTCTTTATTTGAGTTGTGAGTCAGCAGTTAGAATTGAAGGAAGTACAGGAAGATGGTTTAATGTTAAATCTGGTGTGAGACAAGGATGTACATTATCCCCTCTGTTATTCATTATCTATATGGATCACATTATGAAGGAATGTGGTATTAAACCTGATATCAAAATTGGAGATGTTAATGTCAGCTCTTTGCTTTATGCGGATGATGTTATACTTCTAAATAAATCCGCTACAAGTCTGCAAGATTCTCTGACTAAATTGAATAGCTGTTGTAATAGATATGGTATGAAGGTCAGCAATAAAAAGACAAAGACAATGAAAATAGGCAGAATCATTGAAAATGTCAACTGTGTTGTGAATGGAGAACCTGTGGAACAAGTAAAACATTTCAGCTACTTAGGCACAATTTTTACTGAAGATGGTAAACTAAATATAGAAATAGACAACAGAATCAGCAAAGCTGGTATCGTGGGAAGTCAATTGAATAAATTCATATGGAATAAGAAAGAAATTAGTCGGAACACTAAATTAGCTGTATACAAGACTGTGTTCAAACCAATTTTAACTTATGGATCTGAGAGCTGGGTCAGAAGTAAAACACTTGACCAAAGACTAGAGGCCGGAGATATGAGAGTCCTGAGAAAGATTAGAGGCGTGAACAGATGGCATCAATGGCAATATCATATTAAAAATGAGGATATTAGGAAAGAACTTGACATTGTCAGCATCCAGGAATGCGTTAGCAGAGCTAATCTCAGATGGTATGGTCACTTAAATAGAATGGGAGAGGAAAGCTAATCTCAGATGGTATGGTCACTTAAATAGAATGGGAGAGGAAAGATTAGCAAAACAAGTGTTCTCTGCCAGGTGGGCAGGAAAACGACCCAGAGGAAGACCAAGATATAGGTGGATTGATACGGTACAAAGTGCCTTAGATGATAGAAATATAAGATCTGATAATGTTGGAGTCTTGACAAGTAACAGACTGATTTGGAGGAAAATTGTAGATAGGAAGTTAGTAATGATGTAATTTTTTCATGTAGTACTGTCATATCCTGTACACCCCTTGAGGGTATATGGCAGGAATTTGATGATGATGATGATGATGATAATATCATTCTTGAAAAATCTACATGCATATGTTATTCATCTGTTTCACCGATTTACATGCCATCGTCTCTTTCACTGCCATTTTATTTCACATCAATGAACACTGTGATTATGAACTTCATGCCTCCATTTGGTGTCTGTGCAGTCTTTACTAAAGAGGTAGCAATGCATGTGAAAGCTCTGATTAAGAAGGGAATATGTGGAATTATCAAGCAGATGATTATAACAAACTGAGGAGACGGCTTAAAGCAGTACCTTGGATAAGAAACTTCATTGTACAGGAATCAGTGAATGAATGTTTAAAGGAAAGCCAAAGAATGTTTAAAGGAGAAAAAATTTACATGTGATTTAAATGGATAAATAACATTTTAAATCAAGAGCTGCATAAAAAAAAAAAAGAATGTTGCAGATCTGATATCATGAACAGAGTAGTATACAGATCAAGCTAGGAAGGTGATGGCCTTGGTGAGGAAAGCCAATTACGAAAAGAAGTTAGCTGAACAGGCCAAAGAAAATATAAGAGAATTTTATCGCTATGAATATTAGAACTGTTACAAAGCTTGATTCGAATACAAAAGTCAGACTGGATGGGATATTAATATTAGTGTGTATACTGAAGAAATGTGTATGAGAGTCTGCAGTGTCCCTGACCAAGTCTTTCAACTTGAGTCTCAATATATGTATGATTCCTAATGAATGGCAAGAGAGCAAGATAATTCCAGTAACCAACGGTGGAGCCATGGCTAATGCAGAAAATTATATACAAAACCTTGATCACTACTCTCAGTATCCTTTATAAGGAAAAGCATGGGTTTGTCAAAATAAGTCTTGGAATGTATTCATATTCTTTAATAGAGTGACAGCAGAATCAGATAAGAGGAAATTGATATATCATGATAGTTCTTGAATTTTCATAGGCATTTGACAGGATTCCTCATGCGAGGTTATGATTCAAACTCAAAAATATGGGTATGCCAAATAAACTTGTGACATGGATAAGAGTAACAGGTATCAGAAAAGTGATGTATGGAAGTGCTGAGTCTAAGAGAAGGACAGTGACTAGTGGTGTACCACAGAACTATATACTTAGACAACTGTTATTAAATTTATATATTAATGATACTGGGGATGGACTAGAGAATCATATTCAGTTGTTTGCTGGTGATGCTAAGATGAGAGAAGTGATTAGGGACATATCTAGTACATAACACCTACAGGTTGACTTGAACAGACTAATTCTTTGGGAAAATATTAAGTATCAGTTTAATGCTTCTAAAAATAAGGTTATGCATTATGGATTTGAAGTACACTGCAGGCAGAATATTACACTAATGAGAATTTGCCAAGTAGTCAATGAAGGTATAGACTTAGGAGTTAGGTTATATAGGATAGTGAGTAAACGTTTTAAAGCTTATGAGCTACATTAATGTCATTTTCACTTCACTAGATTATCTTGTAAGAAAAAATAATTTCTTTTTTTTTTCTTACAAGTTAATGCTATTGTTTTGGTAATCTAATTTGTTGTTTTCTACTACAATCTTGCCTGTTGCAAAATTCGTGGTGTGATATGATACAGTTTTTGTTAGTGAAAAACAATAGTGCTACAGAAATTCACCGACGATTGTGTAAGGATTTACGGGCCTAACATAATGAGTGACAGAAAGTTAAGGCATTGTTGTTTGTTTAAAGAGGGCGCAACAATGTTCATGAAGAGCAAAGGCCAAGTGTAGTGATAGATGATTTGGTGAAAAGAGTGAAAATGAAAATTCATGAGAATCATCGTTTCACAATGGAACTTTCTTTTGAATTCTTGGAAGTTTTACAGTCGATCATTCATGAAATTGTGACAGAAAAGATGGAGTATAAGAAATTTTGTGCCAGATGGGTTCCAAAAATGCTAACCAATGTGCATAAATGTGCAATGAGTGGAATCAGCTCAAAAATTTTTGGAGTGTTGCGATATGAAGATGAACTTTTACTCATATTGTGACTGGTGATTAAATGTGGATTTTGTACACAAGCATTGAATCAAAACAACAATGAGTTGAATGTGCAACTGCATTCATT
The DNA here is from genome assembly GCF_054136105.1 of Typopeltis vanoorti. Taxonomy (NCBI): domain Eukaryota; kingdom Metazoa; phylum Arthropoda; class Arachnida; order Uropygi; family Thelyphonidae; genus Typopeltis; species Typopeltis vanoorti. Next base: position 43,129,805 of record NC_143551.1, on the reverse strand, counting down.
CAAGATTATGAATGCAATTGCACATTCATAATCTCCGAAAGCAAAACAATTCAAAGGGGCACTGTTAGTAAAAAAAAAAGGAGGCTACTGTCTTCTAGAATTGAAAAGGGTTTTGCTCATCGATTTTCTTCAGCAAGGAGCAACAATTAATGCTGATGCATATTGTGAAATGCTGAATTGCTTGTCTGAAGAAACTCAGACAAGCAATTCAGCAAATTCAGAAGTTTGGATGGGTAACCACTCAAGTTACAGCCCCCAACCTTGCACCCAGTGACTACCTCTTGTTCTTGTATATGAAGCAGTGGCTCCCATCTCTGTGCTTTGAAGAAGATGAGCAACTGAAGAACAGCATGACTTAGTAGCTGAACTCAATGGCAGCAGACTTATTTTTAAAGTGGTATGAAGCTGGTGCCCCAATACCAAAAATGCCTGAAAGTCAATCCCGACTATGTGGAAAAATAAAATATTATTATTATTAATATTATTACATAACACCTCCAGGGAGCCCAAAGACTCATCGAGGGAGGGCACCTACTCTACAACTGTCTGTCTCTACCAACCCAGCTACCTTCATCATCTACACCAATGCCATCTACTGCCGACCACCACCACCACTAGTATTTTCACTGACAATTACAAACATCAATGCCCACGGCGGGATTCGAACCTACTGCCTTTTGGGTGGAGAGCAGATATGCTAACTGTAAAAATTCGATGTAGCTTAAAAATACCAAAGTGCTTTACATCGATTTTTACAGAGGTCAAGTCCCATGAGAATGTTGTAAAAATAACCTTGTTTGTCTCTGTATATTTTATGCTAAATATTTTTGTAAATAACCCTATGAAAATTAACTGTGTTTACTCCTTTAACAAGAATATTTTAGAATGTCAAAAACAAAGGCACTGTTTTGTCACCGGAATCTTATGTAATAGCTCTTTATGAGGGCATAAGAAAAGTTTACAGTTATGTGTGTGAGAAAGTTGTTTGCGAGCTCTGCGCATAACACCTTTAAAGTTAGTATCTAAGAGCGCCACTAAGTTCTGACAAGTTTCTGCTGACTGGCAAGATAAAAAAAAAAAAAGGGAGTGTTCGGAGGAGAACAAAGAGTGAGTCGAACTTAAAAGAAGATGAAAGAGTCATGCCGAATTCTTTGAGGTTTACTACCCTTAGTGCAAGGACCCAATATCACAAAATAAAAGGGGACTGAGCTGGGCATAAGGGACTTCCAGTCATCGGCAGAAGGGAGACAGTCAGAACCAGAGCAGAGGCAGCAGAGAAAGAGGAGAGGAAAGGCCCCAGTTACTAAGCAGGACAGTCCAGGCCCAGTTGCCGAGAGAGGAGTGTCCAGGTCCAGTTACCAACAGAGGAGAGCCGAGATCCAAGTGCCGAGAGAGCAAAGGTGAAGCGCTGTTACTGAAGAGAGCCAGAGCCAGTTAGCAGCAGTTAGAAGCTGAAGTTCCCAAAGTAGGATCCAGAGGAGAATTTTCCCGTATGCTCAAACCTCTTGCATGTGCTATTCAAGCACCGCAGATTGCAGTCCAAAAGCCCGCCAATATCCCGACATAATACCGCTGAAGCAAGCCACTCCTTAAGGAAGCCTAAAACTCCAGATGAAAGAAACGCCAGAAAGACTTTAGTGTAAGACTCTTGACTGATTGTGCGACACAGCCTCTGTAAGTTTCATACCTTTTGTACATTTTCTCTTATAATCTAGGAGATATGTTATATATGGACTGTTAAGAATTAGTTTAATAGTTATAAGAAGTGTCCACAAGAGAGTCAATTGGCATGTTAGAAGTTGATATCAAATTTGTAAAAATAACTTAGCAGAGAGTTGGCTAACCTCTTTGTGAGTAAACTAGAAGTTTAATAAGTTGAATTTGTAAGCAGAGAGTAAATAAGTTTTGGAGTTAAAGAGATTATTTAGTGTTGAAGTAAAAAGGTTCTAATTTTATGCTAAAGATTTTATAGATGGGTAGAGAAAGCAATCTCCCTGTCATTTGATTCATGTATATTTCATATTAATGTAAAGAAATGTGTTTTAGTTATTTGTTAAAAGAGTGCTGCCTGATCCTTTATTTTACAATGCACTGTTTCTAAAAATAATCGAATGTGTGAACAGGAAACAACTAAGGCATTAAAAGGCAAGTTAATTACTTAAGAACCACGACTGTTTATGTAAATTTGTTGAAGGAATTTATCGAATTACTAAGAGAGAGAGAAATCTACCGGATGTTTTATTGAGTCTTATGCCGAATATTGATATATTGGATGGCGCAGTCTTACAAATAAATTTTCCAGTGTTCATAGGCATATGACTAGTAAATACGGAAGGTGGATAAACATAGTACGCAGTAGAATAAGTAAGGAAGTTACGAGAGAAAAAGCACACACTGCTAATTAGTAATAAAAATAAAAGAAGATATTACAATAATGCAGAAGACAGCAATTATTATTATTATTATTATTATTATTATTGTTCCGGGAAACTCCAAGGAGTCGACAGACTCATTGAGGGAGGCCCTAACATCATGTCTGGAACAACTATTCAACATTCACACAGTATCTATCATATCTTGCCTTGAACTCATTCACGGTCGTAGCACCCACAACAGACTCTGGAAGCTTATTCCACTCATTCACCACTCTCCAAGTAAAAAACCTAGCTCTAACACCCTAGTCAACCACGCTCTTGCCCAGCTTCCATGCATGGCCCCTAGTCCTCCCACCACCAGTCATATTTTCAAAAATATCTTCTGGATCAATCTTATAAAAACCCTTCAGTAATTTGAATGTCTCAATCATATCACCCCTCCTTTGCCTATCGTCCAATTTCTGCAACCCACAAATCCTCAACCTATTCTCATAAGGTTCATTCCACAGACCTGCTATCATCTTGGTCACTCGTCTCTGGACCCCCTCCACTTCCTCCCCATCACAAAGAAACCCTGGTGCCCATAACTGGGCACAGAAGTCCAGATGGGATCTTATCAAGGCTCAATACAGAGGAACAACAACTTGTTTGTCTCTGCATGTTAAAGTATTTTTCATAAGCCAAGTGATTTGGTGAGCTGTTTTAGTCAATTTTGCAATGTGCCCCCTAAACTTCAACTCCCTATCCACCAGCACTCCCAAATCCCTGGCCTCATCAATCTCCTGGAGTACGGTTCCACCAATGCGATATACTGCTGCTGTTCTTTTCACCCCAAAGTGCATAACCTTACACTTTGCCACATTAAACTGACATCCATTTTTCCTAGCCAAGTCCTCCAAATTATCCAAATCATCCTGTAAAATTTTGACATCCTGTGCACTCACAATTGCTCTACCCAACTTTGCATCATCAGCAAACAAGTGAACACTTCCTCTCAAATCCTTTCCAATATCATTGATGAACAAATTGAAAAGCAGTGGTCCAAGAACAGAGCCCTGCGGCACTCCACTAGTCACAATCACAATCATTTACATAACCACTCGACCAACCAAGCCGGCTTTTGCAATGTGCCAAAACTTTAACTTTCTATCCAATAACACCCCAAATCCCTGATTTCATGCTTTTCTGAACTACAGTTCCATCAATGTGGTACATAGCTTGTAATCTTTTGACTCCAAAATGCATAACCTTACACTCTGTCACATTAAACTATGTATATTCTCATTTGCCTACGCTGCCAGTTTATACAAATCGTCCTGCAAAATTTTATATGTATGTAGGTATTTTAGCATATAATAAAACCTTTTTCTTTTCTACCATTTTTTTTTTAAATTCTTGACCAGACCTTATTTTCTGGACTTTCGCCTATTATTATTATTATTATTGGCTACTCCATGGAGTAGCCAATAATAATAAAAAGATTATTAGACTCATCAAGGGAGGCCCTAAACACCATGCCAAGCACTATCCAACATTTGCACAGTGTATATATCATACTTTGCTTTGAACTCATTCACAGTCATGGCACCTGCAACAAACTCTGGCAACCTATTTCACTCATTCAACAATCCTGTTATCCATTTCACCAACTTTATGTCCATTCCCATGTCTTTTAGCTGCATTAAGCTGACATCCCCATTCATTTTCCAACCTCAACAGTTTATTCAAATTCTCTTTTTGCCCTCTAAACTTTAACTCTCTATCCATTAACACCCCAAATCCCTGATTTCATCTTTTTCTGTCTACAGTTCCATCAATCTGCTGGTACATAGCTGGTAATCTTTTGATTCCAAAATGCATAACCTCACACTTTGCCACATTAAACTATATCTATTCCCTTTTGCCTATGCTGCCAGTTTATACAAATCATCCTGCAAAATTTTAACATCATCTGTATTGACTAATGCTCTATCCAATTTTGCATCATCAGCAAACACTGAATAATTCCTCTTAGATCCTTTCCTATATCATTAATGTACAAATTAAATAGTAGCTGCCTAAGAATAGAGCCCTGTGGCATGCCACTAGTCACAAGCCTTCTTCTGGATTCTACTTCTGAATAAACTACTCTCTGATTTCTCTCCATCAACAACCCTTTTATCCACTTCACCACTTTATGTTCATCTCCATGTCTTTTAGCCACATTAAGCTGACATCCCTATTCATTTTCCAACCTTAACAGTTTATACATCTTTTGAACTTATCATGTGGCACCCTGTCAAATGCGTTTGCAAAATCCAAAAAAATGACAGTGTATACTATCCTCCTCCACTGCTCTTATTACTCTATTGTAAAAGATAACCAGATTACTAAAACAAGAGCATCCCTTAATAAATCCATCCTGGCCTGCATAAATAATATTGCTCTCATCTGCCCAGTTCTGTATACACATTCTTACAAGTTTTTTAGAAATTTTAATTTGCAATGTATTGGTTTAGATATTCAGTTTAGTTGGGTGAAAAGTTGTGTATTTGTGGGGGAGCGGGAGAAGGACAATGTCAATGGGGAAAGAAGGCTACTAGTGTGATTCCACAGAACTACTGGAACTGTTACTGTTCAAACTTTATCTCAGTAGATTGTAGGAAGGTATTCAATTGTTTGCCAATGGTGCAAAGCTGGGGAGGGTTATTAGTAACAGTGCCAATATTGTGGCTCTTGAGGAGAATCTGAATAAGTTGGAGAGTTGAGCAGTGATGGGGAGATGTCAGTTAATGCAACTAAATGTGGGGGTTTTTGAAAGTTTGGTTTCACAGATGGGAAGCTGCATTATCTATTGATGAAACTATACTGGAAGAAATTGGATGGAAATTAAGCTTTCAAAATTGTATACTCTATTGGCAAAGCTATACTGGAGGAACTTGGATGGAAATTAAGTCTAAAGAACATATTGCAAAAGTGATAAAGACAACTAAGCAGATTGCAGTTCCATTGTATAAATGTTTGATGAGACTACATCTACATTACTGTGCTAAAATCTACATTACTGTGCTAAGATATGGAGGTTATGAGAATAGACTGTGGGCATATATTGGAGGACAATGATGAAAATAGTGACACGACTGAGACATTTCAGTTGTTGAGAAGTATTTATAGGATTGACCGATAGAGAGTGGTAGGATCATAGAATGGATTGCCTGAGAAGGGGGGGGGTGAGTATGTAACAGCAAATGAATTTAAGGAGCAATATGATAAAATTTGTATTGTCTAAAACAAATTTTCCAAGATGAGTCTTGTAACCCCTAAAAAAAGAATATACTACTAATAATAATATTTGCCATTCTGTATTATTCTTAATCACCTAGGAGGCCATGGTGGATTAAGTATATCAACCATATTCTGTTTTATATTCATGTAATTTCAATGGAATCTCAATGTTTTTTTAATATTGATGGGACATTTCCCATTCATGTTGTGATTGATAAAATGTCATAGCTGGTAGAAAGATTAAACCACATAATTAAAAACACTATGGAAAATAATGGAATTCACTACTTTGCAAAGATTTAAACACAAAAAAAATATAACGTACTGTTTAATTTATGAATAAAAGGATACAACAGGTAACGTATCATATAACACCTTTGGAGTAGATTCTGCAAGAACTCCTTCTTCTCTTCCCCATCGGGCACCTTCCAGAAAAAGTCCCTACATTGAATACAAATGTTCTAATAAGTACCTGACTCTGGAACTTTGAAATTATAATGCCTTAGTGTCTGGACCCTATACAGGGAACATAAATTTTAGCTTTATATATAGGCAATGCACTATCTATAGTGAATAGAAAGTTATGGATTTCTCCTTGTATATCCATTGCAACATTCTTTAACTTAGTTAATTATCATTAACATTCATGAATTTATGCCATGATTGCATTTATAATAATATTTACAGCATGTAATATTTATACTTAAATTTAACATGCAAGTGCCTCCATAGCACAGCTGGAAGAACAACATGTGCTCTTAATTTGGTTTTCTAGTCCATTATAAGTTGATAAGTTGAAATGCTGTTCAGATCCCATCTAAAGATATGAGGAACATTTATAGAGGTTTTTCAAATGAAAGGGAATTAGTCTCACATTAAGGAACAGAGTCCACCTAAAAAAATTTAGTTCTTCCCTTCTCTTGTCTCCCTGCAAAATAGAAACACAGTCCAGAGAACAAGTACAACTGACAAATACAGTAGGCTATGAAGATAGGAATAACCACTCTTCTCCCTCTCCAGTAATAGGCCTAGTGGCTTATGGTCTCTTCCCATCTTTCAAAGGCCATCCTCTATTCCTTCTCCCTTCATGTCGATATCTCTCTGAGGATTCTTCCTTCACTCATTCTTTCTGTATGTTGTCTCCATCTTGCTCTATGTAGTCTCCATCTTGATCAATGTAGTCTAAAACAGATATCATCTCAAGTTCCTTTAAGATATCACTACTTCTTTTGAAGTCTAGTCCATTATATCCAGCTGTTTTTGTGCATGAATCTCATTTCAGAGCTTATCAATCTTTTTCTATCTGCTTGAGCTATGGTCCAGGCTTTTTAACCATATGTTCACATAGGTGTTGAATCCAGAATAAGAATCCATAACTCAATTCCTATTGAGTTATGGATTCTTATTCTTGTTTTCTGGCTTATTATATTTGAATTGAATATCTGATTGATAGATTTTGTTATTCCTATATAATTGGTTATTTTATGTTGTATGTCTTTCTCTCTTTCACAAGATAAGTGGCAACCTAGATATCTGAATGTATTAATCCAGCGATTTTCAAAGGATGTGCTGCGCCATATTGGTGTGCCGTGAGATTTTTGAAAACAAATTAATTGAAAGAAATAATGTTGTAATTTGCACATTTATTTATTAGTATCTGGTCTTCCATCTGCACCTGAAGCTCATTTATTTATATTTTATGAAATTTTACCATTGGTGAATCAGTTTAAAATTGTGTGTTAATTAGCTTTAATCTTTTGAAAAGTGTGTCCACAAATAACTTCATTTAAAATTCTCTTATTTTTAAGGTAACTGGTAAGAGTTCTTTAATTTTTTTTTTTTCATTCAGTTAATTTTATAGAATAGTATTCAATAGTATAACATGGATAAATTTGTAATAAAAAAAACGAAAATTTGAAGCCAATGAAGGAAGTGAAGCTAGTATCTCGAAAGAAAAAAAAAAAAAAAAGAAAGAAGAAAGTGAAAGAAGAAAGTACTGGTTCTAAAACTAAATTAAAAACTAACGTTCACCATTACGACCAAAATTATTTTTCATTTGGCTTTATTTCCAGTCAAGAAGATCAGCCACGTCCTACGTGCATAGTTTGTGGCGAAAAATTAGCAAACAACACTATGGTTCCAAGTAAATTAAGAAGATATTTACAATCTAAACATTCTCATTTGAGTGAAAAACCGGCTGAATATTTTAAAAGATTTGTACTGGATAAAACTATTCAAGCAAAAAGATAGACTAAATTTGTAACTGTGTCCAAAAAAGCCCAAGAAGCCAGTTATGCAATTGCAGAAATTGTTTCTAAAAAATGAAATCTCACACAATTGCAGAGTCTGTAATTCTGCCAGCATGCTGTAAAATTGTTAATATCATGTTTGGCGAGGAATATGAAACGGAGATTTTAAAAATTCCTATGTGATAACACCATTTATCGACGTATTCAGGATTTGGCCAAAGATGTTGAGTTGCAAGTGGTATCTCATATTAAAGAATCAGATATGTTTGCTACTGGTAAAGCTCAACTTCTAGCCTTCAGTAGATTTATTTATAAGAAAGATATTATAGAACAGTTTTTATTTTGTCGAACACTCCTGTAAACAACGAAGGGCCAAGATATTTTTGATGGTGTTGATAATTACTTTAATTGCCATAACTTGTCTTGGGATTCTTGCATCAGTATTTGCACGGATGGCCCACTCAATGTCAGGAAATGTAAAAGGATTTGTTACACTGGCTCAAAATAAGAATCCTAGAATTATTTTTACACATTGTTTTCTCCACAGAGAAGTACTAGCATCTGAGCTTAAAAAAGTTCTATATGAGATTATCAAAATTGTTAATTATATAAAAGCCAGGCCATTACAATCAAGATTATTTGCAGCACTATGCTCCTCAATGGAAGCTTCTTACAAGCAGTTGTTAATATATACAGATATAACCATCTCACGAGATGGTTATATCTGTATAACCATTCACAAGATAACCATCTCACTTCTGTGAGATGGTTATCTTGTGGATGAGTTTTATTAAGATTTTATGAACTAAAAGAGGAAATTCTAATTTTTTTGATAACTCAACAATCTGAGTTATCAGATTTTCTTAGCGACGAGCTTTGGTGCAGTGAGATTGCATTTCTTGCTGATTTATTTCCATCTTTAAATACACTTAATAAACGTATGCAGGGAGACTGTGAAAACATTCTTACTTCCACTGACAAATTAACGCATTCAAGGAAAAACTAATGCTTTGGAAAGGAAGAATCAGAAAAGAAAATGCAGTAAATATGTTTGAACTAACGAAAAAGCAAACTGAATGAAAATCTAATAGATCTAATTTTACAAATCTTAAGATTACTAAATACAAATATTGAAAAATATTTTCCCTCACTTGATATATCATCCTTCAATTGGATAAGAGATCCGTTTGTTTTAAGAATGTGTAAATTGGGAAATTTAAAGATTACAGAAGAGGACGAATTAACAGATATAAGAAATGACAGAGGTTTAAAACTAAAACATTCAACAATAGATACTACTTCATTTTGGTTATCTCTAAGAAGTGAATTTCCCAATATTACCAAAAAAGCAATATAAATACTTCTTCCATTCTCCACATCGTATTTGTGCTAATCAAGCTTATCCACAATTAATATTATTAAGAACAAAAATGGATCACGGATGGAAGCCTTGGAAGATGATCTAAAATTCAACCTTGCACAAAAGACATTCTGAAACAACATCAAGCTCATATATCTCATTAAAATTAACTGCAAGTATGTATATCATTTAATTAATTTAATATTCATTTGAAAAAAATCAATAAATTTTTTTTAAAATAATTTTGAGTATTGTTTTTCTTACTCAAAATGTAAAATATAGTTTACATTTTTTTGGAGCAAAAAGGATAAGTAATTACTATTGTTAATATCTTGTGTGTTAAATCAATAAAATTATGCCTATTTTTTGCCACATCAAAAATATTAAAATAATGTATTTTTAGTGTGCCACAGAATTTTAATAATTAGTCTAGGTGTGCCATATTATGAAAAAGGTTGAAAATCACTGTATTAATCTATTCTAAAATATCACCGTGGATGCAAATTTTGCTTCTAATTTGGTCTCAGCCTTTAAATGCCATTACTTTGGTTTTGGAAGTATAGATTTTCATATTGTATGTTTTTGCTATTTCATTTAATGAAAAGTCTGCTTGCTGTAGTGAATCTTTGTTATCTTCAATTTGAACCTAATCGTTGGTGAATAAACTTGTATCGATGTTGGTGTAATCATTTATGTGAATGTCAAAACTGGTTATTTCCCTCCACTCTCTTATAATATTATTATTCATATAGATATTAAAGAGGAGTCGCAATAGACTACATCCTTTTCGGCACCTGCATTTATGTTCTGTGATTCAGATTTTGTGCTGCTATCTTTATTTTATAATAAATTTAGTTTAATCCTTTATCCAAGTGTGTGCAAACAAAGTTTGCGCCTGAAAGTATCTTCAGGACTGAGGTAAGGTGGTACAACACTGGGCGACTCCTTGCAAAGGTGGAGCAAGCTACCAACATTAAATGGGAAGGGCCACTACCCAGACTAGTTTCGATCTTTATTGAGGTCTCTTCAGTGGGAACCAGGCCCAAGTGGACATCTCCACTTGTTCTTGTTATTGTTCTTGTATTTCAATATATAGAACAATAATCACTGGTTATTGTTCTATATATTGAAAATTGCTTTAATTAACTGGTTAGGAATGTTGTCATCTCTTAAAAATTCCAGTAGCTTATTACAATTGACTTGTAATAAGCTACTGGAATTGACTTGGAACTGTTTCGTTCCTCTCCAAAAACATTTTCATAATATTTGGTTAATTTAGTCTTTAAGAGACTTGAATATATTTTATATCTGGCGTTTAAAAGGCTAATGCCTCTATAGTTTTGACATTCATTAATATTGCCTTTTTTGAAGATGGAGAGATTGATCATAGTGTGAGAATGGGGTTTCACACTTTCCTCCAGTTGGTGAGAGTGATCATGAAGTGATTACCTGGGTTGTGACTAGCCATATGCAGACCTCTGTGAGGAATAAGAATGGTGATTATGACAAGCTTAGGAGACAGCTTGGGGCTATAGCATGGAATGAGGAGTTGAGCAGTAAGGAAATAAATGCTGCTTGCAAACTGACAAAGAAATACATAACAGCATCAATCTGTGAATGTATTCCGAAAGACAAAAGGCTGAATAAGGTAGGTATAAAATGGGTGAATGAGAGGCTTAATCATGAAATCTGAAAGAAGAAGGTAATTTGGAGGCAGTGGAAGATGAATAATGGTAATAATCAGGCTCATAAAGAGTATAAAGAATAAGCCAGGAGAGTGACAGTTAGTAAGGAAAATAAAAATGCAGTATGAGCAGATATTGGCAAATCAGATGAACAAAATCCCTTTGATAAGTAAAATCCTTAGATAAGTAGCAAGTAGAAGGATGAATGATCATGATAAGATGATGTTAATGGATGAAAATGGTAGAATGGTAACTGCTGCAGAAGCCTTTGCTGAGGTATTCAGTGATCAATTTATAAGGGTGTTTCATCCTGATCAGGATGGAATCGTGAGGAACTTAAGTGTAGAGGACGGCTTAATTGTGAGTGAGCAGGAGGTATTTTGAGGAAAGAAATAATCTTGATTTCAATAAGGTGATAGGATTTGATGACATATCACTACGTGTCTTAAGAGAATGTTCTGTTCCAGGGAATTGGCCGTATAGTATAGTATAACTTCACCAACTGTCCCATTTGTAGAACCCAAATTTCATAACCTTACATTTAGTTGCATGAAACTGATATCCCATTCAACTGCACACTTTTCCAGCTTATTCAACTTCTTGAAGAGCCAAAACATCAGCAATATTACTAATAACTTTTTCAGGCTTCACGTCATCTGTGAACTAGGAAATATCATATGCTATCATAGTCCCTGATAATATCATTGACATAACAATCAAACACTAATGGTCCCAGAACTGAATCCTGTTGAACTCCACTTGTAACCTTTCCTACTCCCTGTCACTACTCTCCCATATACAACTATCTGATAACTATCAGAAAGACAGTTACCAATCTAATCCACTAATCTGATATCCAAACCCATATGCTGTAACTTAAAACGCAACTTGTCATGTAGGACCCTGATCAAAATTCAAAGAAATGACAGACAGGGAATGCCTTAACTTCATCCATTGCTCTTGTTACCCTTTTGTATAAGGCATCCAGATTAATAAAACAAGTGCATCCCTTAGCAAATCCCTGGTGGCCTGAATAAATAATATTGCCCTGATCTATTCAATTCTGTATTACATGTCCTTACTAATTTCTCCACAATCTTAACAACCAGAAGAAATACAAACTGGCCTATAGTTTGATAGCTCTATTCTACTACCAACTTTATGTGATGATGCTATCTTACTCTCCTTCTACTCCTCAGGAACATGCTCCATTGCAAAACTTTCATTAAACAGTCAGGTTAATGGCATTATCTGAATCCTGTTAGAATCATCTGAATCCATCATCTGAGTTCTGTTCCACAACACACTCCCTTAAAGCCTCTGATGAAGTTCCATGTAATCCACCTACACTGCTCACATTTAGCATACTCTATCTGGAATACTCTTCATTCATTTCTGCTTCTTTCTCTAGGAATAAAGTCTGCTTTACTATGATGGTACAATCTAATAACGTGATCATTAACTATCTCAAGTATGTCATCTGTTAGAGTCACCCAAGTTCCATTTCATCTAGGAAGGTTAATCTGTCCAGAATCATTTTTCTTCCTACTGGCCACATAGCAAAAAAACTCATTTGGAGTCTCCTCAGATTTAGCACTAGTCTCTCTCCTCTAGTATTCTAATTTTTCTCTTCTTACTAGTCACCTCCTTAGAATGCACTTTATATTCCTCATGCAACTATTCTCCTGATCTCTCTCTCTCTCTCTTTTATGCCTTCCTTGATATCTTTTTCATCTGCAGTTCCTGTTTGATTTTTCTAGTCATTCATCTGACTCCAAATCATTTTATCCTATTCGCTAATGGTATACTAACTACCATTGGTGTGAACAGTTTTTTCTTAAGTATTTCTCATGCACTATGACCTCACTTCCTTTAAATTCTTTCATACATTGTACTCCAAGATGGTTTCTAGATCTATTATTGCTGCCTGCCTTAAAATTTCACATAAATTTTTTCACTTTGAAAATTTTATGTCTTAATAATACAAGTCAGGACTACATGGTTACTTTCACCAACTTGGAGTAAGTATGTCACTTCAGTTGCAATCCAATCCTCTGATGTTTAAGAGGGCAACAGAGGATCTAATGCTTAAGAGAGAGTCATCCCTTAGGAAATCCAAAAATTCAGGTCCAGTAAATGTTTAAGAGGGCAACAGAGGATCTGATGGTTAAGAGAGAGTCATCCCTTAAGAAATCCAAAAAACCAGGTCCAGTAGTACTGCATGCTACTCTTCTGTCCAGTTATATATACATGTGTGTGTGTGTATTGTGCCAGATGCTACTCAAAATCTTATGTTCACCATTGTCTTTCATCTTCTGTATGCTAACATTTTGTCCTTGTTCACAATTTTACTATTTGCATATAAGTATAATTTTCAACTATGGAAACATAGATTGGAAGGAGAACACGATGTACGGAATAAGGAAATGGAACTGATACAGTTCCTAAGGAATCATTACCTGAGACAGCATGTGATGGAATGTACTAGAGGTTTGAGAGTGTTAGATCTAGTAATTGCAACAGAGAATTTGTCTATAACCAATATGACCACATTGCCACTAACTGGTGAGAGTGATCATATGGCATTGACCTGGGAGGTGGCTACATGTGTGGAATTTTCAGTTAAGAATGAGAATATGTGGAATTACGGGGCTGGTAAATATGACAAGCTTAGGAGATTACTTGGATCAGTGTCATAACATATGAAACTGCAAGGGTTGGATGTTGATAGTGCATGGGAAGTGGTAAAGGAGTGTTTAGGGTAAGTAACAGCAGACTGCATATCTACAGTCAGGAGAATAAATCAAATGGATGAATACCATCTTTAAGCAGGAGCTAAAAAAATAAAAAAAAAAATGTGCAGGAATTTAAAGGAGATAGATGACCAGCAATCACATAAACAGTACAAAATACAGGCCAGAAAGATAACCCAGTGTGGTAAGAAAGGCAAAATCAGCATATGAAAAGAACTTATCAGTACAGGCTGAAGGTAATCCCAAAGAGTTCTTTCAGTATGTTCCAAGTAAAAGGAAAACTGTTTATAGCAGAATTATTTTAATGAATGCCAATGGTAGGGACGTAACTGAATTAGATGAAATAGTAGAATTACTAGGTGCAGATACCCAGATGATATAATCTTACTTTGCAAGAGTGTATCATCCAGGTGCAGATACTGTAGCGACAAGAGAGGTTAATGTGAATACAGCTATGGATTAGATGGTATACCGGCTTGAGTTTTACGAGGTGCTAGGAAATTGTCAGTGCCTTTGACCCCATTGTTTTATCTGTCTCTTGGCTCTGAGTTAGTCTCAAAATGATAGAAAGAAGAGAAAATAGTTTCATTGCATAAAGGAGGCACCAACAGTAATTTGCTACATCAATACAACAAATTACAATACTGATGCCAATTACTACACTGACTACTGGAAATTACTACTGGAAAAGTTAGTCACAAGCAAAATACAGGAATGAAGAGGCAGAAATAGGATTCTATATAGGGGACAGCATAGTTTTGTGAAGGGTAGGTCATACCTTAGTAACTTGCTCATGTTTTAAAGTAATGGGTTTACAGTGATACTACCGGACTTTGTAAAAGCTTTCATCAGGATACCACATAAAATTCTAATCAATAAATTGCAGCACATGGGGATGGATATAAAGTTTCATGAAGTGGATAAGAGGGTGGTTATTAGAGAGTAGTTTATTCAGGAGTAGAGTCTAGAAGAAGGCCTGTGACTAGTGGCATGCTGCCGGGCTCTGTTCTTAGGCTGCCAATATTTAATTTGTATATTAATAATATAGGAAAAGATCTGAGAAGAACTAGTCAGTTCAAAAGCCCCGAAATCAGGCAAAAGGAGCACATTGGCTATGTCAAAAACAATAGACAGGACATTTCTGGCCTATCGTCTCATTTCTCTACAACTAACCATGTCATCAAGTGGGACAAAAGCTGTTCCCCTTACATAGAGGAAGATTACTATTCAAGAATTTTCAAAGAAGCAGCCACAGTCGCCCGTTCTACTGTCAACCTTAACAGAAATCAAGGCCTAATACCCCCAGAGACATGGAAAACCCTAATCAGAACCTTAAAAACAGAAGAAATGAACTTTAATACAAACTACAGAAAGTTCCTCAGCAACAGCTAGCTGATCTTGTACACACGATACGTGTTTCACTCATGTTAGATACTATTTTATTTGTAATTATTCTAGTCAGTTTTTTGTACAGTTATTCTTGTCAGTTTTGCAGTTATGCATAATTGTGAGATTGTTTAAACCTATATGTAAGTGCCCTGAAGATGCCAACAGATAAGTGTGGCAAAACTAGTTGGTTCAGTTAATAAAATTGATCAACACTTGATCGGTAAACCAAATATTATTATTTACGAACTAGTCAGTTGTTTGCTAATGATGCAAAATTGGGTAGAGCAATAGTTAATACAGATGATGTTAAAATTTTGCAGGATTATTTGGATAGACTGGCAGTCTGGGCAAAGGAAAATGGATGTTAGTTTAATGTGGCAAAGTGTAAGGTTTTGGGGTGAAAGGATTACCAGTTATATACCACATTGATGGAACTCTACTTCAGGAAATTGATGAAGACAGAGATTTGGGGGTGTAAGTGGATAGGGAGTTAAAGTTTAGAGGGCACATTGTAAAATGTGTCTAAAGCAGCTCATATGAGATTACTTGGTTACTGAAGAATACTCTGATGAGCAGAGACAAGCAGGTTATTATACCTCTTTATTGAGTTCTTGGTAAAATCCCATCTTGACTACTGCATTCAGATTTGGTCACCTGGGTTTCTTGGCAATCATGAGAGAATCCCCCAGATGAGTGAACAAGATGGTAGCAGATTTGCAGAATAAACAATATGAAGACAAATTAAAGATTTGTGTGGTTTACAGAAATTGGTTGACAGGTGGAAAAGGGGTGATATGACTGAGACAAACTAATTACTGAAGGGTTTTTACAAGATTAATACAGAGGAAATTTTTCAGAACAGGTCTGGTGGTGGGAGAACTGGGGAACATCCTTGGAAACTGAGTAAGAGTGTTAGAACTAGATTTTTTGCTTGGACAGTGGTAAATGAGTGGAATAGGTTGCCAGAGTCTGTTGTGGGTGCCATGACTGTGAATGAATTCAAAGCAAAGTATGTTGAATAGTGCTTGACATGATGTTAAGGGCCTCCCCTAAGGACTCTATGCAGTAGCCCATAATAATAATAATAATTTTATAGGGAAAATTAGGTGCTATCTATGATATAAATCAAAATGATTTAATTAGAACAACATTGTTGTGTTTTTTAATCTAAAATTTTATTATTATTATTGTTATTATTATCATCATCATTACACCATCCATGGAGTCAGTAGATTCATCGAAAACTGACAACTTATTTATTAATATGAATACAAATTATTTTATAATTTTAAGACCCTTCTTTGAGATAATACATTTAATATTCTAATTAATTAGTACCTGTACATAAACTCCATCTTCTGGTGCCTTTTCCACTTCATTTTCATATTTTAGCACTTCAAATTTATAATCAAGATGATCAATTGGAATGTGATATTTTCTTGCATAATTCTGTGATGCACCTAGAGTAAACATCAACACATGCAAATTCTTCATTAAATAAATTATATAAACCACAAAAATTAAAATTATGACAATGATAAATACAGCTTGACATGGTTCATGTAAAGCTCTTCATGATATTGATCTGGACCTTGGGGAATAGGGAAGAGAGATTGAAAATAACTAAAATATGAATGAATAAACATAAATAAATAATTAAGCCCTAAAGTATAGAGATAAAAGGCTTTAATTTGGCATAATTAAGATGTTGAAATGAAGGATATTATGAATCCATCCACATTCTACAGCTAAATATAGAAATAAACTTAAAAGTTTCAATATTTACCAGAAGCTTATGATAATGTAATCTTTTGTGTTGGAGTTTCCTTGGCATGCTCTTCTTCAGGGCTGTTCAACCTTAGGTAATCTGAGGGGCCGCATTAAAAAAAAAAGATTTATCCAAGGGCCACATCCAATATATATCTAATAATTTAGTGAGCAGCAGTGACACAACTTGATAGTTGAACAAACTAATTGCGTGCTCGCATTCCCCGTGAGCGTCTGGAGCATGTGCGTTAGATCAAAACAGTGTAAGAACGCTTCTTTGACACATCTAATATTTGAAAAAAACGTAGCGACGTAAAAAATAAAATAAAATTCGATTTCATTTGATTCAAATTGTTATTTTATTTTTTCACTCGTGAAAATCAAAACCCACAGGCGGGTCATACAAAATCGCACCAAGGGCTGCATGTGGCCCGGTTTTGGACAGCCTGCTCTACTTAATAGACAAGAGCTGTGCCAAGTGACCCATATGTTCATCTTTTCTTAGTGCTTAAATTATATTTCATTCACTGGCCTGACAACTGTTTGGAACTGTTGGTTGTCAGCAGAGATCAGGCGAACACTTAAAGAGAGTAAAAGCTCTCTCTTCAATATTTCAGCAATCCTATGTCAGAAAGTTATACTTATATAAGTGAACTCTAGGTGCATAATCAATTACTAAAGTATAGAGATTAAAGCTTCAGTTTGGCATAAGTAAGATATTAAAATAAGATATTCAAAACTTTTTGATTTTTGGTTGCTGTTACATGCTACAGGATCCAGAGAAAGATGTGGATGCCATGCATCAGCAGATTAGCACAATAAGTGAAAGGCAATCAATTATTATGAAAGCTTCAGCTATAGGGAACATATAGGAAGAAGGAAAGTGTACATCACAAGATGAAAATGGAATTTACATGGTTACAAAGGGATAATTACCTGAAACAGCATTTGATGGAGAGGATCATTGGTTTGAGATCGCTGAATCTGGTAGTAACATCAGAAGATGTATCCAAAACTATGGTAGCCACATGGCCTCCAATCGGAGAAAGTAAACATGCAGTCTTCTTCTGGGAGGTTGCTAGACATGGAATTCTCCGTTAAGAAATGGTTTAAGCAGAAACAAAAAGTTGATGATAATGACAAACTTGGGAAGCAGCTTGGCGCAGTACCATGGCATAAGAAGAGAATATCAGTAGTGCATGGAAAGTGGTTTGAAGGAAGCATTATCACCTGCATACCCAGAATTATGAGAATAAATCATGTGGGAGATGGTTAGTGATATATATAAAACAAAAGATGCAAAAAAAACATTTTGGAAGGAATATATAGAATAAAGTAATCAGCATGCTCACTAAAGCTAAGCTAAGCAGTTCAAAGTAAAATCCAAATGAGTTTTTTCACTGTACAGCAAGTAAGAAGAAGACGTATTATGGAAAGATAATTTTAATCCCTGATAATGGCAGGAAAGCAACAGATGAGTTACTAAGTGATCAGTTTGCAAGAGTGTCTTATTCAGGTGGATGATACAATTTTCACTATCTATGTCTGTTGTAACTGCTGATGTGACAGAGACTGATAGTGAAAACTGTAGACAAACTGAAGGTGCTCAGCATACTGAAAAATATCAATGTAAATACACCAGTAGAATTGGATGGCATGTTGGCCCATGTGCAAGAGAATTGGTAGTGCCTCTGATAAACCTGTTTAATTTAAGTCTCAGTTCTGGCAAGGTTCCAAGAGTTTGGAAAAAGGGTATGATAGTTCCATTACATAAAGTTGACTCCAAGATAGAAGTAGTAAATTAAAGACCATTTAATATCTCAGAAATGGTGGTTAAAGTATTGGAAAAGTTGGTTAAAGATAAAATCCATGGCTTTGTACAGGGTAGGTCCTGTCTTAATAATTTATTCAGTAATGATAAGTGGCACTAGTGAATGTGGTGGGTGTGTTGAGCTATGCTAGAAAAAGTCTTTTTAAATTAAAGTATAGTGTGGCTTTTTGTCTCAAATTGTGATACAGTTGTGCTTCGGTTGGATACAAGTGTCCTTCAGTGGTATTATTGTTGAAACTTTGTTGTATATATTGTGTTTTCGCTGCTGTTTGTTGCACTACTTTAGTGTCTAAAGATGGCGTCCAACCAGAGACGTATGCCAAAGTCTCGGAGGACTTCTATACAAAAGTCTGGCTCTGCTTTGGATTTTTCACAGTGGATGCGTTGCAGAAACTGCTATATGTATGCACTGAAAATATGCAGGATCTGTGGACTGTTTGGCTAAATGAGAAGAATGAAGCATGTGAGAAGTGTCAGTATAGAATAGAGCGATTAAGAATGGAAGCAGACGTCGGGACCAGAGCGTAAGAGCTTCGGCAGGAGTTCGTGAAAATGAAAAATGACCATCTCCTGCAAGAGGAATTGGAAGTGCTCAGTAAGGAGGTTCTGGAAATTAAAACTGAGTTAAATGTGTTGAATAGAGAAATTAGGACTATGGAGATTACTTTAGCTGAAGTAACTAGAACAGGGTTAAGTAAGGGAGAGTCTTTGGTAAATGATGAAGTAATAAATAGTATGGGAGTGATTGGGAGTCAACTAAATGAAAGCACAACAGGTCTAGAAGAAATGAGATGCCGTGAAAGTGAGGGAGTAAGTAAAAGAACGTTGAAGGAAAGTAATGAAACTGGGAGAGTCATGCTGAATAACATAGAAAATGAGACCACGAGTGATGCTTGTTTGTTTTGAATGAAGTTATGAGTGGAACAATATATGATGATTCTATGATTAAGGGTATGGAGAACGGTATGCCTGAGGAGTGCTTGGCTGGTGGAACAATGGAGAGAGTGACTTTAGCAATAAAGAGAGAGCATGATACAGAAAAGGTGATAGTTATGGTGGGTACAAATGACATGAGTGGTAGTATTAATCGGGTAGCAAAAGATTTAAGAACATTGTTAGATATCGTGAAGAAGAAGAAAAGTGTCAAAGGGAGGATAGTGTGTGCTGTCTCGTTTTGACAGTTTATGAGTTAAGTAGACAAGCGATGATAATGAATGATATGATTGCAAGAATGTGCAAAAAAAGAGGTCTGGAATTTGTTGATGTCTGGAGTGTGTTTGAAGGCAAAAAAAAAAGCTGTATGCAAGAGATGGGTTGCATCTAAACATGGAAGGTCATAAGCAATTGAAGAAGTTTCTGTTTTCTGAACAAGTTGAAGTTATTGGGCAGGGAAACTAATATTGAAAAGGTTGAGTGTAAGAGAGAGCAACTTTAGCACTGATTGTATATTTATTGATCCTTATATACAGAATAAATTGCAGAATAGAGTGGATAAAAATTGGCATGGGACTTCTGGAATTAGTGACATGTATATCAGTTCTAAAGCTGGTACAAGAACTATAGGGAATCTGCAATTTTTGTATACTGATGCAAGAAGCATTCAAAATAAGAGTGAAGAATTATTGGTGTTAGTCAGTGCAATCTCACCAAAAGTTGTAGGCATTAGTGAAACTTGGCTGTCAGCAGAAGATGTGGTTACTGGAATTGAACGTGACGGGTACAATATTTTCAGGGAGGATAGAATGGGGAGAGGAGTACTGTTGATGATAGCTGATGAGTTGCAGCCAAAGAAAATAGTATATCAAGAGGATAGACATGTGAATGATAGTTCATTTGAGGTGATCTGGTGTGAAATAGTGACTAACGCAACCAAATATACAGTTGGTTGCTGCTATAGGCCAGGAGGTACAGGGGTTGATATTGAATTAATGCATCAGCAAATTAGTGCAATGGGTGCAGGATTAGTGATTATTATGGGGGATTTTAATTATGGTGATATCAATTGGAAGGAGGAAATATCATGGCAAAAGGGAAATGGAATTCATACACCTTCTAAGAGATAATTACTTTAAACAGTGCATAACTGAAGAAACTTGTGGTGTGAGCATGTTGGACCTGGTCATTGGTTCAGAGGACATATGCATAAGTAAGGTGTCCTCGTTACCACCAATTGGTGAGAGTGATCATGTGGTATTGACTTGGGAGGTTGCAAAATTTGTGGATTTCTCTCTTAAGAAGGGGTATATATATGGAACTACACGTTAGGTAATTATAACAAGTTTTGGAGTGAGCTTACAGCCATCCCATGGCAGAACATATTGCAGGGGAAAGATGTTAGCAGTGCATGGGATAAAATCAGCAGGTATCTGAGGAAGGGAATATATTCCCATGGTCAGGATGACAAACAAGGTAGGTGTTAGATGGATGAGTAGTCGTATCAGGTTTGATCTGTAAAAAAAGAAAATGTTATGGAGAATTTACAAGGAGAAAGGTGATCAGTACACCAATGAGCAGTACAAGGCTCAAGCTAGGAAGGTTACCATATAGTAAGAAAAGCTAAATCAGATTATGAGAAGACCTTAGCCAAGGAGATCAAGGGTAATCCCAAAGAGTTCTTCCACTATGTGGCAAGTAAAAGGAAGAACGACTTTGGAAGGATAACCTTAGTGGGTCCTGATGGTATTGATGTGACCAATTGAGATGTAATAGTATAGTTACTGAGTGATCACTTTTCAAAAGTCTATCACCCAAGTGAGGATATCTCTGTACTTGTAGCAATAACTAATGTGAGAACTGAAGTTAATAAATCAGAGGTACTTAGTATATTGCAGAATTTAAATGCATGTTTGCATTTAAATTCTGCAATATACTAGGTTTAGATGGAATATCAGCTCGGGTGTTGCATGAATGTGCAAAGGAATTGTCAACGCCTCTTACTTGGTTATTTAACTTACATTTGAGCTCTGGTATGGTTCCTAGGGAGTGAAAGGAAGGCAAAGTAGTTCCTTTGCATAAAGGTGGCTCTAAGACTGTGGTAGTTAATTACAGACCAATCACCATCTCTGGTGTGGTGGTAAAAGTATTGGAAAAGTTGGATAAAGACAGAATTCAAGAATGGGCGGATCAGAATACGATACTCTATAGGGGCAACATGATTTTGTTAAAGGTCGATCCTGCCTAAGCAATTTATTAACTTTTTATCATTGAATGACATTTGAGTTGGACAAAGGAAATGGCTACACAGTGGTACTTCTGAATTTTGCTAATGCTTTTGACAGGATACCCCATGGAATAACGCTGCACAAATTGGAGCAGATGGGGATGATGAGACGATACTAAACTGGTGATATGGATAAGAGAATGGCTCAGGAAGAGATACCAGAAAGTGGTGTATGGGGGAGCAGAGTCCAGGATGAGGCATTTGACCGGTGGTGTACTTCAGGACTCTGTGCTTGGGTTGTTATTGTTTAATTTGTACATCAATGATATAGGAAATGGCTTGAAGGGAGATATTCAGTTGTTTAATGATGATGCAAAGTTGGGTAGTGCAATAAAAAAATCAAGCTGACGTTGAGAGTTTGCAGGATGATTTAAATAAGCCGGCAAAAGGTAACAGATGTCAGTTCAATGTGGAAAAGTGTAAAGTTGTCAATTTTGGGATTAAAAGATTACCAGCTGTGTACTATTGATGGAATGGTACTCCAAGAGATTGATGAGGCTTTTAGCTTGGGGGTGTTGGTGAATAGGGAGAGGAAGTTCAGAGGACACATTGCTAAGGTGTCCAAGATTGCACATAGGATTACTTGGTTATTGAAGAATACACTAACATCCAGAGATAAAGAGGTTATTATTCCCCTTTATAAGGCATTGATACTTCCACATTTGGATTACTGTGCTCAAGTCTGGTCACCTGGATTCCTTGGAGATGAGGAGGTTGTGGAGAGGGTTTAGAGGAGAGTGCCTAAGTTGGTGAGTGATGTAAAAAATGCTCCCTACATTGATAGATTGAGAGCTTGTGGATTGCAGAGGTTGGTTGATAGGTGGAGATGAGGGGGGATATGACAGATACATTTAAATTACTAAAAGGTTTTTTATAAGATTGATGCAGGAGAAATATTTCAGATGTGTGATAGTGATGGAAGAACAAGAGGTCATCCCTGGAAATTAAGGAAAAGTGTGGTTAACAAAGTGTGAGAATGAAGTTTTTCGCCTGGAGGGTGTTCTTCGTCTGTAAATGAATTCAAGAAGAGATACGATAGATATTGTTTTGATAGTTTAGGTCTCCCTCGATGAGTCTACTGACTCCATGGAGATACCCGTAATAATAATAATAATAATAATGATGATGGACTTTGGAAGAGTGTTTGACAGAAAAATACACAGAACACTAATTGATAAGCTGTAGCAAACAGGAACGGATATGAAGCTGGTGGCAGCATGGATGGAGGGTGGCTGACAGACAGACATCAGAGAGCAGTATATGGTGGACTGTAATCTAGGTGAAATAGTCACCCTCAATTCATTTTGGCAAATTATGGAGACTACAACCATGTTAGGAATAATTATTTTAATTTCCCAATATTCTGACACCTTCATATTAAGGTCATCATCTGGAGCATACATGTATAAAAAATAAAGGCAGGCTATATTACATTTCAAACAATATGCCAAAGTGATAATGATTTGATCAATCATTATTCACTTGCCTAACCTAGTAAAAACTACATCAAAGCTATATTCTATTTATAACATAATCAAAGAACAAAATTAAGGTTATATTTCTGTAGTATTCTGTTTATAAGCAGAATACTATACCTGTTTACATCACACTAAATTGTGGTATGAGCGTAACTTTAAGGAGGTCTGCAAAATTCTTTTCAACCACTGTAATCTTAACAATAATGGTGTCTTAAAAATCCCAAGAATATGGATGGCACATATTCTACCCACATAACCTTTTGGTCTAAAAGTTAATTATAATTAGGACTGTAGTAATCAAGTATCTTAGCTCTAATATAACAAACACTTATATTAAATTTTTGATTAGGCCACCAATTATGCTGTATTAATATATGAATTTGTTCTCTGATGATGTTATAAATACCATATAGCTGTGATGTAATTTTTTGTTTTAACTATAGGTCAGGCCAGTAAAATAACAGCTGATCAAATCATTGTCCCTTTGGCATACTGTTTGAAATGTAATATAGCTTGTCTTTCTGTATATATGTGTATATATATACTCCAGATAATGACCTTAATATGAAGGTTGAAATGTTGGAAAATTAAAGTAATCATTCCTAACATGGTTGTAGTCTCCATAATTTACTGAAATGAATGAGTGAATGATGATCACTGTGAAGGCTCTATATTAGGGCTACTATTCTTTAATTTGCTTGTTAATATTTATAGGATATAAATAGGGAATGATTTGACGCTGCAGAACTGAACTGGGGGTGGGGGAGGACAACAGTTGATAAAGGTGATGTAGATGTCCTGCAGGATGAGTTAAATAAATCAGCAGTGTTGTTGAAGGATAACATAAATTAAAAATGCCAGGAAATTATATTCTTGATTTAATCCTTTATCCAAGTGTAAGCAAACAAGGTTTAATGTTTCAAAATGTAATGTTATGCACTTCAGGTTGAAAAGATTATACTGTGTATCACACCTTGATGGTACTTGATTGTAGGAAATTGATGAGGTGGCTAAGGAGTTGGAGGTAATGGTGGACAGAGAGTTGAAGTTCAAAAGTCATATTGCAAAATTTGGCAAAATAGCTCAAAGAATTACTTGGATGTTGAAGAACACACTAACAAGATTGAAGAGTGAGAAAGTGAAAATCGTCAGTATATTACTTTGATATGATAAAAATGAATTAAGAAGGAAAAGCTAGGATGGCAAGCAATTTGATGTGTAGTCTATGTAGAAGGAATGGTTGTGAGTTTCTGGATGTGTTGAGTGAGTTTGAGGGAAGATTAGATTTGTATAAGAAGGACGGCCTACACTTGAATGCGTTTGGTACCAGAAGTCTTGAAAAACTAATAACTGGTATGAGACGTAACACACAAAGTCAGGGAAACTAAATTATAAAGGGAGGAATGTTCAAATGTGAGTGTAAGAACAACAATGTTATGCAACTGTGTTAATGACAGGAATGGGCTTTATCATGGAAATGTTGATGAGGAGAGAATGATTTTGACTTTGTGTCCATCACGTTCGGACCCATCAAACGTGTGCAAAGATGTCTACACATATAAGGCACTAGAGAAAAATAGAGATCTGCAAGTTGTCCGACTGTCATGCAGACTGGAGACAAGAGTATACAAAAGAACATGCAGGTAAATTATTATGTCTGTAGACGAATGCTAGGTGTATCAGAAACAAAGGGGTAGAGTTTGTTGCCTTGGTCAATATGTTGGGATCTCAGATTGTAAGCATTAGTGAGACCTGGCTATCAGAATCATACATATTAATTTATTTAGTGTAAAGGGTACAGTATTTTTTAGGAAGGATAGACAGGAGAGGACGGAGCATGCTGCTAATGATATCTGATGACTTGAATTCGGTTAGTGTTGAGGCCTACAGTTGTAGTACTAGTAACAGTGTTTCATGTGGCAGTGAATTTAAAGCCACCAGGTATGAGGTGCGATCTAACAAGATCAATTACATAGTGGGATGATGTTACAAACCTGGTGGATCAGTTGCTAGTGATGAAGAAATGCATCACCAAATAGTAACGATGGGCACATAAAGAGAAATTGCAATGGGATACTTTAATTATCCAAATATTGATTGGGTAGCAGTGAAATCTCATGAGAAGAATGAAAATGAATTTATTGAGTTGCTGCAGGACAACTTCCTCAAGCAATGTAAATTTCGTCGTAATTATTTTTTATTAATTTATTTGTTCTCTATCTATTTACTTATTTATCGTTCTTATGATATCATTGTTATCATTACTTAGACTGTGCCAGTTAAAAGAAAATCTTGTTTATGTTATGTTTGTCCTCTATACTGAATTGGCTGCACTGTCTCATAAAGCTTGTCTATGCTATGATGTTATTTCCTTCTATCTTAATTTTCACCCCCCTCCATTTTCCTGCTCTAGCCCTTTGTTCCTACGGCACGTATAGCAGACTCTAAATATAGCTATCGCCGACTATACGATTGCAGTATATTCAATTTCTCACACTCTTTGGTCGGAGAAATTTATTTGATTTACGACTGCACCAGTCAGACAGAATAACAGAGAGTGAGGAATTAAAGAAATGAAATAAAAGCAATATCTAGTCAAATTTCTCTTAACCATATAGCAAGTCATGGCAATATCTAATTAACACACAGGTTTGTAAATTTTTCGAGATAGTGTACTATCAATGATCAGATCAAATTGTTGTTCAACATAGCATTTATTCTAACAAAAAAAATCATAATTACAAACTAGATAAGTAATGGAGAATAACTGTTTCTTCTAACATAGCTAACTTCAGAAAATATTTTACACAAAAATAACATATATATTTCTGCCTACATACCAATCTAACACACTATTCGGTAATTTTACAAATATAGTACAAACCCTTGCTTAACAAATACATACAATCTGACATATCTATAATCCAAGAACATCGAGATGTGCTTACTTACAGTTTTTTCATTATAAACAGTCCTTTACTATGAACAAAGTTTCCATAAGGATATCTCATGTCTTTTTCTTGATCTGGATACTTCTTTCTTTTGCTTGGATGTTTCTGTACACTATACTGTCGCAGTTGTCCTGGCCCCGAGTAGCAAACAATGTCCTTCCTTCTTTGTTCTTTTTTTTTTTTTTTCACCTGGTGGCTACCTGTTGTTTACACTAGTAAGTAACTGGAGAGACCCTGATTTCACCTTCGATGTTTATCCATTGGACCCCGGTCAGTCGTGCTTGAGATCGCAGGGAATATGGTCTGCTATATGGCAGGATACATCAGCAGATACGCCCTGAGAACTACCCGACAAACTTCAAGAAGATTCACGGTCAAGAAAAGCTCCAACAATAAACCATGAGTATACTCTCAGGATCAAGAGGTACAAGCTACCAAACTTTCAGCCAAGAGCTCCTAATTATTTCATCCTCTCTTCCTCTTTTTTCCTTTCTTCAGCCCCTTAAAAGTCCTCCTCATTCTTTGTTTCGATTCCAAAGTATCTTCAATCACCCTCCAGTGCAATGAAGTCACTCGTGTTCTCTTTGCCAAAAGTCTTTGTTTTAGGTGTCTAAATGTTCACAAGTTGTTGTGAACCTTTCCTTTCTGATGTGCTTATCTTATTTTTTTCCTTAATCTGGCCAGCTTAATATTCTCTCTCTCTCTCTTTTATTTTTGCTGACTCACTATACTAATAAGGCATAATCCCTTTCCTCTGTTTTCAAACACTGGTAATATCAAACACATTACACAAAGTAGTAAATTTATATTCAAAAATTGTATTTTCTATAATATTTTGATTTGGCACCCTTGTAAAACCGAGCTCAATAGGTTAACTAAATTAACTCATCATGTGAGATTTTACAGTAGCATGTGACAGAAGCAACTCGAGATCAGAGTGTTAGATTTGATTATAGTGTCAGAGGGCGTTTCAGTTAAAGACGTAACTATTCTGCCTCCAGTTGGTGACAGTGATCATGCAATTCTCACTCAGGAAGTGACAAAGTTTATGAATGTTGCATTCAGAAAAGTTTACATGCTGAACTAAAAAGTAGGAAATTATGACCAAAACTGAGGAGCATACTGAGTTCAGTGGAATGGGATCAATTGCTGGATGGGAAGAATATCGACAATGCATGGGAAACCTTTAAACAATACTTAAATGATGTGATATCAGAATGTGTTCAGAGAGTTCAAAGAATAAATAAGACAGGAGTCAAATTAATGTGTCGTCTTATTATTATTATTATGTGACATCTCCAGGTAGTCCAAAGACTCATCGAGGAAGGGCAACCTACTCTGCCTCCACCACTCCATCAACGAACTGCAACTACCATCATCTACACCAGTGCTTCGCAAACTGTGGGCCGCGGCCCCCTTGGGGCCATCTGTTTTGTTGAGGGGGGGGACCGTGAAATAATGAAAACAAATTTAAAATATTTTAAGACTAAGTAGATTTTTTTTATTTTAAAAGAAACATATTTAACTTTTATTATTTATTATTTCTTTTTTGTTATTTTTTATATTTTAATAGAAAAATTCACACATTGGTGTTGGTTCACAAACTTTGCATCCTGCGTATTTCGGCACTTAATGAATATTAGTAAATATTGCTTATTCATATGTTTCATTTCAAAGCAGTGGTTAATTGTATTTACTTCGAATGCTCCCAAGGGAAGTTCCAAATCTTCCTGTCCCTTTCATCATGCGTTCGTAATCAGGGACTGTTGATATTGACTTTATATACATACCAAAACTCGTTTTATATTACACAGTCCAACACAATTTTTACTGACTTTTATATGAGACTTGTTTTTTACTAATTTGGGTGCGCTGATTTCAAATATCAAATCCATTTTTCTCTATCACGTCAGGTTTTTCCTGTATGGCATTTTCTTTATGCTAATTTGTAAGTTTTTGATAGTTTTAAGGAGGCAGTACTATTTAGAGGATCAAAAAAATCGATTTTTTAATACTATTTTCTGAAAGTATGTGCTTTTAAAAATCTGTTCCTAACTTTTTATCAAGAAATTCGAAAAATTCCTGAAGATATAGCTTATTCTTCAAAAGTGGTGCGCAGATTAGAATTGGAGCGCTCACCGCTCTTGCTTGTTAGTAAACGAATAAATGCGTAAGAACCTGCAACGGCACATACTGGCGCTTTGAATGCGAGAGAGGCCGATAATTAGATACGTAACTACTTAACAATATTCATTAAAAATTACAAGAATATTTATAAAAAAATAACAATTTTACTTACACATGAGTTTCAGGGAATAAATTTTTGTTTGTAGCAATTTCTGCTGTGTGTTCTATTTTGGCAATCCCTTTGAATACTCCAACAGTAGTCGGCCATCATGCGAGAATCCCATCTTCCTTGGTACCGATCTTCCATAGTTTTTAAGTCTTGATGAAATCTTTCACCTTGTTCATCGCTTACAGCACCTAAATTCTCGGGAAATCTATCAAGATGACTGTATAGGAAATGAAGCTTTATGCTCATGTTGCAATCTAGGTGCTGGAAATTTTCAAGCATTGTTTCCACTAGATCTTTGTAATTGCACGTTTTTTTGTTTCCAAGAAAATTATTCGCAACCATCGTAAATGAAGTCCAAGCCG
Source organism: Typopeltis vanoorti (assembly GCF_054136105.1). Classification (NCBI taxonomy): domain Eukaryota; kingdom Metazoa; phylum Arthropoda; class Arachnida; order Uropygi; family Thelyphonidae; genus Typopeltis; species Typopeltis vanoorti. The sequence goes on along the minus strand of NC_143551.1, from coordinate 43,100,825 downwards.
CTTTCTCGATTTCGTTCATAGAGTTGATGAAATTTGGGTCTCTCATTAAAGTTCTAATTTGCGGTCCATCAAATACACTCGCTTTAATTTTTTCATAACTAATGAAATGGAAAAAATGGAAATTTTTCACATATGTATTGGAAACAGTCACCTTGTAAATCTAAAGCTTTAACATACCGCTTCATAAGACCTAGTTTGATATGTAGAGGTGGAAAAATGATTTTTTCTCTCTGGATTAAAGGTTGATTTATAACATTCTGTTCTCCAACATTTAAGGATATTCTAAGAGGCCAATGTTTCTGACTCCAGTGTTGGTTTCTAGCTCGACTATCCCAGAAGCATAGAAAACACGGAAACTTAGGGCGCTAGTGGGCCAAGCACTGCAGACGCGATTTGAAGAGCTCCTGATTCAGATAAGTTTTACTAGTAATAATTAAGTATATATGCGTAATTGTTTAAGTAAGAGTGGCTGTAAACGTTGTACACTACCAATATTATTAGTGTGGGTTTTTTTTCTTGCCTAAACTAAATTACGAAATCGTTATTATTAGACGTAGTAACCTGCGGAGAAAAAAAAAATGGTAGCGGCATTGTCATTCCATGATTTTAATTTAGATTTCAGTCGTTTCATTAAGTGTGAGATCTGTTATATGTATTCCTTCGATTACATAAATGATTTGTGGATGTTTAGTGTGGATGGAAGAAGGGTGTGTGCGAAGTGTGACCTGAACGAGGAACTGATGAATGCGAATATGAAATTGATGACAGAAAGTGCTAGTACCGATTGTGTCGTGAGTGCACGTTTGAAAGAGAAGGATGGTGAGAAAGACAGGAGAAAAAATGTTAAAAAATCAGGAAAAAAAGAAAAAGAGCGATTTGACAACCATAACGGATGTTAAAAGGGACGAAACTGAGGCAGAAAGAAACGAAATTGAGAGAACGAATGAAAGTAGAAATGGCGTGATGCAGAAATCGCAAGTAAAAAAAATCGAAAGAATAAATGATAGTGAAAAAATAATGACTGATGGCGAAAGTTGGACGCATGTTGGAACGAAAGTACTGAACGACAGTAAAAGTGATAAGAATGATAGCGAAAGTTGGACGCATGTTAGTCCGAAAGTACGGAAACAAAGAAAGATAAATGAGAGAAAGTGAGAAGAATGATAGTGAAAGTTGGACGTATGTTGGACCGAAAGTACGGAAACAAAGAAGGATGAATGAGAGGGAAAGTGAGAAGAGGGGGTCGAGAGTTAGAAAGATTTAATGACAGAGTGAATGTGTCGCGAGGTTCAGAAGGTAAATTGGATTGGATGAAGCAAGAAATGATATGGATGCGGAATGAAATTAAGAGAATTCAGGTCAAAACTATTAAAATAAATCATGATGGCATGAAAGAGATAACAAAAGATGAGCGAGTGGCATTGTATGGCGACTCCATTATTAAAGGTGTGCTAGAGGATAAAATGCACAAGGTATGTTTCCCAGGCGGTAAAATGAGTAGAGTGATCGAGGCATTGAATATGAGGCGGGAACGAGCAAAAGAGTTAATTGTATTAATTGGTACGAATGATTTGAGAGAGAACAAAGAGCATGTCAAAATGAATGTCAGGAGACTGCTTGGAAAGATAAAGGAGAATAGTGTGACAGGAAGGGTGGTCAGTGTGTTGCCTAGGTATGATTGTGGTGAAATGAGGCGGAGAGCAAGGATTATGAATGATATTCTGGTTGAAATGTGTGAGGAGATGGGAGTACAGTTTGTTAATGTGTGGAATGAGTTTGAGGGACGAAGTGAGCTGTATGGGAGCGATGGACTGCATTTGAGTGGTTATGGTGTGAGTCGCTTGGAGAGACTGCTGCTGGAAGGTAGAGAAGTGAATAGAGAGAATGAATCAGAGCAAGAGGGGAGTGATGTGGAAGAGCAGGAGAGTAAGATTGGAGAGATTAAAGAAGTCGAAATGAATGCGGAAGTGAGAGGTATGAGTATAGAAAATGAGAGAATGGGTGTGCAAGAGGAGCATCGAAATGGGGAGGCTCAGGGTGGACAGGGGTACACAGCGTGAGAAAGGTGGATGCTCCAAGTGGAGGTGAGAGCATGTGTAGGCAGGAAAGTAATGGGATGACCTGGGATCAAGAGGAAACAGATGGAATTGCAAAGGGTTCTAAAATGAAGAAGCAGAAAGGGAAATGGCTCCAGTCCAGCATGGAGAGATCACATCAAGTGAGTTGTATCAGTATAGTATACCAATGCTAGAAGTATAAGAAACAAGGTGGATGAAATGGTTGCACTAATTGCGTCTGTGCACCCAGAGATTGTTGGAATAAGTGAGACATGGTTAGATGAGGACGACATCCTGACAGGAATAGAGATGGAAATGTATGATGTGTTTCGTGAGGATAGAAGGGGTAAAAAGGGAGGGGGGTGCTACTGATGATAGAGAAAGAGTTATGTCCATACAAGGTAGAGATGCAAGAGGGAAATAGGGCCAATGGTTTTGAGGCAGTATGGTGTGAGATAGAGGTGAATAGAATCAAATACTTGGAGGGATGTTGTTATAGACCTGGTAATGTGGATGGTGGTGATAGTGAAATGTATAGTCAAATAAGTGAAGCAAATAAGAAAAGGGTGATCATTATGTTTAATTATGGCAATATAGACTGGAATGAAGAGATAGCACCGGAAGTAAAGAAAATGAGTTTCTTGAATTTTTGAGGGATAACTACCTCAGACAGTACGTAACAGAGGGCACACGAGGATTAAGGGACTCGGATTTGGTCATCTCATCGGAGGATGTAATTATCAATGAGGTGTCAAATCATCCACCAATTGGTGAAAGTGACAATGAGGTGATTACTTCGGTGGTTGCCAGCAGTGCAAGGAAGCCTGTGAAAAAAGGGTATATGTGGAACTACAAGGGGGGCAGTGATTAGAAGCGCTCAGGAGACAGCTTGCAGGTGTAGCATGGAATGAGGAGTTAGCTGGAAAAGAGATCAATGCAGCTTGGGGGATTTTCAAAAACTATTTAGTAGATGCAATGTCTAAATGTATACCATGGGTGAGAAGGTTAAATAAGGTAGGTGTGAGATGAATGAATAAAGAGATTAAGCATGCGATACAGAGAAAAAGGGCATTGCGGAAGCAGCATAAGAGAAGTGGAAGTAACCAATTTCATGAGGTCTACAAAGACCAGGCAAGGAGGGTGACTTGGTTGGTGAGAGTAGCTAAAGAGAGGTATGAACAGCAGTTAGCTAATGAAGCCAAAAAGAATCCTATGGAGTTCTTTTGATATGTAGCCAGCAAAAGAAAGAATGATTATGGAAGGATGACATTGATTGGAGGAAATGATATAAAGACAGCTGTTGTAGAATGTGTGGTGGAGATACTTAATGAGCAGTTCATAAAGATCTTTCAATCTTGTGAATGTGACTTCATGGAGAGATTAAGAGCAGTTGATGATGGGACTGACTGTAAGTGAGCAAGAGGTGTTTGGGGAGTTGAGTAAACTAGATGTAAATAAGGCTGTGGGACTTGATAATATATCACCGTATTCTGAAGGAAAGTGCCAGGGAGTTGACACCTGCCTTGACATATTTTTTTAATATGAGTCTTGCACTAGGTCAAGTTCCTAAGGAGTGGAAGGAGGGCAAGATTGTGCCACTTCATAAAGGAGGTGATCGAACTCAAGCATCAAACTATAGGCCTATCTGTGTGTCAGGTGTTGTGGTTAAGTTGTTGGAGAAGCTTGTGAGAACTAGGATCCAGAGTTGGGTTGACAACAATGGTATAATCTTTGATGGACAGCATGGATTTGCTAAAGGGAGGTCATGTTTTAGTAATCTACTTACTTATTACAATAAAGTGACTGCTTCCTTGAACAGAGGAGAAGGATACACAGTAATATACTTTTATTTCTCAAAAGCTTTTGATAGAGTACCTCATGATAAGTTGACAGTCAAACTAGAGCAGATGGGGTTGGATATTAGATTAGTGCATTGGATTGGAGACTGGCTATCTGATAGGTATCAACAAGTTGTGTATGGGGGTGCAATATCCAGGAAAAGGAAAGTCACTAGTGGAGTGCCTCGGGGGTCTGTTTTGGGCCATTACTATTTAACTTGTATATTAATGATATTGGCGAAGATTTGGATGGAGATATTCAGTTGTTTGCAGATGATGCAAAGTTGGGAAGAACCATAAAGAGTAGGGAAAGTGTTGTGGCCTTGAAAGAAGACTTGAATAAATTGAACAAGTTGTGTATGGGGGTGCAATATCCAGGAAAAGGAAAGTCACTAGTGGAGTGCCTCAGGGGTCTGTTTTGGGGCCATTACTATTTAACTTGTATATTAATGATATTGGCAAAGATTTGGATGGAGATATTCAGTTGTTTGCAGATGATGCAAAGTTGGGAAGAACCATAAAGAGTAGGGAAAGTGTTGTGGCCTTGCAAGAAGACTTGAATAAATTGAGTGATTGGGCAAGCAAATGGGGATGTGAGTTCAATGTTGCAAAATGTAAGGTTTTAAAATTTGGAAAACAAAGATGGAATGCAGAATTTATGCTTGGTGAGAATATATTGTTGGAAGTAGAGGAAATAAGAGATCTGGGGGTTATATTGGATAAGGATCTAAAATTTAGGGGACACATCGCCAAAATTGTGAAGACAACACAAAGACTTCTGGGAATGATGCCGAGGACACTTACGTGTAGAAGTAGGGAGATTCTTGTTCCATTGTATAAGGCTTTGATTAGGCCACACATGGACGATTGTGCCCAGATTTGGTCACCTGGTTTTCAGAAGGATGAAGAGATGTTGGAAAGGGTCCAAAGGCGACTGACTAAGGAAATGTCAGGTATGAGGAAAGATTGAAAAGATGTAATTTGCAGAGTCTAGTGGAGAGAAGGAAGAAGGGAGATATGATATAGACCTACAAGTTCGTAAGGAGTTGTTATAGGATCAATGGTGGAGAAATTCTACAGAGAATAGTGGGAGATCAGGGGAGAACCAGAGGTCATCCCTGGAAACTGTATAAGGGTGTGAGTAGGGGAGTGAGAATCAGGTTTTTTTCGTGCAGGGTTGTGAGTGATTGGAATGCCTTGCCTGAGAGTGTGGTGTCTGCAAGGAGTTTGAATGTATTTAAGACACGGTATGATGAGATGTGTGTGAGATAAAAGGACCTCCTAGATGAGTATCTGACTCCATGAGGTCTTGTTTAATAATAATAATAATAATATATCCTCTTTGAAAGCCAAGTAAAAAGTTCACCATTTTAAGATCCACACAGATGATTCAGTTATGGTCTGTATATTTTAATAACTTCAGAATCTTTTTAATGTCCTCATATGTTTCCTTTAAGTGGACCGAATAGCCAATAGTAATTGAGCCATATACATTCCCATTGTGTAGTAAGACACACTTGAGACTTCTGCTTGAACTGTTGATAAATAAACGCCACTCATTTCGATGATATTGTACAACACTCATTTCAGTTAATAAACCTGACACATTGTATTGTTACAGTAAACAAACCCACACTCGTGTTTAAAATATTGTACAATATTACTTTCCCTGCTATGAAAAAAAGTTATCTTCGTATCTTGCTCCAGTAAGTTTTTTCATATAATCTCGAAGCTAACAATTCCGATGATTCCTTTGTAGGCCCAAATCTCTTGCTAAGTCATTCAATTCCGCTTGAGTAAAATGTTGCGGTCCAGAACTAGAAATTAAATTTTCATTGTTTAAATCAACATCCGGGTCTTGCTCCTCAAGAGCATCTGGCATATCCCGATCATGCTTGTTCTCAAGTAAAGGAAGTCCTTTATAAATTTGCATGGCTATTTCATTGGAATGAGCAACTGGCCGAATTGCTGAGTCGAGATTTGGATACACAATTTTTTTCTTATTCTTATTATAACCAGAAGTCTGAACTAAACAAAAATAGCAATCATCTATGTGATTTTTCGGTTCACGCCAAATCACTGGAATGCCAAAAGCTAATTTTTGGCGTTTTCCCTTGCTCCACTGTCGTAAATTTTCTACACATGACTTACACACTTTATTTGGAGCACATGACTTGTCCTGATCTGCAATTTTTACATCAAAGTATGCAAAGTACACTTTCTTAACGAAATCAGTGATATTTGTCCTTTGACTGGGAACAGTAAAGCTGCCACAAATGTAGCAGAAGGAATCTACACTATTGGCACAATTTCGAGTAGTAGAGATGATGTATTTTCTTCACTGCCGACTAACATGCAATTAACAAGACAAAAAAAAACCAGAGACTTTATTGAAACGTTATAAGTGCTCATCATACTTTTACGATCGATTATCATTGGCTGATTTTGATCGTTCTTTGTCCGCTATGACACATATAGCATTCATTTGTTTTAGGCAGTTGTCATTGCCTACTTTTCATCACCGAAAGTTATTAGGTCAGTTATCGGCCTCTCGCATTCAAAGCGCCAGTACGTGCCGTTGCAGGTTCTTACGTATTTATTCGTTTACTAACAAGCGAGAGCAGTGAGCGCTCCAATTCTAATCTGCGCACCACTTTGAAGAATAAGCTATATCTTTGGGAATTTTTCGAATTTCTTGATAAAAAGTCAGGAACAGATTTTTAAAAGTACATACTTTCAGAAAATAATATTAAAAAATCGATTTTTTTGATCCTCTAAATAGTACTGCCTCCTTAAAACTATCAAAAACTTACAAATTAGCAAAAAGAAAATGCCATAGAGAAAAAACCTGACGTGATAGAGAAAAATGGGTTTGATATTTGAAATCAGCGCACCCAAATTAGTAAAAGACAAGTATCAGATCATAATCAGCAGAAAAAAAAAATTTTTTTGTTGGCCAGTGTTATCACTGTCATTCGAGCTAGTTTTCTGTTACCAATAAAAGTTTTGCATATACTTCACACATGAAAAAAAAAGCTTAAACAAGTTCATGTGGGAAGATAGTAACTCGCTTGCAGTAGTAAACAACACACCCTCCCTAACAGCCACTATACTGCAGAGGAAATAAAAACAAGTACTTTTATTATGCCAGTGATTAAGGTATGAGGAGTCTGTGTAATATATTTCTCAACAAATAGTGTAATTAGAGACAACTGGGATAAAAACACACTAATTAATGAATCACATGTCCCCTCATACAGAAACTATGCTGTATAGACTGAAACAAAACCATATGTTGCATGGGCAAACACAGTATGTAACTAAAAACTATTGTTATTAATTAGAGGTGTGCGAGTTCGATTTCCCAAGGCAGCAATAAAATTCAACCGAATGTGTTAAAATTCGTAAAAGTGTTAAAACTAAGTAATATATATATATAATGAATGTTATGGCAGTTTCACATATGGAATTCGGTTGAAGAGAGTACATTTCAACTCAACTGTCATCTATGCTTTTATCTTTCAGTTGCGCGATCTTTTGTTAATATCGCACCAATGATATGCAACTTTTAATAACCTGCCTTTGCTGTCTGTTTCGCGTTAGGCTTAATTACCGTAAAGGGAGAAAAGTCAGAAAAGAGAAAAATGTTCCTGGTCCGGGAATTCCCTTATTCAGGTAATATTCACTAATTTCATGTTATCAGTCTGTGGTGTGCCAGTATCGGTAAGTGGTGATATTATTTGATCTATTCTATGTTAAAAAATTTAACCCTGAGATGGATAAGTGGCTGATAAAAAAAAAAAAAATCCCGCGAACAATCAGAAGAAGCAGAAACAAACTAAAAAAAGGACAGTATTTCATATTTTATCACAACAGCCCGGATCGTCTTCAGAACCAAACGGTTCTGAAGACGATCCGGGAAACCAAAAGAGGCAAAAAATGTAATATATGCATTTGATTTTTGCAATATTCACTGTGTATGTTTTGTATTGAATATAAATACAATAAATATTATAATAATATATCTCTATTACGATTTTTTTCCGAGGGGGGCCGTGAAATATTTTAATTTTTGCAACGGCGGCCCTGACATCCAGAAGTTTGGGAAGCACTGATCTACAAAACCCACATCTACCTCCCACTAGCACTAGTATTTTCACAGACAATCGCAAACATCCATGCCGATTGTGGGATTCGAACCCACAGCCTTTTGTCTGGAGAGCAGATATGCTAACCACTTTTCCAACCAGGCCGGCAAAAAGTTCCTCTAGGCCTCTAGTTGATGACTAGAATTGAACTTTTTTGGGACAGTTTAGTGCTGAGGAGTGCAAACACTGCTTCCACTGAGCTAAACAGGCTCTCATTATTAAGTGATTCATAAGAAAAGGATGATATGGAAGGAATACTGTGTGCATAAGGATGATGTCCGTTATGAAAATTATAAGCAGCAGGCTAGAAAAATCACAATTGTTCTAAAGAAAGCAAAGTATGAGTATGAAAAGAAACTGGCTCTGCATGCTAAAGACAACCCACAGAATTCTATCGATATGCTGGAAGTAAAAGAAAGAATGATTATGAAAGAATAACTCTTCTAAATCTAGATGGTCTGAAGGTTACAGATGCAGAAGACGTTGTTCAGTTAATGAGTGTCCATTTTGTTAAAAGCTATCAACCTGGTGAATGCAACATTAAGCTCATTGTTACCTCATCACTAGATGAAGAAATGCAGGTATGTGAGGCAGAGGTTTTACAGTTGTTATACAAACTGAATGAGAATTCAGCAACAGGGACTGATGGAATATCAGCACATGTGCTAAAAGAGTGTTCAGCTGAAATGGCTATTCCTTTGATCAGGCTGTTTAATACGAGTCTTAGAACAAGGAAGATTCCACAGGAATGGAAGGAATGTATGGTAATTCCATTGCACAGGGGTGGTGTAAAGACCGATGTATCCAACTATCGACCAATTATCTCAGGGCTGGTGGTGAAGAATTTGGAAAAATTAGTTAGGGCTCGCATTCAGAAATAGGTTGACAGTGTATCTCTACTTTGCAATGAGCAACACGGGGTTTACTAAGGGAAGGTTATGTTTTACAAAGTTGCTCACATTCTATAACAATGTTACCACTGAACTAGACAAGGGAAATAGATACACCATGATACTTTTGGATTTTATTATTACCCCAAGACCTCATGGAGTCAAAGACTTATCTGGGAGGTCCTTTTGTCACACACAAAGCTCATCATACCCAGTCTTAAACACACTCAAACTCTTATACAGAGTAGCTCACGCTACTGTGTATAAAGAGAAAAGCCAGTTGATAGAAGCTGAACGGGTTAAAACCGGATTTTGGCTGGAAAAGGAGAACGTAGTTGATTGGAAAGAAAAAGTAAAGAGAGAAGCGCTAGAGACAGCATAGAGATCGGTAGAGATCGGAAATGGGGATGTGAATTCAATGTTGCAAAATGTAAGGTTTTAAAATTTGGAAAACAAAGATGGGATGCAGAATTTATGCTTGGTGAGAATATATTGTTGGAAGTAGAGGAAATAAGAGATCTGGGGGTGATAGTGGATAAGTATCTAAAGTTTAGGGGACACATCGCCAAAATTGTGAAGACAACACAAAGACTTCTGGGAATGATGAGGAGGACACTGACGTGTAGAAGTAGGGAGATTCTTGTTCCATTGTATAAGGCTTTGATTAGGCCACACATGGACTATTGTGCCCAGATTTGGTCACCTGGTTTTCAGAAGGATGAAGAGATGTTGGAAAGGGTCCAAAGGCGACTGACTAAGGTAGTTTCTGACCTCTGGAATGTCGAGTATGAGGAAACATTGAGAAGATGTAATTTGCAGAGTCTGGTGGACAGGAGGAAGAGGGGAGATATGATAGAGACTTACAAGTTGGTAAGGGGTTGTTATAGGATCAATGCTGGAGAAGTTTTACAGAGAATAGTGGGAGATCAGGGGAGAACCAGAAGTCACCCTGGAAACTGTATAAAGAGGGTGTGAGTAGGGAAGTGAAAGGCAGGTTTTTTTTCGTGCAGAGTTGTGAATGATTGGAATGCTTTGCCTGAGAATGTGGTGTCTGCAAAGAGTTTGAATGTGTTTAAAACACGGTATGATGAGCTGTGCGTGTGATAAAAGGACCTCCCAGATGAGTCTTTGATTCCATGAAGTCTTGGGGTGGTAATAATAATATGATGAAAATCGTCTAGGAAAGGACAAGGAATTAATAGGCATTTGGAATTACTTCTATAGGAGTTCTGATATGTCAATAATTTCCTAACGGTTAGTGGAAGAATGGTGCAAAACTGAAGTCAATATATAGAAGAAAATAAGGAATGAGTAAATAACTTAAACCAAGTGCATCAAGTGTTATGTATTTCTGTGTCTATAATTCAGTTATTATACTGGAAGATTTCTTTTAAATTATGTTGCCATAAAGTAAAAGGCAATTAAAAAATGCATTTGTGCCTACGCGAATTCGATGCTTAGAAGTGGTAACTTGGTAAGAGTTGTCCTTTTTATGACTTGTGAAGGAATATCGGTTAATTCCGTCAGATATATTTTGACCTTAGCTGTGGTATTATGTCAATCAATGGTTGGATGTTAGATGTACTGAAGTACTTTCCCCTCGAAATAATAAGTGTTAGCTGACTGAGAAAGAATATAGTGTAGCCTGTCAAGATTAGTTATTGTAACATTTGGAAGGTTAAACTTTTTAGAACCTTTCTCAACTTGATTGAATGAGCATAAAGAACTGAAAAATTAATGTTTGATAGTTAATGGATTGTAATTATTCTGAATACTTTAAACTGAGCAAATATATTTATGATATGATTCATCCAATTGGATAGAGAGAACTATGTTAAAGAAATACTAAAGTTTAGAATTAAGAAATGTCAACATTAGTCACAATCCTAACTTAGAAATTTCTAATATCTGAATATGTATTCTTGTAAATTCTAATTGGATAACTTTTTGCAGATAGTTATACTTGTGTGTTTATGTTGTACCATTCCACATTAAATGTTTTCTTTTGTTGAATTAAACTTGGTGTTTGCCTGATTTTCTTTCATTGCACCGCTCATAAAATTAATCGGACCTTTGTGGAAGCCTTAAAAGCTATTAATAACCTCAGCCTGAAGATAAAGTGATAATATAAGTATAGTTGATGATTGATTCCTCTATATTATTTAGACTAATCTGAATATAGGGTGGCATAGTATAATATAAATTTCTTTATATTCAGATGAGCATCAATCAACAACTAATGAATAAAAACAGAATTTAAAGAAGTAAAGATAAGATTAACAAACCAACAAAAATGGAACAGTCAGTTAGGTAGGACGTTCCAACACTTGGTCTATAACAACATTCCACCAAGTATTTGATTCCATTGATGTCCATCTCACACCATACTACCTCAAAACCACTGGCACTATTTCCCTCTTGCATCTCTACCTTGTATGGACATAACTCTTTCTGTATCATCAATAGCACTACCCCTCCCTTTTTACCCCTTCTATATCGTTATGAAACACATCATACCCTTCCATCTCTATTTGTGTCAGGATGTCGTCCTCTTCCAACCATGTCTCACTTATTCCGATAATCTTTGGGTGAACAGATGCAATTAGTGCAATATTTTCATCTGCCTTGTTTCTTATACTTCTAGCATTGATATACAAACACAACAGCTTATTTCTGGATCTACAGCTAGTTCCACCGATACCACTAACTCGATGTGATCTCTCCATGCTCGACTGGAGCCATTTCCTTTTCTGCCCATTCATTCTAAAACCCTCCCCAATTCCAGCTGTTTCCTTTCAATCCCAGGTCATCCCATTCCTTTCCTGTCTACATGTGCTCTCACCTCCTCTTGGAGCATCCACCCTTCTCATGCTGTGTACCCCTGTTCACCCTGAGCCTCCCATTTCCCTGGTCCTCTTGCGCACCCTTTCTCTCATTTTCTATACTCATACCTCTCACTTCCCCATTCACACCTCTTCAATCTCTGCTGCTCTTCCACATCACTTCCTGCTTGATCTGATTCATTCTCTCTCACTCTACTCACTTCTCTACCTTCTAGCAGCAGCCTCCCCAAGCAACTCACACCATAACCACTCAAATGCAGCCCATCGCTCCCACACAGCTCATTTCGTCCCTCAAACTCATTCCACACATTAACAAACTGCACTCCCATCTCCTCACACATTTCAGCCAGTATATCATTCATAATCCTTGCTCTCCGCCTCATTTCACCACAGTCATACCTAAGCAACATGCTGACTACTCTTCCTTGTCACACTATTCTCTTTTATCTTTCTAAGCAGCCTCCTGATATCCATTCTGACATGTTTTTTTCCTCTGTCAAATCATTTGTACCTATTAAAACTATTAACTCTCTCACCTCATATCCAATGCCTCAATCACTCTACTCGTTGTACCGCCTTGTAAACATTCCTTGTGCATCCTATCATCCAGCCCACCTTTAATAATGGAGTCGCTCATCTTTCGTGCCATCATACTTTGTTTTAATAGTTTTTACCCGAATTTTCTTAATTTTATTCTGCATTCATTTCATCTCTTGCCTCATCCAATCCAATTCAACCTCTGAATCTCGGTCCACATTCTCTCTATCATTCAATCTTTCTAATTTTCTAAATCTCAACCCCCCCCTTCTCACTTTCACTCTCATTCATCCTTCTGTGTTTCCATACTTTCAGTCCAACATGCATCCAACTTTCGCTATCATTCATTCTTTCGATTTTTTCCACTTTCGATTCCTGTGTCGCGCCATTTCCAGTTTTATTTGTTCTCTCAATTTCGTTTCCTTCTGCCACTCTTGCCTCACTTTCGTCCTTTTTAACATCTGTTACAGTTTTCAAATCACTCTTTTTCTTTTTTACTGATTTTTTAAACATTTTTTCACCTCTCTTTGTCACCATTGTTCTCTTTCGAACGTGCACTCATTTTCCCCATGACATTCTCGCTACTAACAATTTCTGTCATCAATTTCATATTTGCATTCATCAGTTCCTCATTGAGGTCACACTTCGCACACCCCCTCCTTCCATCCACCCTAAACATCCACAAATCATTTATGTAATCGAAAGAATACATATAACACACCTCACACTTAACGAAATGACTGAAGTCTAAATTAAACTGATGGAATGACAAAGCCGCCGCCATGTTTCCTCTGCAGGTTTCTACTCTAAGGTCTAATAATAACGAATTCATAATTAGGTTTAGGTAAAAAAAATCCCCCACACTAATAATCCCAGTGCACAACTTTTACCGCAGCTCTTACCCAAACAAATACTCATATATACTTAATTATTCCAAGAATAACTTATCTCAATCAGCAGCTCTTCTTACACACTTGACTCACATTTTGTTAAGGCTTTTGACAGAATACAGCATTGCAGACTTGCATAAATTGGAGAATATGGGTTTGAATTATAAAATATTAGTGTAGATAAGAGAAGGGCTGACTGACAGATATCAAAAAGTGGTATACAGGGGATGTGAGTCTGCAAGATTTGGGAATCCGAAGTGTTGTTGTCTTGGATTACACACTCCCTGAGACACTTCGCAAGTGCATCAGTAGGCAGCCTCCTTGGGACGATTCCTGAACACCTTTGGGTGACTGACTGGCCTGCTATGCTATTCCTCTCTTCCAGGGTTAGCAGCCCTAGTAGGGTTAAGTTTCCTCGCTTGCAATAAGTTATCAGATAAAGGCACCGACTCTTATTGGCCGGAGCCAGGAAACTCGTCGAGTGTGAATTCAGATGTCTGTTTCTTGTTTGGAGGTGATCCTGCCACCCGTCTCAGCAACGTCCTCGGGAAGAAAGTTAAAAGAAAGCTCTGCAAAGACTGTCATCATCCCATTTATTCAAGTTCTCATCGTGCTTGTTCTGGCAGTCAAGGAGGTCCCAATCTCAGACACTTCATGTCATGTCTGCGATCGTGCATTCTCTACCGCAGTTGGCCTTGGTATGCATCACACCTCAAAACATCCAGCCGAAGCCAATGCTGCAATAAGAACAGAGCCTGTCAAAGCACGTGGGACTGCCAAAGAAGAAAAGATCCTCGCAACTCATGAGATCGAGATTACGGTTCGAGGGATAAAGAAAATCAATGAGGCTTTATTTAAGGTGTTCCCATTAAGATTCTTGGATGCCATCAAGTGTCATAGACAGAAAGCCAGTTACAAAACCTTACTTCAAGAATTGGTAGCCCATCCGCCACAGGTAGGGACAGGTAATATCTCCGTATCTCCTGTCCCTCCATCTTCCAGCCACCATCCTGCTGTTGAAGAAGAGGCTTTGATTCTCAGACTGACATCATCTCTAGATGATCCTCCTCTTCCAGAATATAACCATAAAATTCTTAAATCTCTCATCCAGACTCACCTTCTGGGAATGGATATCACAGATCAGTTGAATGACTACCTCCAGGCTGAATTCTCTGAACACTTCATGCCTCGTCAACATCAGCCTATGTCTCATTCTACAATGACTTTGTCAAATAGAAAGCAGAGGAAGAGGGCCTAATCAGCTATGCAGGCCCTCTATAAAAAGAATAGAGGGCAATGTGCCAAAACCATCCTTTGACGGTGCTTCCCTTCCACCTCTAGCAGACTTGCATGATGATTTTGTCAAATTCTGGAGTACAGTCTTTTCTGCTCCACCTCCACACACTTCCCTGATTATGATGACCAACCTACGATATTGAGGTTGGTCATCATAATCAGATGATGCCCTTCAAATATACCAGCCTGTCTCCATCCAGGAGATTAAAGCAGCTCCTCCATCCAATTTCTCTGCCTCCGGACCTGATGGCTTTCCTGCGTCTAGGCTTTGGAAAGTGCCTTTCAAGATTCTTCAAGATTTAGTGGATATTCTCCTTTCCAGTAAAGTAACACTACCATACTCATGTGCTTCAAGAACTATCTTCATTCCAAACAAAGAAACTTCAAGCTGTGCATCAGACTTTAGCCCTATTACCATCTCCCCTGTGTTACTTAGACTCTATCATAAAATATTAGTTAAACGACTTCAGCAACATATATAGCATGATTATAGACAGAGAGCTTTTGTCCCTTCGGACAGCTGTGCCAAGAATATATATCTTCTTTCTTCTCTTCTCTCTGATTCCCGATGCCACCTTAAGCCTCTATATATGGCGTTGCTGGACCTCCAAAAGGCCTTTGATAGCATCTCCCGTCCTACTCTCCTTCGAGCACTGTATTGCTGGATGTCCAGAACCTATTCTTTCCTATGTTATGGAGCTATACTTGGGTAGCTCCATCACTATCACTACAGGGTCCCGTGCAACTTCTATTCCCGCAGTGCAGGGTGTTCACCAGGGTAATCCTCTATCTCCCCTTTTCTTTAATTGCATCATAGATGAGTTTCTTCATTCTCTTCCTAGTTGTATAGGCTACTCTCTAGGAGCTTCTTCCTTTAATGCTATGGCCTTTGCGGATGATCTTATTCTCGTAGCCTCTACTAAGATAGGCTTGCAGGAACTCCTTGACCAGGCCGTTGACTTCTTCTCTATTCGAGGCCTTTCTATTAATGTAGAGAAGTCCTGCTCTTTAGCTCTTGTCCCCTCTGGTCATGACTATAGGGTTTTCCCCTGCATGGGAGGCCGTTGCATGCTTTGACCATCCTGGAAGAGTGGAGATACCTTGGTATCATGTTGACCCCCAAAGGGAAGGTCTTCTGTCCCTTCTATCCTAGAAGCTGGGATCGCTTCTTTGAGGAAAGCTCCTCTCAAGTCCCAGCAAAGACTGTTTCTCTTTTCCTACTATCTCCTGCCTCGCTTTTACCACAAGTTGGTGCTTGGTAGGACATATATCTTGGTACTGTCTAGAATGGACAGGGCTGTCTGTTCAGCCGTGAGATCATGGCTCCGACTGCCACCTGACACTCCTACTGCATATTTCCATGCGAGGGTGAAGGATGGTGGGCTTGGGATTCCATCACTTAGATGGTTGATCCCATGCCTGCAGAATCGCGCAGTTAGAACTGTCTTCTTCCCCCATCTGCAGAGAGGCTTTCTATAGCCCATTAATACAAGAAGACTTTAGGCGGGCTAAAGGCTGGTCCCATTATCAAAGTACTTTTATTGAGTCAGCACCCGCAGAACACAAGAAATGGACATCTCTGTTGCACTGTTCTGTAGATGGTGCTCCTTTAAAAGAGTCATATCTGGTGCCTCTCCAGCATGATTGGGTAAGGGATGGCACCAGACTCCTCCCTGGGTTTGAATATATTGACCATATCAGGACGAGGATCAATACCCTGCCTACTTGAGCTCGCACAGCTTGATGGGGTAGTGACGACTCCAACTGTAGGGCTGGCTGCCACTACAGTGAGACATTTTCTCATATAGCCCAGTGTTGCTTCCACACCCATGGGGTCTGCATGAGGAGACATGATGCCGTGGTCTCCATTCTGAACAACCACTTTAAGAACAAAGGTTGGGAGACTGCAGTGGAACCACATTATAGGACCTCTGTGGGTTTGCATAAGCCAGACTTAGTGATTAAAAGAGATGGTGACGTTTGGGTAGTTGATGCCCAGGTGGTGGGAACAGGGAGCCCACTAGCCTACAGCCATAATAATAGAGTAAATTATTATAAAAATAACTAAGATCTAGTTAGTAAAATACGAGAGGAGCATGGGGCAACTCCCATGCTCCTCTCGTATTTTACTAACTAGATAACTTGGCTATGGCTGAGGAAGATCCTTAAGCTCCTCGCGTCGTCGACGGGAATCGAACCTAGGACACTCCTTTCCCAGGCATATGGTTGCGAAGCGCATAGCCACTAGGCTAACCGCACGGTCTGGACGTGATGTAAGGGCAGTACTGCCCATAACCAGTACAAAGATTAATATAAAAAAATAAATAAATAACCAGTGGTGTACCACAAGGATCAGTTCCTTGGTCCACTGTTATTCAATCTGTACATTAATGATATTGGGAAGGATTTGAAAGGTGACATACAGCTATTTGCTGATGATAAAAAGATAAATATGGTAATCAGAAATGCTGCTGATATGCAATACTTGCAGAATGATTTGAATAGGCTGGAATTGAGTTGCTGGGGAAATGGATGTCAGTTCAATGTCAGTAAATGTAAAGTCATGCACTTTGGCGTGATTAGATATTTACTGTTGTATTATATTAGTGGGATTATGCTAGAAGAAACTGATCAGGTTAGAGATCTTGGAGTGTTAGTAGAAAGGAAGTTGAAGTTCATGTGCCATGTAGCAAAGATTTCAAATACAACTCAAAAGATAATTGCAATGCTGAAACGAACATTCACATGTAAAGATAAGGATGTCATTTAGCCTCTTTACAAGGCCTTGCACTATTAAAAATGATTTCAGGATTGTGGAATACTGATTATGAAGACAGATTGAGAATTTGTAGACTGTGGACACTAGCAAACAGGAGAAAGAGTGGTGACATGATTGAGACTTACAACTTCTGAAAGGATCATACAGGATTTCAGTTGATGGAATTTTTCAATTTATGGAGGGTGGGGAATAGGGTGGTGTGTGATTGGAATGGATTGCCATTGGATGTTGTGAGTGCAAGCAGTGTGAATAAATTCAAGAATAAGTATGATAGCCTGGTGCATGTAGTATGCGGCCTTCCTCGACAAGTTCCTGACTCCATGTAGGTCTCTCTCTTAATAATAATAATTATAATTATCCCTCTTTATAAGACTATAATCAACATCTTGACTATTGTGCACAGATTTGATCTCCTGGATTTCTTGAGGATCAGAAGATGGTGGAGAGGATTCAGGGATGAGTGACCAAACTGGTGAGAGGTCTTGGTATGTCCTTATGAGGATAGATAGAAGGTATATTTTTAGGAATGACAGAAGAGATAGGACAGGCAAGAAGGGGGGGGGGGGATTAACTACTAATGATATCAGATGACTTAAATAAATGCAGTTACGGTAGAAATGCATAAAAGCAATAACAGTAATATTATTCCATGTAGAAGTAAGTTTGAGGCTATCCAAAAACTATATCACTACTCTCATCAGAAACATGCCAACCAATTTCTGATTGGTGGTCATTCCTTAAGGAGGAAGTCAAGGTATTTATTCAAAACTATAGCCACCAGAGGAATCTGAATAGATATAGTCTTAAATAATCCTCAAGAACAACAGGAATTACATCACTCGGACTCTGAGGAATATACCAGTCCCTAGAAGCCACCTACATTCAAATCTAGAGTACTCTGCAAAGGAGCTCTAATAACTCCTGGCCTAAACAGGCTTGCTACTGAATATTACCAGTTCTTCTGGGAATTGCTGGGACCTATTCTCTACCAAATACATGTCAAAACCACTATCAATTGCTTCCCACCCAATATGACAACATCTGTTATTAGGCTTATCCAAAAGAAAGGAGATGTTACAAAATTATGAAGCTCGTAAACTCATATCACCAACTGTAAGATAATATCAAAAACCACTGTCAACAAACTTAAACCCACGCTGAACAAAATAACACATATGTATCTGAACACAATTGTTCTACCATTCTCTCCCAGGACGATCCACATGAAAGCCAACACTCCCTCTTATGTGTATAAGAAGGAGAAAAATAATTGCTAATCGAACAGCTACCAGTGTCCTTTGACATACATTGAATATTCTCACACCATCAGTGCAATTTAACAAACAAATACAGTCAACCATTTTCAACTATTGATTCATATGGAACCAAACACACTAGCTTTCCTACTCCAAGCTAAGTATTTTTCTTAAAGGAGGAGGACAAAACTTGATATCTATTGACCACAGGATAATGTTTCGTAATCACTTTTTCCGTAACACTCAACAACAGGAAATGGCACAGATGCACCATAATATATTTTCAGTTCTGCCACTGGCAGTCTCTCTCTCTCTTTCATCATAACTTTAAGAATGACAACAGCTCATGTGCCAATGAGTCTAATAAATTTCTACAGAGATGCCCTTTGAAGAGGGAAATATTTAAATCTCCATAAATTAAAGATGCCAAGAAATTATATTCTTGGTTTCATCCTTTATCCAAGTATAAGCACACAAAGTTTGCACGTGAAGCAACTTCACGACTGGGCTACTTGTATATAGAGGCTAATGGCTTCTCATCAATTGCCTTAATATCACATAAAGTAAGGCAGATATCCTTATGGACATGTATAATGCTATGCATTATGCGAAGGGCCACTCTCAGACTGGTTTCGACCTTTATTGAGGTCTCATCAGTGGAAGCTAGCCAGACCCAGATCAACCAAGGATGAAGTAATGCAGAAGTCATATTTCCATACACAAGTAGTCAAAAGGTGTCACACCTTATTACTAAAATACTCTGGGTTAAAAATAGATGTTGAAAGTTTTTTCACTTATACGAGGGTGTACTGAAAAGTTATCAGCCTAACAATGAAAAAACAAATTTATAATTTCAAAATAATTTTTATTTTTTCAACATTATCTCCCTTACGACTAATACATTTATTCCAGTGATGCTCCAGTGCCATTATCCCGTCCCTGTAGTGGTTCTCAGTAAGATCTGCAAAATATCCCTCTACAGGCAATTACCTCTTGATTCAAAGAAAAACGCTGACCAGCACAGAAGAGTTTTAGTTTTGGGAAGAGATATAAGTCAGAAGGAGCCAAATCTGGGGAATAGGGTGGATGTTCCAACAATTCATAGTACAGATCCCTTAATTTTCCCATTGCCAAAACAACTGATTTTTTTTAACCAAAAAAAGATGATTTTTTTTCTTCTGCAAACTGGATCTTTTCTCACAAATGTTTTCGTCTACTCTGGTTAAAAGATCGGAATAATATTCCCCAGTTATTGTTTTATCCTTTTCAATATAATTAATAAACAAAATGCATTTATAATCCTAAAACACCGATGCCATGACCTTCCTGCTGATGGAACTGGCTTCTGTCCACTGTTTTGACTGTTGTTTGGATTCTGGTGTGTAGTGGTGAATCCAAGTCTCATCCATAGTAATAAATCAATGCACAAAATCAGTTTTATTCTTGATAAAATGCTCCAAGCACTGTTAAGAGCTTTTCATGCAAGTGCATTTTTCATCTGCTGTGAGCAAGCGCGGCACCCATCTTGCACAAAGCTTTTTCATATGCAATGCTTCATGCAAAATATATTCTGCAAGTTCTTTTGAAATGCATATAGTCTCAGCAATTTCATCTACTTTGGCTCGCCAGTCATCCAATACCACATGCACTTGATCAGTGATTTCTGGTGTTGTTACACTTTTTGGAAGTCCTTCACGTGCATCATCTTCAAGGCTGGTATGGCCAAATTTAAACTCAGCAGTCTATTTCTTAATTGTTGAAAATGAAGGAGAAGAGTGCCCATAAACTTTTATGAACTTAAAATGAATTCATTTTGCTGTTAAACCTTCTTTTACAAAGAGTTTTATAACCGCACGATACTCAATTTTATCCATTTCAAGGGATACAGACAACACTTTTGCTTCAGACAGCTGTACAAAACAAACTAATTGATAGAATGACTTGCAATTTCCATGGATGCTTATGATAGATGTATCAACTTAGGAAAAAAAAGCCTTGCTGATAGTATTGCCATCTACGGTCTAAGCTGAGAACTTTTCAGACCACCTTCATATAATATGACGTCTACATTACTTCAACCTTGGCTGATCTGAGTCTGGCTAACTTCCACTGGTGAGACCTCAATAAAGGTCAAAATCAGTCTGGGTAGTGGCCCTTCCCATAATGCATAGCATTAGATATGTCCGTAAGGATATCTGCCTTGCATTATGGGATATTAAGGCAATTGATGAGAAGTCATTAGCCTCTATATACAAGTAGCCTACCCAGTCGTGAAATTACTTCACGCGCAATCTTTGTTTGCTTACACTTGGATAAAGGATGAAACCAAGAATATAATTTCTTGGCATCTTTAATTTATAATATAACCAAGTGAAAAAAAACTTTCGAAATTTAACCTGCTCAACTTGCTGTGACATCTATAGACTTCAAGCGAAATCTGGATACGATTCTGTAACACCTATTGAATAATATGGATAAGAAGTGTGATTAGGTCTCACTATTTCATCCACCTCAGCTGGTAGGGAGGTTAATCCTCCAGCATACAGTGAAGATAGCATCTCTTGCTGAAGTCCTCATGGAACCCATCTTCCACAATATGAGGGTGTGAATTCCCATCTCTGAGAAAGAGAGAGAGAGATTTTCTTTCCTCCATGTAGCTGGTGAGGTGTGAAGGTCTTGGGTGATGTTCTTTCTCAAAGCTTTACCTGATACTTTTCAGAATCACTCACAAACTTGGAATATGGGAATCAGGCTGAGCAGAGAGAGAGAGAGAGAGATACTGTGAAATCTGCTTTTCAAGCAGCTATGCCTATATCATAATGGATGTGGGGCTGAGACCTCCTGAGGCAGGAGATCCAGTGCCTATCTTTTTTGCTGAAAACCAGCAATGTATGGGCAAGACTTACACTCTCCAATGAAAACAAAATCTACAGAACCCTAATACAACAGTCCAACTACATTACCTCATTGGATAATTCCGTATCATCCCAGCAAACACCATTTCACTGGGACCTACCACACTCTTAGACAACTTCCAAGGGTGATTTCCTTGTTTTCTATCTCATTCAGTCATATATTAAAAACATTTTTAGCATCTACTCTATAAAACCTCTTTGGTAACTTATATGTTTGTATCATATCCTCACTTTCTTTTCCACATATTATCTAAATATTGTCAACCATAAACTTCCAGCGTAATGATGCTACCTACCTACCTACCTATTATATTACTGCCAGATTTATCCTCTAACTCTGGGAATGCATCTGATGATGCTTCCCTCAAACATGATTCGACTCTGTTGTACTTCTAATATTTTTTATGGTTCTAATGCCAACGCACTGCTCTAAGTTGCTTTCTAAGATTGTCATAATTACGTGCTCCATTCAGAAACAGGGCCAGCTATGCTGGTTATATCTTTATTAGTTAGCACTAAACCTCCATGGAATGAAATGACTCACTGCAGGAGGTTCTCAATGGCCTATAAAAATCACCAAACGATATATAAACTCATTCAATGTTTCTACGCTCACTATGCTCTCAAGCAACATTCTATTCACCAAACCTTCTCCATGCAAAGAACTTGCTCCTCACCCCTATGTGCAATCTTGGACACCTTAGCAATGTGTCCTCTGAACTTCATCTCCCTATCTACCAATACCCCTAAGTCCCTAGCCTCATCAATCTCTTGGAGTACCTTTCCATCGATGTAGTACACAGCTGGTAATCTTTTAATCCCAAAATGCATGACTTTACACTTTTCCACATTGAACTGACATCCATTTTCTTTTGCCCATTTTACCAGCTTATTTAAATCCTCCTGCAAACTTTCAACATCAGCTTGATTTTTTATTGCACTACACAACTTTGCATCATCAGCAAACAACTGAATATCTCCCTTTAAGCCGTTTCCTATATCATTTATATACAAATTAAACAACATTGGCCCAAGCACAGAGCCTTGAGGCACACCACTGGTCACCTGCCTCATTCTGGACTCGACTCCTCCATACACCACCTTATGGTATCTCTCCCTGAGCCATTCTCCTATCCATATCACCAATTTAATATCCATTCCCATCTGCTCCAATTTGCGTAACAGTGTTCTATGGGGTATCCTGTCAAAAGCCTTAGCAAAATCCAGAAGTACCACTGTGTAGCCAGTTCCTTTGTCCAACTCAGATGTTATTCTATTATGAATAGTTAATAGATTGCTAAGGCAGGATCTACCTTTAACAAAACCATGTTGGCCTCTATAGAGTATCATATCCTGATCCACCCATTCTTGAATTTTGTCTTTAACCAACTTTTCCAATACTTTTACCACTACTCCTGGGATGGTGATTGGTCTGTAATTCAATACCGCAGTTTTAGAGCCACCCTTATGCAAAGGAACCACTTTGCCTAACTTCCACTCCCTAGGGACCATACCAGAGTTCAAACTTAAGTTAAATATCCAGGTGAGAGGGGTTGACAATTCATTTGCACATTCACGCAACACCCGAGCTGATATTCCATCTAAGCCTACCGCAGTGTTTGCATTTAAGTTTTGCAATATATTTAATACCTCTGATTCTTTAGCTTCAATTCTCACATTAGGTATTGCTGTAGGTATAGAGATATCCTCACTTGGGTGATAGACTTTTGAAAAGTGATCACTCAGTAACTCGACTATTACATCTGATTTTGTCACCTCAATACCATCAGCACCCACTAAGGTTATCCTTCCGAAGTCATTCTTCCTCTTACTTGCCACATAGCGGAAGAACTCTTTGGGATTACCCTTGATCTCTTTGGCTAAGGTCTTCTCATAATCTGATTTAGCTTTTCTTACTATGCTGGTAACTTTCCTAGCTTGAGCCTTGTACTGCTCATGGGTGTCCTGATCGCCTTTCTCCTTGTAAATTCTCCATAACATTTTCTTTTTTTGCAGTTCAAGCTTGATACTACTGCTCATCCATCTAATGCCTGCCTTGTTTGACCTCCTAACCATGGGGACACAATCTGATATTGCTTTCCTCAGATACCCGCTGATTTTATCCCAAGCACTGCTAACATCTTTCCCTTGCAATATGTTCTGCCATGGGATGGCTGCAAGCTCACTCCGAAGCGTGTTATAATTGCCTAACCTGTAGTTCCGTACATACCCCTTCTTTATAGAAAAATCCACAGATTTTGCAACCTCCCAAGTCAATACCACATGATCGCTTTCACCAACTGGAGGTAACGAGGACACCTTACTTATGCATATAACCTCTGAACCAATAACCAGGTCCAACACTCTCACACCACGTGTCCCTTCAGTTACGTGCTGTTTCAAGTAATTATCTCGTAGAAGATGTATGAATTCCAATTCCTTTTTGCTACGTGATATTTCCTCCTTCCAATTGATATCACCGTAATTAAAATCCCCCATAATAATCACCAAGCCTTCACTCATTGCACTAAGTTGCTGATGCATGAATTCAATATCTCCCCCCGTACTCCCTGGCCTATAGCAGCATCCAACTGTATATTTGGTTGCGTTGGTCGCTATTTCGCACCAGACTGCCTCAAATGAACTCTTATTCACATGTCTATCATCATGATATACTACTTTCTTTGGCTGCAACACATCAGCTATCATCAACAGTACTCCTCCCCCTGTTCTATCTTCTCTATCCTCCCTGAAAATAGTGTACCCATCACATTCAATTCCAGTGACCACATCTTCTGCTGACAGCCAAGTTTCACTAATGCCTACAACTTTTGGTGAGATTTCACTGACTAATGCCAAAAATTCTTCTCTCTTATTTCGAATGCTTCTAGCATTGGTATACAAAAATTGCAGATTCCCTCTAGATCTTGTACCGGCTTTAGAACTGATAACTACCGTAGTCCTATGCCGATTTTTATCCCCTCTCTTCTGCAATTTATTCAGCCTATAAGGATCAATAAATACACAATCAGTGCTAAAGTTTCTCTCTCTTACACTCAACCTTTTCAATATTAGTTTCCCTGCCCAATAACTTCAACCTGTTCAGAAAACAATAACTTCTTCAATCGCTTATGTCCTTCCATGTTAAGATGCAGTCCATCTCTAGCATACAACTGCCTTTTTCCTTCAAACACACTCCAAACATCAACAAACTCCAGACCTCTTTTTCTGCACATTCTTGCAATCATATCATTCATTATCATTGCTCGTCTACTTAACTCGTAATTGTCAAAACGAGGCAGCACACACACTATTCTCCCATTGACACTTTTCCTCTTCACAATATCTAATAATGTTCTGAAATCTTTTCCTACCCGATTTATACTACCTCTCAGGTCATTCGTACCCACCATAACTATCATCTTGTCTGCTTCATGCCCTCTCTTTATTGCTAAAGCCACTCTTTCTATTGTCCCATCAGCCAAGCACTCCTCATGCATACCACTCTCCATACCCTTAATCATAGAATCACCATATATTTTACTACTCTTAACTTCATTCAAGTCCACACTCATGGACTCATTCTCTACACTATTCAGCATGACTCTCCCAGCTTCATTACTCAACTCTCTATTACTTACCCCCCCACTCTCACTACATCTCATTTCTTCTAGGCCACTTGTGGTTTTATTATATTGACTCACAATCACTCCCATACTATTTATTACTGAATCATTCACCAAAGACTCACCCATATGTAATCCTGTTCTAGTTACTTCAGCTAAAGTAATCTCTATAGTCCTAATTTCTCTGTTTAACACATTAAACTCCGCTTTAACTTCCAGTATCTCCTTACCGATCACTTCCACTTCCTCATGAAGAAGATGAAGGTCATTTTTCATTTTCATAAACTCCCGCCGAAGTTCTTCCGCTACGGTCCCGATGTCAGCTTCCATTCCTAAACGCTCCAGCCTATCCCGACACTTCTCACATACGTCGACATTTTCGTTCTTTTCATTTTGCCAGACCGACCACAGATCCTTCACATTTTTCGGTGCATACATATAGCAGTTTCCGCAACGCATCCATTGCGAAAAATCCAACGCTGAGCCGGCCTTTCTTGTAGTAGTAGAAGTCCTGCGCGCCGCTGACGTACGTTTCTTGTTGGACGCCATCTTTACACGTTGATATAGTGAAACAAACGGCAGTGAAAACACAATATATACAACACAGTTCTAAACAATAATACCACTGAAGGACACTTGTTTCTAATCGATACACAATTGCAGCATTGTTGATAATGTAAGAACACTTACATTATCAACACATTCTGTATCCTAGCTCTCCAATCCTTAACCACAACTTCAAATGTATAGATTGACCTATAATTTGTAGCCTCGGTATTTCACCACCTTTGTGAAGAGCAAAAATTTTATTATTGTAATAATAATAATAATAAAATTATTCCGCTTGTGTCACTTGGAGATGCTCATTGAATACCTTGACTATATCCTCTGCAGCAGTTACCAATCTATCATTTTCATCCACTAAGCAGCATATCAACAGATCTCTCTAGGATTCATCTCGGCTTAATTTTCTAATTTTTGTCCATAATGCACTTTTGTCTTCCTAGCTTTGCACAGAGGTTGTTTCACAACCTCTGTGCAGAGCTAGGAATACAGAAAGGGGGGGGTGTGCTTTGCTTTATGGGATACATACTAAGGCAAGTGATATGAAGTCAATGGGCTCTATGTACAAGCAGCTCTGACATGAATATATTTCATGCACAAAACTTGGTTTTGCTTACTTGGGAAAAGGATTAAAACCAAGTATAAAATTTCTTGGTATCTTTGACACGCACAAATATACGAGGGTGGTCTGAAAAGTTCTCAGCCTAACAATGAAAAAACAAATTTATAATTTCAAAATTATTTTTATTTTTCAACATAATTTCCCTTAACACTAATACATTTATTCCAGCGATGCTTCAGCATCATTATCCCATCCCTGTGGTGATTCTCAGTAAGATCTGCAAAATACCCTCTATAGCTGCAATCACCTCTTGATTTCAAATAAAACGCTGACCAGTGAGGAAGAGTTTTAGTTTTGGGAAGAGATAGAAATCAGAGGGAGCCAAATCTGGGGAATAGGATGGATGTTCCAACAATTCATAGTGCATTCCCTTAATTTTCCCATTGCCAAAACATTTGATTTTTTGCCAAAAAAGATGATTTTTTTATTCTTTTGTTAACAAACAAAATTCCTTTAGCATCCCAAAACACTGATGCATTACCTTTCCTGCTGATCGAACCGACTTCTGTCCACCATTTTGACTGCTGTCTGGATTTTGGTGTGTAATGGTGAATCCAAGTCTCATCCATAGTAATAAATCGATGCACAAAATCAGTTTTATTCTTGTTAAAATGCTCCAGGTACTGTTCAGAGATTTTCATGCGAGTGCGTTTTTAATCTACTGTGTGCAAGCACAGCACCCATTTTGCCCAAAGCTTTTTCATGTGCAATTCTTCATGCAAAATATATCGTACACGTTCTTTTGAAATGCCTACAGGCTTAGCAATTACATGTACTTTGACTCACCAGTCAACCAATATCATATCATGCACTTGATCAATGATTTCTAGTGTTGTTACATTTTTTGGACGTCCTTCACGTGAATCATCTGCAAGACTGGTACAGCCACATTTAAACTCGGAAGCCCATTTCTTAATTGTCAAAATGAAGGAGAAGAGTGCCCATAAACTTTTATGAACTTCAAATGAATTTCTTTTCATGATAAACCTTCTTTTACCAAAGAATTTTATAACTGCACAATACTCAATTTTATCCATTTCAAGGGATACAGACAACACTTTTGCATCAGACAGCTGTATAAAACGAACTACTTGATAGAATGACTTGCAATTTCACATAGATGTTTATGACAGATGTACCAACTTAGAAAAAAAAAATCTCTTGCCGATGATGTTACCATCTATGGTCGAGGCCGAGAACTTTTCAGACCAATTTCGTGTATATATGTAGTGTATATATATATATATATATATACGCAGGCATTCCCCGGGGGTTACAGATAAGATACATTCCTGAGAACATCTTTAGGTCGGATTTGTATGCAACTCGGATCCCTGATGAACAGCGCATATACAGTAATAATAATAATGCTATAATGGTTCACACGTGACAATAATAATGCAGTGTAATACTGTAATAATAATAATACCACTGTATCAGCTGCTAAAGTAAAGATGCTGCGCCAATGAACCTCTTATGCCATGTGGGTTTGTTTACATGCATGGAAGAAACTAGTTCCCGAATTATTAACTTATTTAATTATTAATTATCCTTATGAGGAGTCTGTTCGTAAGTATGGAACAGTGTAAGTTGGGTTATCCGTAACCTAGGGACTGCCTGTGTATATATTTTATAAACTTTTCCAATTGTAATCAAACAAAGTTGGTGCATAAAGTATCTTCACAACTAAGTTGCTTGTATATATTATTATTATTATGGGTATCTCCATGAAGTCAGTAGACTCATCGTGGGAGACCCAAACTAGCAAAACAATATCTGTCATATCTCTTCTTGAATTCGTTTACAGACGAAGAGCTCATAACTAAGTCAGGCAATGAATTCTACTCGTTCACCACCCTCCAGGCAAAAAACCTTGTTCTGACACCTTTGTTAACCACACTCTTCTTTAATTTCCAGAGATGACCTCTTGTTCTTTCATCACTATCACACAGTTGAAACATTTCCCCTGCATCAATCCTATAAAAACCTTTCGGTAATTTAAACGTTTCTATCATATCTCCTCTTCTTCTCCTATCAACCAATCTCTGCAATCCACAAGCTCTCAATCTATCAATGTAGGGGGCATTTTTTATATCACTCACCAACTTGGTCACTCTTCTCTGAACCCTCTCCACAGCCTCCTCATCTCCAAGGAATCCAGGTGACCAGACCTGAGCACAGTAATCCAAATGTGGAAGTATCAATGCTTTATAAAGGGGAATAATAACCTCTTTATCTCTGGATGTCAGTGTGTTCCTCAACAACCAAGTAATCCTATGTGCAATCTTGGACACCTTAGCAATGTGTCCTCTGAACTTCATCTCCCTATCTACCAATACCCCCCAGGTCCCTAGCCTCATCAATCTCTTGGAGTACCTTTCCATCAATGTAGTACACAGCTGGTATTCTTTTAATCCCAAAATGCATGACTTTACACTTTTCCACATTGAACTGATATCCATTATCTTTTGCCCATTTTACCAGCTTATTTAAATCATCCTGCAAACTTTCAACATCAGCTTGATTTTTTATTGCACTACACAACTTTGCATCATCAGCAAACAACTGAATATCTCCCTTTAAGCCGTTTCCTATATCATTTATATACAAATTAAACAACATTGGCCCAAGCACAGAGCCTTGAGGCACACCACTGGTCACCTGCCTCATTCTGGACTCGACTCCTCCATACACCACCTTATGGTATCTCTCCCTGAGCCATTCTCCTATCCATATCACCAATTTAATATCCATTCCCATCTGCTCCAATTTGCGTAACAGTGTTCTATGGGGTATCCTGTCAAAAGCCTTAGCAAAATCCAGAAGTACCACTGTGTAGCCAGTTCCTTTGTCCAACTCAGATGTTATTCTATTATGAATAGTTAATAGATTGCTAAGGCAGGATCTACCTTTAACAAAACCATGTTGGCCTCTATAGAGTATCATATCCTGATCCACCCATTCTTGAATTTTGTCTTTAACCAACTTTTCCAATACTTTTACCACTACTCCTGGGATGGTGATTGGTCTGTAATTCAATACCGCAGTTTTAGAGCCACCCTTATGCAAAGGAACCACTTTGCCTAACTTCCACTCCCTAGGGACCATACCAGAGTTCAAACTTAAGTTAAATATCCAGGTGAGAGGGGTTGACAATTCATTTGCACATTCACGCAACACCCGAGCTGATATTCCATCTAAGCCTACCGCAGTGTTTGCATTTAAGTTTTGCAATATATTTAATACCTCTGATTCTTTAGCTTCAATTCTCACATTAGGTATTGCTGTAGGTATAGAGATATCCTCACTTGGGTGATAGACTTTTGAAAAGTGATCACTCAGTAACTCGACTATTACATCTGATTTTGTCACCTCAATACCATCAGCACCCACTAAGGTTATCCTTCCGAAGTCATTCTTCCTCTTACTTGCCACATAGCGGAAGAACTCTTTGGGATTACCCTTGATCTCTTTGGCTAAGGTCTTCTCATAATCTGATTTAGCTTTTCTTACTATGCTGGTAACTTTCCTAGCTTGAGCCTTGTACTGCTCATGGGTGTACTGGTCACCTTTCTCCTTGTAAATTCTCCATAACATTTTCTTTTTTTGCAGATCAAGCTTGATACTACTGCTCATCCATCTAATGCCTGCCTTGTTTGACCTCCTGACCATGGGGACACAATTTGATATTGCTTTCCTCAGCTACCCTCTGATTTTATCCTATGCACTGCTAACATCTTTCCCTTGCAATATGTTCTGCCATGGGATGGCTGCAAGCTCACTCCGAAGCTTGTTATAATTACCTAACGTGTAGTTCCATATATACCCCTTCTTAACAGAAAAATCCACAGATTTTGCAACCTCCCAAGTCAATACCACATGATCGCTTTCACCAATTGGAGGTAACGAGGACACCTTACTTATGCATATAACCTCTGAAGCAATAACCAGGTCCAACACTCTCACACCACGTGTCCCTTCAGTTATGTGCTGTTTCAAGTAATTATCTTGTAGAAGATGTATGAACTCATTTTCCTTTTTGCTACGTGATATTTCCTCCTTCCAATTGATATCACCATAATTAAAATCCCCCATAATAATCACTAAGCCTTCACTCATTGCACTAATTTGCTGATGCATGAATTCAATATCTCCCCCTGTACTCCCTGGCCTATAGCAGCATCCAACTGTATATTTGGCTGCATTGGTCACTATTTCACACCAGACTTCCTCAAATGAACTCTCATTCACATGTCTATCATCTTGATATACTACTTTCTTTGGCTGTAACACATCAGCTATCATCAACAGTACTCCTCCCCCTGTTCTATCTTCTCTATCCTCCCTGAAAATACTGTACCCATCACATTCAATTCCAGTGACCGCATCTTCTGCTGACAGCCAAGTTTCACTAATGCCTACAACTTTTGGTGAGATGGTACTAACTAATGCCAAAAATTCTTCTCTCTTATTTTGAATGCTTCTAGCATTGGTATACAAAAATTGCAGATTCCCTCTAGATCTTGTACCGGCTTTAGTACTGATATATATGTCACTAACTTCCGTAGTCCCATGCCGATTTTTATCCCCTCTCTTCTGTAATTTATTCTGCATATAAGGATCAGTAAATATACAATCAGTGCTAAAGTTGCTCTCTCTTACACTCAACCTTTTCAATATTAGTTTCCCTGCCCAATAACTTCAACTTGTTCAGAAAACAATAACTTCTTCAATCGCTTATGTCCTTCCATGTTAAGATGCAGTCCATCTCTAGCATACAATTTCTTTCAAACACACTCCAACCATCAACAAATTCCAGACCTCTTTTTTTGCACATTCTTGTAATCATATCATTCATTATCACTGCTCGTCTACTTAACTCGTAATTGTCAAAACGAGGCAGCACACACACTATCCTCCCATTGACAACTTTTCCTCTTCACATTATCTAATAATGTTGTTAAATCTTTTCCTACCCAATTTACACTACCTCTCAGGTCATTCGTACCCACCATAACTATCTACTTGTCTGCTTCATGCCCTCTCTTTATTGCTATAGCCACTCTTTCTATTGTCCCATCAGCCAAGCACTCCTCATGCATACCACTCTCCATACCTTTAATCGTAGAATCACCATATATCTTACCACTCTTAACTTTATTCAAGTCCACACTTATGGACTCATTCTCTATGCTATTCAGCATGACTCTCCCAGCTTCATTACTCAACGCTCTATTACTTACCCTTCCCACTCTCACGACATCTCGTTTCTTCTAGGCCACCTGTGGTTTTATTTTGTTGACTCCCAATCACTCCCATACTATTTATTACTGCATCATTCACCAAAGACTCACCGACATGTAATCCTGTTCTAGTTACTTCAGCTAAAGTAATCTCTATAGTCCTAATTTCTCTGTTTAACACATTAAACTCAGCTTTAACTTCCAGTATCTCCTTACCGAGCACTTCCACTTCCTCGTGAAGAAGATGAAGGTCATTTTTCATTTTTGTAAACTCCTGCTGAAGTTCTTCCACTATGGTCACAATGTCAGCTTCTATTCCTAAATGCTCCAGCCTATCCTGACACTTCTCACATACATCGACATTTTCGTTCTTCTCATTTAGCCAGACCGACCACAGATCCTTCACATTCTTCGGTGCATACATGTAGCAGTTTCCGCAACGCATCCATTGCGAAAAATCTAATGCTGAGCCAGCCTTTCGTGTAGAAGTAGAAGTCCTGCACGCCGCTGATGTACGTTTCTTGTTGGACGCCATCTTTACACGTTGAAGTAATGAAACAAACGGAAGTGAAAACACAATATATACAGCACAGTTCCAAACAATAACACCACTGAAGGACACTTGTATCTAACCGATGCACAATTTGTGACAAAAAGCCACACTATATTTAACTTTAAAAACACTTTATCTAGACTAGCTAAACACGACCACCACATTCACCAAGGACACTAGCGCCACCACCTAAATAGAGGCCTATTACTTCACATCAATTGCTTCAGTATGTTCTGACATGCAAATCTCTCCAGATTGTCCCATTTGGAAGAAGCAGCAAAAGACACAAGATCAATGAATTTTATAAGTTTCATAAAAGGTATCTTTATGAGCAGGTTTGGTGGTTTGGTGGATGTAAGAACCCCAAAATCCTGTATATTGGGATACTAGCTACTTTAACGTTGCAATCATGAAGCATTGCTGCAACTTTGTCAATAACATGCTTGATGTATGGTAAAGTGAGTAAATTTTTGAAATGTTGTTTATTAGAAGGAACTGTTGAAGGTATGTCTAATATTCTGTTAATTATCTTCAGTTCATACTCACTGGGGGAGAGGGGATGCCTCAGGTACTGAAGTTCTTCATTCCTTTTTTCTGTTGTACCTGAAATGTTATAGGCTCTGTCCCATAATGTTTTTATCATGCCCATCTTTCGTAATGGATGGTGTGTAAAGCAGCATATAAGAATTTACAATTGTCCATAAAGAAACCTGGAGTTTATAAAATTCAATTCTCTTTCAACTTTTGCTATGTAGCCCAATTGGGATGATCCAGAGCGATCCCCTTATCAGAACACACAAATTATTATTATTATTATTTTTATTATGGGCGACTCCAGGGAGTCCTTAGACTCATCGAGGGAGGCCCTAAACATCATGTCCACACAGTTATTCGACATTCTCACAGTATCTATCATTCCTTGCCTTGAATTCTCTCACTGTCATAGCACCCACAACAGACTCTGGCAGCTTATTCCACTCATTTACCACTCTAAAAGTAAAGAACCCAGCTCTAACACCCTTGCTAACCACACTCATATCCAGCTTCCATAGATGTCCCCTAGTTTTCTCACCACCAGTCCTGTCTCAAAAATATCCTCTGAATTGATCCTATAGAAACCCTTCAGCAATTTGAATGTCTCAATCATATCTCCCCTTTTCCGCCTATCAACCAATTTCTGCAACCCACAAATCTTCAACCTGTTCTTATAAGGTTCATTCCATAGACCTGCTATCATCTTGGTCACTTGGCTCTGGATCCTCTCCACCTCCTCCCCATCAAGAAGAAACCTAGGTGACCAAATCTGGCACAGTAGTCGAGATGAGATTTTATCAAGGCTCGGTACAGAGGTACAATAACTTGCTTGTCTCTGCTCATCAAAGTATTTTTCAACAATCAAGTGAGTTGATGAGCTGATTTAGCCACTTTTGCAATGTGCCCCCTAAACTTCATCTCCCTATCCACCAACACTCCCAAGTCCCTGGCCTCATCAATCTCCTGGAGTACAGTTCCACCAATGTGGTATACTGCTGCTAATCTTTTCAGCCCAAAATGCATAACCTTACATTTTGTCACATTAAATTGACATCCATTCTCCTTAGCCCAGAACTCCAATCTATCCAAATTATCCTGCAAAATTTTGACATCATCTGCATTCACTATTGCCCTACCCAACTTTGCATCATCTGCAAACAAACGAACTGTTCCTCTCAGATCCTTTCCTATATCATTAATGAACGAATTAAACAGCAGTGGTCCAAGAACAGATCCTTGTGGCACACCACTAGTCATAGGCCGTGTTGTGGACTCTACTCCTGAATAAACCACTCTCTGATATCTCTCCATCAACCACCACCTATCCATCTCACCAACCCTATATCCATTCCCATATGTTGCAGTTTACAGATTAGAATTCCATGTGGTATCCTGTCAAATGCCTTAGCCAGGTCCAGCAGTATCACTGTAAACCCATTACGCTGATCCAGTTCAGCCGTCACTGTGCTATAAAACTTGAGCAATTTACTGAGGCATGAGCTACCCTTCACAAAGCCATGCTCTCCCCTGTACAGTATCTCATTTTCATCGATGCATTCCTGTATTTTTCATTTGACTAATTTCTCCAAGACCTTGGCAATGACTCTTGATATGCTGATTGGTCGGTAATTTGAAACAGTAGACTTGGATCCTCCTTTATGCAGTGGAACTATTTTCCCCTCTTTCCACACCTTCAGGACTAAACCAGACCCGAGACTCAGATTTAACAACATGGTCAAGGGCACTGATAATTCTTTAGCCACTTCACGTAAGACCCATGCCAGTATACCATCCAATCCCACAGATGTATTCACATTAAGGTTCTGTAATAGACTATTCACCTCCACTTCATTCATCACAATTCCTGTATACACTAATGGTTCCTTCATTCTTTCAAATGTCACCAGCTGGATGATATACTCTTGAAAGTGCTCACTCAGTAATTCCACTATATCGACTGATTCAGTGACCTCCTTACCATCAGCATTCCTTAAAATCATTCTGCCATGTACGTTTTTTTTTTTGCTTGCAGCATATTGAAAGAACTGTTTGGGATTCTCTTTAGCTTGCATAGCTAGTTTCCTTTCATAATCCGCTTTTGCTTTTCTTACCACACTCGTTACCCTTCTCGCCTGCGCTTTATACCGTTCGTGTGCCTGCAGGTCACCTTTCTCTTTAAATTGCCTCCACAGTTGTTTCTTTTTTTTTTACAGTGTTTATGATGTGGAAGAGAAGAAGAAGCGTCATTTGGATTAGTCTTTTACACAACAGATACTAGGCATGAAGTATTTTGGTAAAAAAATAGATGTGCGGTATACTAATCATGACTGTTTTACAAGAAATTTTAAGGAAGCCTCAGAAATGCTCTGTACCCCTACACAACCTTTGTAACAAAAACAAAGGTTTAATCTCACACCAAACGTGTATTCTCCATACTGGAAGTCAATTGAACATTTGCAGAACCATAGAAATATTAAATCATCCTAAAATTATTATTAATTATCCTTCAGATCTGTTTTCTGCAGTAATCAATGACATTTATTTGGGCTTCTTGTAAGATGCATTAAAAAATTAAATTAAAAAAAAAATAAAAACTTTACCTTAACTTTAAAATAAAAACTTTTGGCAAAAATGCAGTATATCATATCATACCTATCTTATATTCTAGCAGGAAATAAAAAGATCAAAAAATAGATAGAACAAAATTTTCAGAGGAAACTATATAATTTAAGTCATATTTGAATGGTGTTTCTAAGATTGTCCTTACCTGTTAAAAATGACTGTGTGAAAAAAAATCCAGAGATCCAAAACACATTTGGAGCACCAACATCTATCCATGTGCTAAAGAAACTTAACCTAATAATAAGAAAATTTAAATTTATGATTAAAGTAGATCATATTTTATGCAAAGTTGTTTTTTTTAAATCACATATTTAATTTTTTTCAAGGAATGGTTTGATTGAGAAGGTTGGTGCTGGATTGATACAGAAGACATCTTTCATAGAATGGAAGGAGAGATGGGTAGAACTAAGCAATCCTTTAAAGTTATATGTGAAGTATAATAAATTTAGTTTAATCCTTTATCCAAGTGTGAGCAAGCAAAGTTTGCACCTGAAAATATCTTCAGGACTGGGGTAAGGATAACAACACCGGGCAACTCATAGCAAAGGTGGAGCAAGCTACTATCACTCCTATCTCAGTATCTCCTTGCAGATATGTATAATGTTATGCATTAAGGGAAGGGCCACTACCCAGACTAGTTTCGACCTTTATTGAGGTCTCTTCAGTGGGAGCCAGGCCCAGAGGTGGAGATACCAAGCAGAAGCAATAGCGAGGTCATCTTTACCTATAGGAGTTGCCAAATGGTGTGCCACCTTTTTATTAAATTACTCTGGATTTACGAGTTACCCGGTGTTGTACTACCTTACTCCAGTCCTGAAGATATTTTCAGGTGCAAACTTTGTTTGCTCGCACTTGGATAAAGGATTAAACTTAATTTATTATAGTCTAACCAAGTGAAAAATAAACTTTCAACATCTTTCTCTAAATCCAGAGTAATTTAATAAAAAGGTGGCACACCGTTTGGCAACTCCTATAGGTAAAGATGACCTCGCTATTGCTTCTGCTTGGTATCTCCACCTCTGGGCCTGGCTCCCACTGAAGAGACCTCAATAAAGGTCAAAACTAGTCTGGGTAGTGGCCTTTCCCTTAATGCATAACATTATACATATCTGCAAGGAGATGTGTTTTGCATTATGGGAGATACTGAGATTAGGAGTGATAGTAACTTGCTCCACCTTTGCTATGAGTTGCCCAATGTTGTATTACCTTACCCCAGTCCTGAAGATATTTTCAGGCACAAACTTTGTTTGCTCACCCTTGGATAAAGGATTAAACTAAATTTATTATAGTCTAACCAAGTGAAAAATAAACTTTTTCATCAAATTATATGTGAAGGTCGAGAAGTAGAACTGTATTTAGCAAATGGATGAAACAGTTGATTATTATTATTATATGGAGTCCTTAAACTCATCAAGGGAGGCCCTAAACATCATGCAAGCACTACTGACCATCTGCACATTATCTGTCATACTTCTATTTTAACTCATTCACAGTCACAGCACCGACAATTGACTCTGGCAACCTATTCCACTCATTCACCAGTCTTCAAGCAAAAAATCTAGTCCTGACATCCCTGCTATCTACACTCTTACTCAGTTCCCAAGGAATGCTCCTAGTGTTTCCACCACCAGACCTGTTCTGAAAACTTTCTGCAGCTCCAAATACAAATGGTGTGTCACCAAGTCCTCTGCTATTTAAGGATTCTATTTTGTATAACATTGTATAGGATTTTGTGGCATGCAGTGCTTGCAGTATGTGTGTGTGTGTCCTGGAAGTTGGATATGTGGTGGATGAGAGAGGGGGGGACTGCATATATGAGCAAAATGAAAGCAGTTGGAGGAATTTAATGAATTAGATATTTCAATAACCGACCTAGTTGTGTTGGGGACAGGAAATGAATGTCAGGAGATGAGTAATGTGAGAGGAGAGAATGATGAGTGAAGTAAATGAAAAAATAAGAGTCAGAAATGTGGAAGGCTTCAATGACTGTGAGGTTTTCAGAGATAGTCTTGATTCGGATAATGAATGGTGAGTAAGAGTGACTAATTTGCAGGGAGAGAGACAGATGAGCTGAAAGAGGAGGTGGAATGTCTCGAGAACGAGATGAGAAGTATGAAAGATGAGATTAGGTGAATGGAAGAGATGAATCATGTGGAACGGCTTATGTGTTCATCACACATGTTGATTGGATTTTCACGGTATAGAATTTCCACTGCACACAGGATCATTTGGAAGAAAACAAAAGTACTGCACAGAAGCTTTTACAAGTCAGAGAGGTTGTTCCTGGAATCAACAGAAGCCATGAAACATACACCAAACCCCAACAACTATGGCTGTATAAATCTACCCAAGATTTGGGAGACAGTCATCCAAAGCCCAAATTAATATCTTTTTTTTTTTTTTTTTATACTTGGATGCCGGCTAATTAGGACTTTGGTCTTTGTGTTGCACGCTACAATTATTCATACTAGTCTCACTGTTACACTGGATTGTGGTTGTCTCATGACTGTAACGAACTTTGTTTGTATGGTCTGAAGATGCTGGATATAATACCAGTGAAATATTAGCGTTTAAGTTAATAAATAGTTATTTTCTTATCAATCTATGTTCACATCTATACCGTGAAAATACAATCAACAGGAAGAGATGAATGCAAGGCAAATCAGAGTAGGAGTGAGAGAGAGAGTTATGGGAATAGTAGGAGAGGAGAGAATAGAAACAGTAGAAGAGAGGGAATGAGAGAGTTATGGGAATGATACAGGAGGGAAGAATGGAAACAGTCAGAGAGAGGAAATGAGAAGAATGCGAGGGAGTGCTGGAACTAGGGATGGAGTGATGCCAGGACAGCAGGTAAGTAGGGGAACACAGAGAGAAAGGGTTAGAGGAGAGAGTGAAGGAGGGATGCAGGTGAGCAATTCAAGGAACAGAGTGGTAAGAGGTGTGAAGGTATGGAGATTTAATGATCTGTGGTGTGCAAGATAGGGTGCAAGAGGAGTGTTTGCCTGCAGAGACGATAAAAAGTGTGGCTATGGCAATTAAGAGGGTTGAAAGGATGGACGAAACGATGATGGGCACGAATGACACGAGATGCAATGCAAATTGGGTGGCGAGAGATCTGAGATTCTTGCTTGAGGTTGTGCAAAAGAAAATGCAGAGAGGAAAGATGGAGCAGAAGAGCAGTAATACTGAATAGCATAATAGCCAGAATGTGTCAGAAGAGAGGATTGGAATAAATGGATGCTTAGAGGGTATTTGACAACAGAAAACTACTTTATGCGAGAGACTGTTTGCATTTGATTGAGGAAGGACGAAGGCATCTGGAGAGATTGCTGTTTTCTGAATGAGTCGGTGTGTCAATGCAGAGAAACTAGAATTCCCAGTGTGGACGGTAGCAGGGATGGCCTCTTGTGGGAATGGGTGCTTGGGGGGAAGGGGGACGACATCAGGTAACAATGAGTCCAGCGGGTCTAGAGGGGATAATGATAGGTATAGAAGCAGTGACATCTTTATGCTTTATACTAATGCCAGAAGTATCCAAAATAAAGGAGATGAATTGGTGTCACTGATGGCATCAACCTGGCCAAAGATTACTGGGATCTCAGAGACATGGTTGATGGAAGATGATAAATAACAGGAATTAATTAGCTGGATAGAGCATTTTCTGGCAGGATAGAAAAGGAGAACGTGGTGGTGGAGTACTGCTTATGATAAATGTTCTCATGGAAAGGCTTAGACATTGGTTAGGCATTTTTTGCTAAGTAATTTAAGGAAATTACAACGTCAACTAGGATATACATTAAAATAAATTTTAATATACAGTGGTATCTCGCTAATCCGAACCTCTTTAGTCCAAGCCCTCCAGTAATCCGAACTGCGGTTTGAAAGAAAAAAAAAGTGTTATTTATTACGTATTATTATTTTGTGTGCTATTATTTTTATTTTATAATTATTATTTTAACTATTATTATTTATTTTATTATTATTACAGTACAGTATTTTTTTCCATACTGTTGATTGTATGGTTATACTGGAGGCCTATTTTGATTTATTGTGTGTTCACGTTTGCTTTTTTATACTGTACAGTACGTACTGTATTGTCGGCATGAATCACAAATATACACAAAAAGAGGAAATTAAAAACATGCATAATTTGGTTAAACATATATATCCAGATGATGAAATTTCACAAACAGATGTTACGGAATGGATTACAGGTAGAACCGAAAGTGAAATCAAATCAGATGCTGAAATTATAAATATAACGTTACATATTTATGATGTATTATGTAGAATCATCATCATCATCATCTTCTAATGAATTAGAAGACGATGATAATGATGAAGAACTCGATGAAAAAAAAAAGTAAAACATGAAGAGGCAGCTGACAGTTTTAATATGTGTATAGAATGTGCTAAGCAAATGATATGCCATTCAGCAAAATTTTGTTGCTAATGCAGCTCCGAGAATAAGCATTCGAATAGGTTTAGCTTTGCAGAAACAAAAGAAAATCGGTGACAAAGAAATAAAAACCTTTTTTTGTGTTGTGTACAAAAAAGTGATATTTTTATGCAAATTAAGTTACGTACTGAACTATGCAATTTTATTAAATCAGAATCCTCAACAATACAGATACAAGAAATGAAAGTTTTTACTAAAATAAACTTGTGTACTGTATTATTTTTTGTTTTACATTACAGT
Source organism: Typopeltis vanoorti (assembly GCF_054136105.1). NCBI lineage: Eukaryota > Metazoa > Arthropoda > Arachnida > Uropygi > Thelyphonidae > Typopeltis > Typopeltis vanoorti. The sequence goes on along the minus strand of NC_143551.1, from coordinate 43,060,913 downwards.
ACAGTAGCTTTTTTTCTATCAGTTTCTATTATTGATGTACCATTAGAATCTGATTATTTGTCTTAAATGCCAGTTATTTTTGTCTCTTGGGGGGAAATTGGCTAATCCAAACGAGCACAGTTTTTATTAGTTCGGATTAGCGAGATACCACTGTACTTCAATATTTCAGCAACGTCATGTTGCCATTTTCAAGAAACTTAAGAACAAGACACTTGCACACAGGCACAACAAACAGTAAATTAGGAAGAAGCAGGAAGCTATTATTTCTTCTAAAGTCCTGATGGTGCCCCTTAGCGGGCAATGTTGGTACTCTTGGTATTATGATAAATGATGACATGACCTCTAAGAGTGGAGTCTTTGGAAGGCAGTGACACTAATGGTTTTGAAAGCATATGGTGTGAGGTAGAGGTGGGCAAGACAGGATATTTAGTGGGGTGTTGCTACAAGCCAAGGGGTAGAGAAGGTGGGGAGCAGGAGATGATTAGGCTGTTCAGCTTGGCAAGTGCAAGAAGAATGATTGTTATGGGAGATTTTAACTATAGCAGTATAAGCTGAAAAGAGGAAAATGAATGTAGTAATAAGGGAATGGAATTTCTAGAATTCTTGAGGGACAAATGTCTTAGGCAACATGTAATTGAGGGAACAAGAGGTTCAAGAGTTTTGGATTTGGTTATAGCATCGGAAGAGTTGATAATAACTGAAATGACATCTCTCCCACCAGTTGGAGAGAGTGACTATGTGGTTTTCACTTGGAAGATTAATAGACATGGAGGAGTATCAAAGAAAAGGGAACATATGTGGAATTATAAGGCAGGTGATTATAATAGTCTTAGATATCAACTTGGAGCAGTTCTGCAGGGGGGGGGCCGAATTGGAAGGTCAGAATATCATTATTGCTTGGGAAATTGTGAAGGAATATTTGTTAACAGCAATAATAAGGTGTATTCCACGCGAGTGAAGAAGAGGACACAATTTGGTGTAAAGTGGACGACAAACAATATCAAACAGGAACAGGTGAAAAAGAGATTATGGAAGAGATATAAGTAGAGGGGTGGAGAGCAGATGCACAAAGAATTTAAGACACAGGCCAGGAGAGTGACTAGCATGGTGAGGAAGGCAAAACTGAAATATGAGAAGAGATTGGCACTAAGATCCAAAGAAAATCCTATTGGATTTTTTTAGCTATGTAGCCAGTAAGAGGAGAAATGATTGTGGAAGAATGACATTGTGAATAAAAATGGGAATAGAGTGACTGATACAAAGGACATAGTGAAGTTGTTCAATGAGCACTTTATTGGAGTATTTCATCGTGGAGAAGAAGGTTTTAATATTGGGGGGGGGGCTGCAGGTTCAGGATTTAGAGATGCAAGAGGAGAGAGTGTTTCAAATACTGAGTACTCTGGATGTCAATAAAGCTGTGGGATTGGATGGTATTTTCACCACGGGTTTTGGGAGAATGTGCTAAAGAACTGACAGCTCCATTGACTTGACTCCTCAATAAAAGTCTAGCTGTGGGAAAGGTACCCAAGGAATGTAAGGAAAGTAAGATAGTGCCATTGCATAACGGCGGTAGCAGACTAGAAGTGTTTAATTATAGGCCAGTTTGTGTGCTATCAGTAGTTGTTAAGGTCTTGGAGAAATTAGTGAGGGACTACATACAGCATTTGGCAGATTAGGGTAATATTATCTGTGAAAATCAACATGGATTTATTAAGGGGTTCTCTTTCTTATGTAATATGATTGTCTTTTATAATAAAGACAAGAGCAGTTGATTTGGAAAAGGCATACACTCTCATTTTTTTGGATTTTGCAAAGGCATTTGACAGGGTGCTACATGATAATCTGATGTTTAAGTTGCAGCACATGGGTTTAAATGCTGGATTAGTCAACTGGATTCAGGATTGGCTGTCTGATAGGTATCAGAGAGTTGTGTATGGTGGGGCAATATCAAGGAAGCAGAAGGTTACAAGTGGGGTTCTACAGGGCTCAGTAGTGGGACCTGTATTATTCAATCTTTATATACCTTCATTAGTGTTGTATCAACAGTTTATGACATTTGTTTGAGTAGAAGCCGAGTTATAGCGCCAAGAGTGATAGTGTGTTTTGACGAATGGTCGGAATATGATTTTCAAACAGAGAGCTGCGATTGACTTTTGTGTTAAACTTGATAAAAGTTTTACCGAAATGCATCTACGTTGATGAATGCTTATCCCAAGTGGTTTAAGTGATTTCGAAGTGGTCATGAGATGCTTGAGGACAACGAAAGTCCTGGCCGTCCAAAAACTGGACTGAGCGAAGTTAACATCCAAAAAGTGCATGATTTCATCAAAGAAAACTTGAAATCATCAGTGAGATTGATTGAAGATGAATTGGGGATTCCAAAATCAACTGTGCACAATGTTTTGACTGAGAGTTTGGGCCTTTGTAAATTGAATTTGCGATTTGTTTCCCACAAGTTGACCAACGACCAAAAAATGTATCAAATTGAACACTGCAAGGACCTCATTAAAACCACTCATTTCAAACTTCCTTGAAACGATCGTTACTGGTGACAAAACATAGTGTTTTGAGTATGAGTCCAAAACAAAGCACTGGAGTGCTGAGTGGAGACCACCAGAAGAGGGGCATCAGAAAAAAAGTCGCTTGGAGAAGTCAAAAGTAAAGACAATGCTGATTTGTTTCTGTGATTCCAAGGGATAATTTCTTTGTGGATAATTTCATTATCCACAAAGAACTCATTCCACCTGGCCAAATGGTCAATGGCAAGTTTTATCTCAAAGTTTCGAGGTGACTGATAACGAGAATTCATCATGTATGGCATGAAAATCATGATGCAGGCAGCTGGTCACTTTTGAAGGGTAATACACCATTTCATCGTTTGAACATTGTGAGACAGTTTTTGAGCAAAACCAAGTTTGTGTGTTGGATCACTCACCGTATTCACCTGATTTAGCACCCTGTTACTTCTTTCACTTCCCCTGACTTCATTTGCCAATGAAAGGAAAGCAATACCGAAATGAAATTTCTGTGCAGAACTGAAGGAGTCACAATAATGGACAAATGAAAAGCAGTAAAATCAGAAAAAAACTTGGAATTACAACCTCCCTAAATGAAACAGTTATTTGTTAGAGAAAAATGGAAAGAACACATACTAAGAATGAATAGAAGCAGAATACCTAAAAAAATTCTAAATTACCACCCAAAAGGTACTCGATGCAGAGGAATACCCTTAAAAAAGATGGAATTGAGTTCGGAACAGGCCATTTGGCCTATAAGGCTGGAAAGGAAGAAGAAGAAGAAGAAGAGGAAAGCAGTACAACATCATTAAAAGCATTCAAGTGGCAGTAACCATGACCCTCAACAGTATCCCAAAAACCGATATAAAAAACTCATTTAATGAATTATTTGACCGTGCCAAACGCTGTATCGAAGCTGAGGGAGAGTATATTGATTGAAATAAATTATTTGAATAATTATAATTGGCCTGTGTTTTATTTTCTATCAGAAGTTCGGTTTCTTTTTGAACAAATGGTGTAGTTGCAGATGTGGCAGCCCTGCAAGAGGATTTGAAGAAACTAGACAGATGAGCAAATGAATGGTGGTGTCAGTTTAATCAAGCAAAATGTAAAGTCTTGAAGTTTGGGATACATCGATGGGAGGCTGCATTTTAGATTGGATGAGCTGTTCTGAAGGAAGTAGGGGAGACAAGAGATCTTGGGGTGATGATCGATAGAAAACTGAAATTCAGGGAGCATATTGCAAAGGTGGTGAAGGTAACCTAGAGGACTGCTGTAATACTGAGAAGGATGCTGATCTGCAGAAATAAGAGTTAGCATTCCATTGTATAAGACTCTGATCAGACCACACTTAGACTATTGTTCTTAAATTTGGTCCCCAGGATTTGAAGGGGATAAATTAACTGTGGAACTGGTACAGAGGTGGATAACAAAGATGGCTTCAGGACTGTGCAATGTTAGTTATGAGGATCGGCTGAGCGAATGTGGACTACAGAGTTTGGTGGATAGAAGAAGGAGAGGTGATATGATCGAGACTTTTAAACTGTTGAGAGGTGGTTACAGGGTTGACACTGGGGAGTTCTTTAATTTGGTGGAACAGCAGAAAGAAGCGACGATTACAAGGGGCCATCCCTGGAAGTTACGAAAGGAAGCTGTGAGCAAGAGGGTGAAGAGTGGTTTCTTTGCTTGGAGGGTGGTTGAACTTTGAAATGCATTGTCTGAGAGAGTGGTAAGAGCAAGAACGGTCAACGAGTTCAAGGAGTGGTATGATAGACTTTGTGTTTCCTAAGAAGGACCTCCCACGATGAGTCTCTTGACTCCATGGAGGCCTGAATAATAATAATAATTAATTCTGAGATAATTTTTCTGTAAAAACTGAATTAATCCTGCAAAAACTCTTCAGTAATTTGTATATATCAATCATAACATAATACCCCTTATCTGCCATCAACCAATTTTTCTAACCCACAAATCTTCAACCTGTCCTCATAAGATTCCTTGCATAGACCTGCTACCATCTTGGTCAATTCACATTTTAATTATTTCCACCTCCTCCTCATCCCCCAAGAAACCCAGTTTACCAGATCTGTGCACAGCAATGAAGATGGTGTCTTAACAAGGCTGAATACAGAGGTATAATAAGCTGCTTGTCAGGGTATTCTTCAGTAACCATTTTCTGGACCACGGTTCCATCAATGTGGTATACAGCTGGTAATCTTTTCATCCCAAAATGTATAACTTTACACCTTGCCACATTAAATTGATATCCATTCTCTTTTGCCCATACCACCAGTCTATCCATATCATCCTACAAAATTTTAACATCATCTTTATTAACTAATTACTCTACTCAATTTTGCATCACCAACAAACAACTGAATAGCTCCTCTGAGATCCTTTCTTATATTATTAGTATACAAATTAAATAATAGCAGCCCATGAACAGAGTCTTGTGGCATGTCACTAATCACTGGCCTTCTACTACTCCTGAATAAACCACAGTCTAATATTTCTCCATCAACTACCCTCTCCACTCCTATGTGCTGCAATTTACTGATTAGAATTCCATGTGGTATCCTGAGAAAAGTTTTTCCAATTCCAGCATTATTACTGTAGCCCATTAACTTGATCAAATGCAGCTGTCACTGTATTATAAAACTTAAGCAAGTTACTGAGGTATGTTGATAAGAATTATAACACCGAAGGAAAACTCACATAAGAAACTTTATTAGCATAGAATTTTCACATAAATATCATAGGCAGCATCAGTAGATGATCACAAAATGGCGATTAAACATTAACAGACAATTTTAAAAAGCACCATCTAAGAAACTAATGTAAGATAACTATAAAAGTCAGTAATTTCCTAACTTACTTAAAAAGAAAAACATATATTTAGACAATATAGTTAGACGATATAAAGTTAGGAAAGATTAGATGGTTTAAAAAATACTATTTCCCACAAAGGGAATAAACATAGACCATTAGATCTGTTCAAGTTGGACAGGGAAGTACAGTTTCACGTAATCCTTTATAAAGCTGTCCTATGACAAAATGACTTTTATGAAGAACTATTATATTGTTCCAATGAACTCTATGTTTAGTGTTAATACCATGCTCTTCAAGTCCAGACCATTCAGGCTCATAGTATTTAATATAAGACTTGTGTTCTTCTATCCAAATGAAGCAGAATATTCAAGGAAATTATTAGTAAAGGCCAAAGACAATCCCAAAGAATTCTTTTGGTATGTTGCAAGTAAAAGGAAAAGTTTTATGGGAGAATTATTTTAATGAATGTTGATGGTACGGAGGTAACTGAATTAGATGAAATAGTAGAATTACTAGATGAACACTTTGCAAGAATATATCATCCAGGTGCAGATACTGCAATAAGGACATGTCATATCCTTCACATGATCTACCCTTCACAAATTCATGCTGTTCCCCAAATAGAACTCCATTACTGTCTATCTATTCCTGTATTTTGCTCTTGTCCAACTTTTCTAGTATACCCTGACTATGATTCCTGATATACTGATCAGTCATCATAGAATTTGGAACCTCCTCCTTTATGCAATAGAACTATTTTCCCCTTTTTCCACCCCTTTTGGGACTAACTAAGACTCGACACTCAGATGAAAAAAACATGGTCAATGGCACATGATGCAACATAAATAAAAAAAAAGAATTTTAATTTGGAAAAGATCTTTGGAAAATTTTCTAGTGTTTTTCTGTTTTTTTTGGGGGGGGGACCTTTGGCCCCCTCCCTGGGTGTGCCACTGAGCTGGTATACCATCTAATACATAGCTATACTCACATAAATGTTCTGTAGTATGATATGCATCTACAGTTCATTTACTTCAGTTTTCATATAAGCCTTTGCCTCTCTTGTTGATGCAAATCTGCACCTGCATGATATACTCTTGCAAAGCATTCACTTAGTAATTATACTATTTTGTTAAATTCTGTTATCTGCCTACAATCAGCATTCAATAAAATAATTCTAACATGAACATTTTTCCTTTTATCTGGAACATACTGAAAGAACTCTTTGGATTATCTTTGGTCTGTACTGATAATTTCCTTTCATTTTCTGATTTTGCCTTTCTTACCATACTGGTTAACCTTCTAGCCTATGCTCATGTGCCTGGTCATCTTTCTTCTTTTAATTCCCTGCACAAATTTTTTCTTTTTCTTTTCTTTTTTGTAGCTCCTCCTTAATGATGGTATTCATTCATTTAACTCCCACTTGATTTATTCTCTTGTACTCTAGGTATGCAGTCTGCTGTTACCATCCTTAAACACTCCTTTGCCATTTCTCATGCACTATCAACATACAACCCTGGCAGTTTTGTGTGTTATGATACTGATCCAAGCAATCTCCTAAACTTGTCATAATTACCAGCTCTGTAATTCCACATATATCCTCTCTTAACCTAAAAATTCCACATCTTTAGCCACCTCCCAAGTCAAGGCCATATGATCACTCTCACCAATTGGTGGCAACATGGTCATATAAGTAACGTTTTTGTATTTTATTTGATAATATTCGGTAAACTTATTGTATTTTTGTTTTAAACAGATGTGCGATTGATTGTGTTATTTAGTTTATAACTAAGTCTTGTATTATTGTATTTGTTTGTTTAAATACAATATATAGTCAGCATGGTCCAAATATGTAGTAGAACAATGGTGGCAACAGGCGATTTGAATTTGTGGCATTGTGTACAGTGCAGTGTGTGTGTGTGTGTGTGTGTGTGTGAAATGTATTCATCGAGAAAATTAAAGGATATGTGGAATGAAATCGAAACCGGAGGAAATCATCATTATCATCAAATTCCTGACATGTATCCTCAAGGGGTGTACAGGATATGATAGTACTACATGAAAAACTTACATCGCCACTAGCTTCCTATCTGCAATTTTCCTCCAAATCAATCTGTTACCTGTGAAGACTCCAACATTATCAGATCTTATAATTCTGTCTTCTAACGCACTTTTTACTGTATCAATCCATCTATATCTTGGTCATCCTCTGGATCTTTTTCCTGCCAACCGGAGGAAGTGTGTGTATTAAATGTTTCAAAAGCGAGTGCCTATATTAAGTGACCAGAATGCAGCAAATAATAGAAGAGCGGACAATATTTATGGTAGGATGGAAAATATTGGAATTAATGTCAAACGTGTGGCCGTGGAAATAGCAGAGAATGAAATGGAGATAAATAAAGAAATAGTGCACTTGAATGTTATCATTATCTTTATAGGACAAAGGGTGAAATTGAAAAATTGCAGAAGCAGCAAAAGATTTGCATAGCCAACAAGAGAAAGAAACAGGGAGTCCAAAGTAGTAATAAAGATCAGGCAAAAAAAAAAAGTTAAGGAGAAAATTATTTACAGAGAATCAATGATCAGGGGAGTACTTAATGAGAGTGTTACAAAATCATGTTTCCTAGGTGCAGAAATTCACGATATTAGTCATGGCATCTGGATGCAAAAAGGTAAAGTGAATGAACTGATTGTCTTGGTTGTCACAAATGATTGAGAGGCGGGAAAGTATTCTATGAGGGAGAATATAAAAGATTGCTAGAAGAGGCAAAAACTGAAGAGCGAGCAGGTGAAGACTGTAAGTCTCCTGCCATGCTATGATAGAGGCGAAATGAAGCGGAAGGCATTGATAGCTAATGAATCAACATGTAGGTTGTGCAGAAGAAATGGTGTAGGATTTGTGGATCTGTGTTTGATGTAAAGAAGGTTTTGTATAATGCTGATGGACTGCATCTAAATGGTTTTGGTGTTAGGTGTCTAGAGAGAGCTTTGTTCACCGAGTATGCTGAAAAGGATCTCCTAAAAAGGAATGACCAAGTGTGGAATCTAGTCTCTCAAGCAAAAATAATGAAAAGGGTCATCAATTCAGGAAGTAAAGGTGTGTGGGAGGCCTAAGGGGGATGCTGCAGTTTATATATATATATATATATATATATATATATATATATACTATCACCAAAAGTATCAGGAACGAGAGGGAGTAGTTTTTGGCATTGGATAGCGCAACCTTGCCAAAAGTTATCGGCATTAATGAGACTTGGCTAACAACAGGTGATATACTTACAGGGATAGCATATGAAGGGTTTAGTATTATCAGGGAGGATAGAGAAGATAGGATGGGAGACGGGTACTGATGATGATATCAGATAAATTGCAGCCAAAAGGAAAAGGAGATAGGCAGGATGGTTGTTCATTTGAAGAAGTCTGGTGTAAGATCAAGGCCAGTAAGACAAAATATACAGTTGGTTGTTACTATATGCCAGGGAGTTCAGCGGATCATCTGGAAGCCATGCATCGGCAAATTGGTGCAATGAGTATAGGTTGAGTGATTATTATGGGGGACATCAACTATGGAGCTATAGACTGGAAAGAAAAAAGATCACATGGCAGGAAGGACATGGAATTTATAAACCTATTAAGAGATAATTGTGATAGAGGGGATTGGGAGTGGGAGAGTATTGGACCTGGTCACAAGATCAGAAGAATTATCCATAACCAAGGTGGCCAAATTGCTTTCGATTAGAAAAAGTGACTATGCATTCTTGACCTGGGAGATTGCAAAACATGAAGAAAATTCTGTCAAGAAGGGGTATATGACAATTTTGAGAGGAAGCTTAAATCAGTGCCACAGCATAAAACACTGCAGGGTATGAATGTTAGTAGTGCATGGGCAAAAGTTAAGGATTATCTAGAGGAAGCAATATTAAATTGTATACCTAAGGTAAGGAGGGTTAATCAGGTAGGAGTTAAATGGATGAGTAATATCATTAAGCATGAGCTGCAGAAGAAGAAAATGCTGTAGATGGTATATAAGGAGAAAGGTGACTAGCAAACTCATGAAGTACAAGGCTCAAGCAAGAAATGTGACCAGCATGGCAAGGAAGGCAAAATCAGATGATGAAAAGAATCTAGCTAAGCAGGCCAAAGGAAATCCCAAAGAATTCTTTCTTTATAAGGCAAGTAAGAGGAAGAATAACTGTGGAAGATTAACCTTAACAAGTGATAATGGTCACGAGGAGACAGAAGCAGATAAAATAATCGAGTTACTGAGTGACCACTTTGCAAGTGTATACCATCCTAGCGAGGTTACTGCTTTAACTTATGTGACAGACACTGATGTGAGTACAGAGGTGGATGAATTAGAGATTCTTAGGATATTGCAGAATCTCAATGTAAATACAGCTGTGGGATATCAGCTCAGGTTTTGTGAGAATTTGAAAGGGAACTGGAAATGCCTCTGACTAGGCTCTTTAATTGAAGTCTCAGCTCTGGTAGAGTTCCAAGAGAGTGGAAAGAGGGCAAAATAATTCCCTTGCATACGGGAGGTTCTAAGACTGCAGTAGCAAATTAGAGAACAATCAGTATCTCAGGCATGTAAAAGTACCAGAAAAACTGGCCAAAAAGAGAATTCAAGAATGAATAGATAAAAATATGATACCATGTGAGGAGCAACATGGCTTTGTGAAGGGTTTGTTATGCCATAGTAATTTACTAACTTTTTACAATAGGCATCTACCGTTCCCAACATTTGGTCGGGAATGGTAGATGGTAGCTGATTGCTTTTAAAGGTTATCTAAACAACCTGCATCCCAATACAAAATTCACTATTGACCTAGAACAGCACAAAAAATTACCTTTCCTTGATATCCTTGTTGAAGTAAATGAAAAGGAAAAAAGGTTATCCTTCTCCGTATAAAGAAAACCCACCACAACAGAAAAATTTTTAAATGCCACTTCACAACACCATCCATTGCAAAAAATAGACATAATTAAAACTTTGTGAACAGGGCATACAATATATCTAGCACACTGATTAAAATAAATGAAGAATTACACTACTTGGCACAGAACCTCACACTTAATGGTTTTGAACCAAAGACAATCAAAAAAAATTCTTAATACAGCTCCTGCAACTCCCTTACTTAAACAAAATTTCAAGAATGCAATGATGCTGCCTGCCATACATCAAAAATGTCATGTACAAAGTGGCTATGTTGCTCTGCGAGTACAACATAAAAGTGGCTTTTCTACCTTTACAAAAAATATCACGATTCCTACATCAACGAAAACTGCCATATCACCCCATGAAAAAAACCTGGCCTCTATGAGACTCATTGCTCTTGTGGCATTTCTTATGTAGCCAAGACGGGAAGGTTGGGAAAGATCCACATGTCTAAACATGTAAAAGACGTCAAAAAAAAAAGGGAGCACAAATCAGGTTTAGCATTCCACGCAGCCACTACTGACCATTAAGTACTATGGCAAACATGTCATATATTGATAATAACTGTTTCACAAGAAAATTTAAACAAGCCACACAAATGCTTGGGACCCCTACACAGCACAATAAAAATCAAGGCCTGATTTATATCAAGTGTGGTCTGCCTTCATCAAAAATTTAACTGCCACAGACTTAGGATATAGCACATATGAACCACAGAACATGACAACAACTAGCAATGTTCAAACACACATACAGTAATGTGTGTTTGTATTCTGGTTTCTCTATTTAACAGTTGTGAAGCAATTAAAAACACCTTAATAAACATCAATAAGCTTTTGTTGTGTAAAACTTTTATATACCATTATCCCTAATGATGTAAGTCTTACGACACATGAAACTTGTGTTATTGTTTATTTTTAACAAACTCTTTATATTAATATGTGGTCTCAATACCAAAAACTATCTACAAAACATGAATCTAACAGATAAGCTTAGGTGTTGATGGTTATTCGTGACTTATTTTTCACGGTATTAACAACACCACAAACACTTTTTTTCAACAAAGATGTTTTATTAACGCTTATATTTCACTGATTTTCAACTCAGCATCATCAGAGCACAACACAAAAGTAAACGCGACAGTGAGTGAGTGAAACAATATAATTGCAAAAGACAATGGTTTTGAACCAAAGACAATCAAAAAGAAATTCTTAATACAAGCTCCTGCAACTCCCTTACTTAAACAAAATTTCAAGAATGCAATGATGCTGCCTGCCATACATCAAAAATGTCATGTACAAAGTGGCTATGTTGCTCTGCGAGTACAACATAAAAGTGGCTTTTCTACCTTTACAAAAAATATCACGATTCCTACATCAACGAAAACTGCCATATCACCCCATGAAAAAAACCTGGCCTCTATGAGACTCCATTGCTCTTGTGGCATTTCTTATGTTGCCAAGACGGGAAGGTTGGGAAAGATCCACATGTCTAAACATGTAAAAGACGTCAAAAAAAAAAGGGAGCACAAATCAGGTTTAGCATTCCACGCAGCCACTACTGACCATTAAGTACTATGGCAAACATGTCATATATTGATAATAACTGTTTCACAAGAAAATTTAAACAAGCCACACAAATGCTTGGGACCCCTACACAGCACAATAAAAATCAAGGCCTGCATTTATATCAAGTGTGGTCTGCCTTCATCAAAAATTTAACTGCCACAGACTTAGGATATAGCACATATGAACCACAGAACATGACAACAACTAGCAATGTTCAAACACACATACAGTAATGTGTGTTTTGTATTCTGGTTTCTCTATTTAACAGTTGTGAAGCAATTAAAAACACCTTAATAAACATCAATAAGCTTTTGTTGTGTAAAACTTTTATATACCATTATCCCTAATGATGTAAGTCTTACGACACATGAAACTTGTGTTATTGTTTATTTTTAACAAACTCTTTATATTAATATGTGGTCTCAATACCAAAAACTATCTACAAAACATGAATCTAACAGATAAGCTTAGGTGTTGATGGTTATTCGTGACTTATTTTTCACGGTAGTTAACAACACCACAAACACTTTTTTTCAACAAAGATGTTTTTATTAACGCTTTATATTTCACTGATTTTCAACTCAGCATCATCAGAGCACAACACAAAAGTAAACGCGACAGTGAGTGAGTGAAACAAATATAATTGCAAAAGACAAAAGATCTAAAGTCCTATTTTTGGCGCCCTCTAACAAAAAAAAAAAAAAAAAAAAAAAAAAAACCAGCAGTTATCCAAGAGTTTTTTCTTTGGATAACCGTCTCCCAAATTTTTGGCAAATTAATGCAACCATATTTGTTAAGGTTTGGAGAATTCTTCAAAGTTATTGCTTACTCAAAAAATAATCTTTCAGATCTATAACGATTCCTAAATAGCACATTCGTTTTCTTCCATCTAATCCTGTGTGAAGGAGTGTCCAAAGCGTGGTCTGCCAGTCCCGACTTGCCATAGTAATAGTAGCGAATGTATCTTTCCATGTTCTTCCAGGCGGATGTTCACTGATCTTCCTGTTTGCCCATAATAGGCCAAGTCACAGTCACATGGAACTTCATACACTTATGGGTGTGTGCTAAGGGTGAAGTTTATCCTTAGGAGACCAGATCAGAGGTGCCAGCTTGACATGAGGTTTGAAGGCGGCGCGAAGGCCATGTTTCAACAATACTTTGGCTATCTTTTCCGATGTACCTCTGATATAGGGAATAGAAATGGTTGTGTTGTATTCTTGTGAATTAGGGGGAGGGCAGAGTCATGGGCCTATGTAGTATTTTATCTATTTTGTAGGGATTGTAGCCGTTTGCTAAGAACGTATGGCGCAGGTACTGGAGTTCAGTGGCCAGAACTGTATCGTTAGAACAAATGGCTCTGGCTCTGTGTGTCAGTGTTTTTAAAATGCCGTACTGTTGGACTGGATGATGATGTGATTGTTTATGTAGGTATCTTCCTGTGTGTGTAGGCTTTCTGTAAATAGAAAAAGATAGTGATCCATCTGAAAGGCAGGTGACTAATGTGTCAAGAAATGGTAAACGGTTATTTGATTCTTTTTTCCTACAGCACATCTCCAAAGATGTGCTGTAGGACCGTCCATATTTCAGGATTTAATACGTTTATTAGTTCTCGTTGTAGAGCTGTGATAGAGCTGTTTAGCTTACTTGTATTGTGCTCTGATGATGCCGAGTTGAAAATCAGCGAAATATAAGCGTTAATAAAACATCTTTGTTGAAAAAAAGTGTTTGTGGTGTTGTTAATACCGTGAAAAATAAGTCATGAATAACCACCAACACCTAAGCTTATCTGTTAGATTGATGATTCTGCACGGAGAAGATACTGTTTACAAAGAGCGACGGTTCGGTAAGTTGAAACTGAAATTGTCCAGAAAATTGAACTGGTTATTATTATTATTATTATTATTACGGGTATCTCCATGGAGTCAGTAGACTCATCGCGGGAGACCCAAACTAGCAAAACAATATCTGTCATATCTCTTCTTGAATTCATTTACAGATGAAGAGCTCACAACAAAGTCAGGCAATGAATTCCACTCATTCACCACCCTCCAGGCAAAAAACCTTGTTCTGACACCTTTGTTAACCACACTCTTCTTTAATTTCCAGAGATGACCTCTTGTTCTTCCATCACTATCACACAGCTGAAACATTTCCCCTGCATCAATCCTATAAAAACCTTTTAGTAATTTGAATGTTTCTATCATATCCCCTCTTCTTCGCCTATCAACCAACCTCTGCAATCCACAAGCTCTCAATCTATCAATGTAGGGAGCATTTTTTATATCACTCACCAACCTGGTCACTCTTCTCTGAACCCTCTCCACAGCCTCCTCATCTCCAAGGAATCCAGGTGACCAGACCTGAGCACAGTAATCCAAATGTGGAAGTATCAATGCTTTATAAAGGGGAATAATAACCTCCTTATCTCTGGATGTCAGTGTGTTCCTCAACAACCAAGTAATCCTATGTGCAATCTTGGACACCTTAGCAATGTGTCCTCTGAACTTCATCTCCCTATCTACCAATACCCCTAAGTCCCTAGCCTCATCAATCTCTTGGAGTACCTTTCCATCGATGTAGTACACAGCTGGTAATCTTTTAATCCCAAAATGCATGACTTTACACTTTTCCACATTGAACTGACATCCATTTTCTTTTGCCCATTTTACCAGCTTATTTAAATCCTCCTGCAAACTTTCAACATCAGCTTGATTTTTTATTGCACTACACAACTTTGCATCATCAGCAAACAACTGAATATCTCCCTTTAAGCCATTTCCTATATCATTTATATACAAATTAAACAACATTGGCCCAAGCACAGAGCCCTGAGGCACACCACTGGTCACCTGCCTCATTCTGGACTCGGCTCCCCCATACACCACCTTATGGTATCTCTCCCTGAGCCATTCTCCTATCCATATCACCAATTTAATATCCATTCCCATCTGCTCCAATTTGCGTAACAGTGTTCTATGGGGTATCCTGTCAAAAGCCTTAGCAAAATCCAGAAGTACCACTGTGTAGCCAGTTCCTTTGTCCAACTCTGATGTTATTCTATTATGAATAGTTAATAGATTGCTAAGGCAGGATCTACCTTTAACAAAACCATGTTGGCCTCTATAGAGTATCATATCCTGATCCACCCATTCTTGAATTTTGTCTTTAACCAACTTTTCCAATACTTTTACCGCTACTCCTGAGATGGTGATTGGTCTGTAATTCAATACCGCAGTTTTAGAGCCACCCTTATGCAAAGGAACCACTTTGCCTAACTTCCACTCCCTAGGGACCATACCAGAGTTCAAACTTAAATTAAATATCCAGGTAAGAGGGGTTGACAATTCATTTGCACATTCACGCAACACCCGAGCTGATATTCCATCTAAGCCTACCGCAGTTTTTGCATTTAAGTTTTGCAATATATTTAATACTTCTGATTCTTTAGCTTCAATTCTCACATTAGGTATTGCTATAGGTATAGAGATATCCTCACTTGGGTGATAGTCTTTTGAGAAGTGATCACTCAGTAACTCGACTATTACATCTGATTTTGTCACCTCAATACCATCAGCACCCACTAAGGTTATCCTTCCGAAGTCATTCTTCCTCTTACTTGCCACATAGCGGAAGAACTCTTTGGGATTACCCTTGATCTCTTTGGCTAAGGTCTTCTCATAATCTGATTTAGCTTTTCTTACTATGCTGGTAACCTTCCTAGCTTGAGCCTTGTACTGCTCATGGGTGTTCTGATCGCCCTTCTCCTTGTAAATTCTCCATAACATTTTCTTTTTTTGAAGTTCAAGCTTGATACTACTGCTCATCCATCTAATGCCTGCCTTGTTTGACCTCCTGACCATGGGGACACAATCTGATATTGCTTTCCTCAGATACCCGCTGATTTTATCCCAAGCACTGCTAACATCTTTCCCTTGCAATATGTTCTGCCATGGGATGGTTAGCCTTCCTTAAACGATGCCGCGACAACGATATTATTCCATCTTTTCTGAAATTCAAAGAAAAGTTGCAATCGGCAAAGGCACATCGTATTTATCGACGGGTGAGTTTAGCGCTTCTTCGAGAACAAATCGCCGCTACTCCCATAGAGCTTAGTAAGCTAAACAGCTCTATCACAGCTCTACAACAAGAACTAATAAACGTATTAAATCCTGAAATATGGACGGTCCTACAGCACATCTCCGAAGCTGCAGCAAAAAAAAATTCACAAAAGTAAAAAGCAAACACCTAAAGAAATTTGAACTCCTACAACAGCGCCAACATACGAAGTCCCGACCGCAACTTCGACAAGACCACGTGGTCGTAAACCTATCGTCGGAAACACTCACTAAAGAAGCCAAGAACGCTCTCAGTTTAGGACAAAACTTTGCCGTCCCGCCCAAACAAATTCCTAAACTAGAAATTATGATGAAAGTAGAATGGGGTATCCACGATCTTCCGCCAGCAATGGCCAATAACGTGTGACTAGATATAGCAAGTATTATAAACAAGGCTAAGCCTCCAAAAAGCAATATACCACGTAAGCAAATAACTGCCCTAAAAAAGTTATATAATAATAAAAATATTATTATTACAAAAGTCGATAAAGGAAATGCAACAGTCATCATGAATAAAGAAGAGTATAACAGAAAAATGCAAGATCTCATACATGACAGTTTCACATATCAAATTATACATCGAGACCCTATGATGTCGCAAAAGAAAAAAGTCCGAAAATTACTGAAAAAAGTGACATCGTGGCCCAAAGAAATCATCAGGAAAATAAAACCAATTCATGTTAAAACACCCCGTATTTATGGATTACCAAAAATCCACAAAACTAATATTCCCCTACGCCACATATAAACTGGCCCGGCATTTAGCTAAGACGTTTGCCCCTCTTACTGGCAACTCCTCTACTTTTGTAAAAAATTCAATCCATTTCAAAACACTGGTTAAAAATCTAATCCAAAAGATTCAGACATAATGGTTAGTTTCGATGTCACCTCCTTATTTACCAACGTACCACTTATAGACACTCTTGATTTAATCAAGTCTAAATTTCCCCCAGATATTTTTGAATTATTTCAATTTACCATGAATGCAGGTTACTTTACATGGGGGGGGGGGGAATTCTACAAACAGATTAATGGTACTGCTATGGGTTCCCCCCCTCTCTCCCCCGTTAGCAAATTTTTACATGGAACATTTTGAAAACAAAGTACTTACCACAGCTACATACAAGCCACAAGTGTGGTTGCGCTATGTAGATGATGTGTTTGCCATCTGGCCCCATGGACAAGACACTTTGGATGCTTTTGTCACCTACCTAAACAGCCAACACCCCAAAATTCACTTCACAGTAGAAAAAGAATCAAATAACCGTTTACCATTTCTTGACATATTAGTCACCCGCCTTTCAGATGGATCACTATCTTTTTCTATTTACAGAAAGCCTACACACACAGGAAGATACCTACATAAACAATCACATCATCATCCAGTCCAACAGTATGGCATTTTAAAAACACTGACACACAGAGCCAGAGCCATTTGTTCTAACAATACAGCTCTGGCCACTGAACTCCAGTACCTGCGCCAAACGTTCTTAGCCAACGGCTACAATCCCTACAAAATAGATAAAATACTACATAGGCCCATGACTCTGCCCTCCCCTAATACACAAGAATACAACACAACCATTTCTATTCCCTATATCAGAGGTACATCGGAAAAGATAGCTAAAGTATTGTTGAAACATGGCCTTCGCGCCACCTTCAAACCTCATGTCAAGCTGACAACTCTGATCCGCTCGCCTAAGGATAAACTTCACCCTTTAGCACACCCAGGAGTGTATAAAGTTCCATGTGACTGTGACTTGGCCTATTATGGGCAAACAGGAAGATCAGTGAACATCCGCCTGGAAGAACATGAAAGATACATTCGCTACTATTACTATGGCAAGTCGGGACTGGCAGACCACACTTTGGACACTCCTTCACACAGGATTAGATGGAAGAAAACAAATGTGGTATTTAGGAGTCGTTATAGATCTGAAAGATTATTTTTTGAGTAAGCAATGGCTTTGAAGAATTCTCCCAACCTTAACAAATATGGTTGCATTAATTTGCCAAAAATTTGGGAGACGGTTATCCTAAGAAAAACTGCTGGATAACTACTGTTTTTTTTTTTTTTTTTGTTAGAGGGTGCCAAAAATAGGACTTTAGATCTTTTGTCTTTTGCAATTATATTGTTTCACTCACTCACTGTCGCGTTTACTTTTGTGTTGTGCTCTGATGATGCTGAGTTGAAAATCAGCGAAATATAAGCGTTAATAAAACATCTTTGTTGAAAAAAAGTGTTTGTGGTGTTGTTAATACCGTGAAAAATAAGTCATGAGTATCTACAAAACATGGTTTATTATTAACACTAAACCTCCATGGAGTCAAAAGACTCTTCACAGGAGGCACATACTCTTACATGAAAAGCCTGTGAAACCATGATTTAAACTTATTCAATGTATCTGCATTCACTATAATGTCAGACTCCACATTCCACTCTCCATGCAAAGAACCTGCTCCTTATGCCTCTGCTCATCCACCTTATAGTTGACACCTGCCTTGACATATTTTTTTTTAATTCGAGTCTTGCACTCGGTCAAGTTCCTAAAGAACTTGACCGAGTTGGAAGGAAGGCAAGATTGTGCCACTTCATAAAGGAGGTGATCGAACTCAAGCATCAAACTATATGCCTAATTGTGTGTCAGGTGTTGTGGTTAAGTTGTTGGAGAAGCTTGTGAGAACTAGGATCCAGAGTTGGATTGACTACAATGGTATAATCTTTGATGGACAGCATGAATTTGCTAAAGGGAGATCATGTTTTAGTAATCTACTTACTTATTATAATAAAGTGATTTCTTCCTAGGTCAGAGGAGAAGGATACACAGTAATATACTTGGATTTCTCAAAGGCTTTTGATAGAGTACCTCACGATAAGTTAACAGTCAAACTAGAGCAGATGGGGTTGGATATTAGATTAGTGCATTTGATTGGAGAGTGGCTATCTGATAGATATCAACAAGTTGTGTATGGGGGAGCAATTTCAAGGAAAGGGAAAGTCACTAGTGGAGTGCCTCAGGGGGTCTGTTTTAGGGCCAATACTGTTTAACTTGTATATTAATGATACTGGTGAAGATTTGGATGGAGATATTCAGTTGTTTGCAGATGATGCAAAGTTGGGACGAGCCATGAAGAGTAGTGAAGATGTAGTGGCCTTACAAGAAGACTTGAATAAATTGAGTGATTGGGCACGGAAATGGGGATGTGAATTCAATGTTGCAAAATGTAAGGTTTTAAAATTTGGAAAACAAAGATAGGATGCAGAATTTATGCTTGGTGAGGATATATTGTTGGAGGTGGAGGAAATAAGAGATCTGGGTGTGATAGTGGATAAGGATCTAAAATTTAAGGGACACAAAGCCAAAATTGTGAAGACAACACAAAGGTTTCTGGGAATGATGTGGAGGACACTGACGTGTAAAAGTAGGGAGACTCTTGTTTCATTATATAAGGCCTTGATTAGGCCACACATGGACTATTGTGCCCAGATTTGGTCACCTTGTTTTCAGAAGGATGAAGAGATGTTGGAAAGGGTCCAAAGGAGACTGACTAAGGTAGTTTCTGACCTCTGGAATGTTGAGTATGAGGAAAGATTGAGAAGATGTAATTTGCAGAGTCTGGTGGACAGGAGGAAGAAGGGGGAGATATGATAGAGACCTACATGTCGGTAAGGGGTTGTTATAGGATCAATGCTGGAGTGGTTCTACAGAAAATAGTGGGAGATCAGGGGAGAACCAGAGGTCATCCCTGGATACTGTATAAAGAGGGTGTGAGTAGGGGAGTGAGAGGCAAGTTTTTTTCGTGCACAGTTGTAAATGATTGGAATGCCTTGCCTGAGAGTGTGGTGTCTGCAAGAATTTTGAGTGTGTTTAAGACACAGTATGATGAGCTGTATGTGTGATAAAGGGCCCTCCCAGATGAGTCTTTGACTCCATGAGGTCTTGGGAGTAATAATAATATTAATAATAATATATGAAGGTGGTCTGAAAAGTTCTCCTCGACCATAGATGACAACACTATTGGCAAGGTTTTTTTTTAAGTTGGTACATCTGTCATAAGCTTCGATGTGAAATTGCAAGTCATTCTATCAAGTAGTTTGTTTTATAGAGAGCTGTCTGAAGCAAAAGTGTTATCTGTATCCCTTGAAATGGATAAAATCGAGTATCGTGTGGTTATAAAATTCTTTGTAAAAGAAGATTTAACAGCAAAAGAAATTCTTTCAAAATTCATAAAAGATTATGGGCACTCTTCTGCTTCGTTTTCGACAATTGAGAAATGGGCTGAGTTTAAACATGGCCATACCAGCTTTGAAGATGATCCACGTCAAGGACGTTCAAAAAGTGTAACAACACCAATAATCATTGATGAAGTACATGTGGTATTGGATGACTGGTGAGCCAAAGTGGGTGAAATTGCTTAGACTATAGGCATTTCAAAAAAACATGTAGGATATATTTTGCATGAAGAATTGCATATGAAAAAGCTTTGCACAAGATGGGTGCCGCGCTTGCACACAATAGATCAAAAATGCACTCGCATGAAAATTTCTGAACAGTGCTTGGAGCATTTTAACAAGAATAAAACTGATTTTGCTTCGATTTATTACTATGGATAAGACCTGGATTCACCATTACACACCAGAATCCAAACAGCCGTCAAAACAATTGACAGAAGCCAGTTGTTCAGCACCAGAGAAGATAAAGTTGGTTCCATCATCCGGAAAGGTCATGACATTGGTGTTTTGGGATGCTAAAGGCATTTTGTTTATTAATTATCTTGAAAAGGTTAAAACAATAACTGGGGAATATTATTCCAATATTTTAACCAGACTGGACGAAAAAATTTGTGAGAAAAGACCCAGTCTCCAGAAGAAAAATATCATCTTTCATCAGGACAATGCATCTGCCCACAAAAGTGTTTGGGCAAGGAAAAAATTAAGGGATCTGCGCTATGAACTGTTGTAACATCCACCCTAATCCTCAGATTTGGCTCCCTCTGACTTCTATCTCTTCCCAAAACTAAAACTCTTCCTCGCTGGTCAGCATTTTTCTTCGAATCAAGAGGTGATTGCAGCTGTAGAGGGGTATTTTGCAGATTTACTGAGATCCACTACAGGGACGGGATAATGGTGCTGGAGCATTTGTGGAACTAATGTATTAATATTAAGGGAGATTATGTTGAAAAATAAAAATAATTTTGAAATTATAAATTTGTTTTTTCATTGTTAGGCCGAGAACTTTTTAGACAAGAGAAGTTTCCAGGGATGTTTCCCTCGTAGTTTCCAGGGATGTCCTCTTCTTCTACCCCCCCCCCCTCCTGCCCATTCTATGAAAAAGTTCTTCCATATTAACCTAACAACAACTCCTTACCAACTTAAATGTTGCAATCACATCTCTCTCTTCTTATTATTTACAAGCCATTGCAAACTGCATTTGCTCAATCAGTCTTCATATTCCAAAGACCAGTTACCACCTTATTGAGTTTTCTCTGGATCCTTTCTGATATATCGTCATTGCCATGAAAATCAGAGAATCTATATGAAACCTAATCAAGGGCTGATACATTGGAACCAGGACCTCTTTATTTGTGTAGGTTAAAGTCATCTGCATCATTTCCATAATATAATGTGATGACGTCAAAACTAGCACAATGTCACCTCTGAACTTCAGATCCTTGTCACCACCACTCCAAGGTCTCTTGTCTCCTCAACTTCCTGCAAATTCCATTGTTGCCTACAAAATTTCAGAACCTTACACTTTGCAACACTGAACTAATATTTCCATACTATTGCCCACTCATACAATTTATTCAATTACTCCTCTAAGGCTACAACATTTGCTTGATTCATTACCACTCTCCCCAGTTTTGTATCCTGTATAAACAGTTGCATATCAACAGCTAAACCCATCCCAATATCATTAATATACAAATTAAATAACAATGGTCATAAAGAGATCTCTGTGGCACACCAATACTGATTTTCCACTTCTGAGACACTGTACACCCACAGACAACTTGCTGATACCTATCTGAGTGCCTATCCAACTCACTAATCCAGAGGTCAGCAACCGGTGGCCTGCATGCGGCCCCAAACGTGCATTTTTGGCGACCCATAAAAGGTTGACCATACTTACATGGCATGTGGCCCGTATGTTGAATTATTTAAATAATACATTTTATAATATGAATAAATTAAAAATTATTTTATACCTATACTTCGTGATATCACCTGTGCAACTTGGGAATACAAACAAAAGGAAACTTTTATTGGTATTATTGAAGATTTGCAAATGGAAGTTTCAACAAGATTTGTTGATTTTCATAAAAATAGCATCAAAATGCAATTATTTTTGAACACTTTTAATGTTGACATTGATGACGTACCAAACTAACTACAGATTGAAGTTTTGGAATTACAGCACAATGAAACATTAAAGAATGCATTTTTGTTAGAAAATATCCAAAAATTTTATCGATGGTTACCAAAAAAATTTGAAATATTAATCAGTTTCGCAAAGAAGATGATAGTGGCATTTGGAAGCACATACATTTGTGAATAAGCATTTTCTGCCACGAGTTTTAGAAAAAATAAATTTTCTTCTCGACCTGACTGATGAACTTTGCATGATTCGATTCGAATTTGCACCTCAGGTTGTAAAGTGGATATAGATAATTTGGCTAAGAGAAAACAATCACAAAAGTCACATTAAGCAAGGAGATACACATAATGTGATGCATAAACTATATTACTTTGTTTTAATGTGATAATAATTTTTCATTAAGTTTCATTTTCATGCTTGTTTCATATCTGGTACTTTAAATATTTCTGTGTTTTTTAAAACTGATATAATAAAAATTGATAACTTAAGTATTTTTTCACTCACTATTTTCTCTTAATTAAATGCTTGTGGCCCGATTATTAAAAATAAAAGTTGAATGTGGCCCGTGAGTCTGAAAAGGTTGCCGATCCCTGCACTAATCTATTATCCAATCCCATCATACTTCAGTTTGGTTACCAACTTGTAGTGTGGCAAACCTTTGCAAAATATACCACTGTATGTTCATCTCCCTTGTCCAATACACTCGTCACCTTGTTATAGTACATAAGAAAGTTGGTAAACACAATCTCATGCTGACAAGCACAAAGAATACCACTGTTATCAACCCAATGTATCCTAACTCTTACCAACCTCTCCAGTACATTAACTACAACTGCAGATGTGAAAATTGTCCTATAATTTGTAGCCTTAGCCTTATCACCAGCTTTGTGAAGTGGAACAATTTTACTCTCTTTCCATTCCTTGGGGTTTTGTGCTGTTGCACGGCTCTTGTTAAATAGGTAAACCAAGGCTGATGCGATCTCCTCAGAATATTCCCTTATTACACGTGGTGATATGATATCAAGTCCTATTACCTTATTGATATCTAGCTTACTTAACTACTCATCTAAATCTTGGTCTCACCATTAAGTTTTTACTCATTTCATTCTCTACACTTGAGTGTCTGATTTCACACTGAGGATGAAACACCCTGATGAACTGCTTACTGAATACCTCGACTATGTCCTCTGCAGCACTTATCAAACCCCCATTTTCATCTGTTAATATCGCCTTACCATAATCATTCTTCTTTCTACTTGCCATATGTTGAAAAAAAACTCCTAAGGATTTTTCTTGGCTTGATTTACTAATTTCTGCTCATACTTCACTTTTTAACTTTTAACAAATGATTAACTCTTCTGGCTGAAACTGTGGATAGTACTGAACCCTCTATATACCTTTTTTTCCTATACATATATACCAATGATAAAGTTTAATTTATAAATTAGGCACAATAAGAGATTAACTACAATAACTAATAATAAAATAGAACAATTATAGCAATATGTTGTAATAAAAGTTATCTGAATGTGAATGGAATCTTAGCAGCCTCAGCATATGTTTTATTATTTATTTACTTATTTATTATTTTATGAAGTTGAGAGCTTTCACCTTTTTCACTTAAACAGAGGCACTTTATGGCTTCCCTTTGGCATATCCGAATTGCCAGCATCACTACTCTTGAGCTTTGGGTCTATTATTAAGGAGGGCAAGATTGTGCCACTTCATAAAGGAGGTGATCGAACTCAAGCATCAAACTATAGGCCTATCTGTGTGTCAGGTGTTGTGGTTAAGTTGTTGGAGAGGCTTGTGAGAGCTAGGATCCAGAGTTGGGTTGACAACAATGGTATAATCTTTGATGGACAGCATGGATTTGCTAAAGGGAGGTCATGTTTTAGTAATCTACTTACTTATTACAATAAAGTGACTGCTTCCTTGGACAGAGGAGAAGGATACACAGTAATATACTTGGATTTCGCAAAGGCTTTTGATAGAGTACCTCATGATAAGTTGACAGTCAAACTAGAGCAGATGGGGTTGGATATTAGATTAGTGCATTGGATTGGAGACTGGCTATCTGATAGGTATCAACAAGTTGTGTATGGGGGTGCAATATCCAGGAAAAGGAAAGTCACTAGTGGAGTGCCTCAGGGGTCTGTTTTAGGGCCATTACTATTTAACTTATATATTAATGATATTGGTGAAGATTTGGATGGAGATATTCAGTTGTTTGCAGATGATGCAAAGTTGGGACGAACCATAAAGAGTAGTGAAGATGTTGTGGCCTTGCAAGAAGACTTGAATAATTGAGTGATTGGGCAAGCAAATGGGGATGTGAGTTCAATGTTGCAAAATGTAAAGTTTTAAAATTTGGAAAACAAAGATGGGATGCAGAATTTATGCTTGGTGAGAATATATTGTTGGAAGTAGAGGAAATAAGAGATCTGGGGGTGATAGTGGATAAGGATCTAAAATTTAGGGGACACATCGCCAAAATTGTGAAGACAACACAAAGACTTCTGGGAATGATGCGGAGGACACTGACATGTAGAAGTACGGAGATACTTGTTCCAATGTATAAGGCTTTGATTAGGCCACACTTGGACTATTGTGCCCAGATTTGGTCACCGGGTTTTCAGAAGGATGAAGAGATGTTGGAAAGGGTCCAAAGGCGACTGACTAAGGTAGTTTCTGACCTCTGGAATGTTGAGTATGAGGAAAGATTGAAAAGATGTAATTTGCAGAGTCTCGTGGAGAGAAGGAAGAGGGGAGATATGATAGAGACCTACAAGTTGGTAAGGGGTTGTTATAGGATCAATGGTGGAGAAGTTCTACAGAGAATAGTGGGAGATCAGGGGAGAACCAGAGGTCATCCCTGGAAACTGTATAAGGAGGGTGTGAGTAAGGGAGTGAGAGGCAGGTTTTTTTCGTGCAGAGTTGTGAGTGATTGGAATGCCTCGCCTGAGAGCATGGTGTCTGCAAGTAGTTTGAATGTGTTTAAGACACGGTATGATGAGATGTGTGTGTAAGATAAAAGGACCTCCTAGATGAGTCTTTGACTCCATGAGGTCTTGTTTAATAATAATAATAATAATAATAATTAAGCAAAATAAGAGTTACTTGAACACAAACATTGAGATACCGTGACAGTCGATCTGATAACTGAGAATTACTCAGAATGGCATGCAATTTAAAACTCATGAATTGTCTATTATGAAAATAAAGGGCCATAAAGGTTTCATTTCATCTATGTAAAATTACATCAGCAAAGTGGATATTAGATCCAACATTATTTCAAAGCTGAATGTTTGTAGAAACTATGAAGGTTTTGTAAGTTGACCTGAGAGCTTATGAGAATACAATCCTTGGCATCCCTGAGTTGCCTTAGCTTGCACTACTTGACTTAAGTAGGTTACTCGGGGATACTGAGGATTGTATTCTCATAAGCTCTCAGGTCAACTTACGAAAATTTCATAGTTTCTACAACTATTCGGCTTTGAAATAATAATTATTATTACTATTACATAACACCTCCAGGGAGTCCAAGGAGTCATCAAGGTAGGGCACCTACTCTACAACTCTAACTACAATGATCCGCAACTATCAGCATCATCTACACCAGGGGTCTCCAAACTATGGCCCATTGGTCAGATGCGGTCCACGATATGATTTTATCCAGCCTGCCAATTGGACTAATTATTCAATAAGAATCCAGAAAAAAAGCACGGGGTGTCGATAGATTTCAAATGCATTAATTAAAATTGTGTTCAAAATATATTCCCGAATAGCAAAAAGTAACCGTAATTAAAATGAACTAACGAAGAAAAAAAATTTAAAAGAATTCAAAACGAAATAAAAAAGTTACATCCGAATAAACTTTTTTTATCAACAAAAAAATTTATGTTGCACGAAATAAGAACACTTAAAAAAGTCGGTAAAAACACAACTAAAATGAAACTAACAAGCAAAAAATTAAATAAAAACAAAATTCCCCGATCTGTATTCATTGACAAAGTATTCAATGTATTCATTGAAACTCGAAGTTATACGAAATTAAAAAAAGATACATGTAAATTGTCAGTGTATATTCAGTTGAAAAACTAATGACTAGCAAAAATTCGCTGATAGTGTTTGTTGTCATTAATATATGATAATTTAATCTCACATACTCTGTAATCAGTTTTTATCTGCTTTCAATAAAACTCATATATCTAGTTCTAGAGTTTTTATTACTACGGCCTGCCAAACAATGCTGAAGTACCCAATGTGGCCCTCATGGCGAAAAGATTGGACACCACTGATCTACACCAACGCCATCTACAGCCCATCATCGCCACTAGTATTTTCACAGACAATCACAAACATCCATGCCCATGGCAGAATTCGAATCCGCAGTCGTTTGGCTGGAGAGCAGATATGTTGACCACTCAGCCAACCAGGCTGGCTAAAATGTTGTTTTGGAAATAATCGGAAATAATGTTGGATCTAATATCCACTTTTTCGATGTAATTATAAATTGTTTATTTCTGAAATTTTCCATTTAATATTTTCGAATTGGGGTTAACTGCGGATAGCGAACCTGCAGATAAGGGGGGGGGGGGACGTTGCCTCTAAAGTGCCTTCTTCTTCCAATTTCATGCTTAACACCCTCATTCATCCATTTTATACTTACTTTATTCAGCCTTTTGACCTTTGGAATAGATTCACACATTGATGCTGAGAAGTATTTTTTGAGAGTTCCAAAGCAGTATTTCTTTTCCACAAAATTCCTGATTCCATGCTATAGCAACAGGTTGTCTCCTAAGCTTATCACAATCACCTGCCCTGTACTTCAATATATATTTTTTTCTCACAGAATTCTCCATATGGCTATCCACAACCCACATGATTACCAGCTGAAGGGAAGTGCAAAACACCACACACAACTACATCCTTTAATGAAATGATCAGATCTCAAACTCTCGATTCTCACATGCCTCCTTTACACACTGACCAAAATAATTGTCTCTCAAGAGTTTGGGAAATTTATTTTCTTTATTCCCAATAATCACCTTTCCCTTGTTCACTAACCCAAATTGCTTATGCATTTCTTCATTACCTCTTTCCACATTCTCTTGGCTATAACAACATACAACTAAATATCTCTTCCTGTCTACCTTCACCTCACACCATACTGCCTCAAAACCATTGTCGCTATATCCCTCTTTCATGTCTACCTAATGTGGACATAATTCCCCTGCTATCATCAGCACTCTACCTCCTTCTTGTCTTTTCTGTTCATGAAAAAAGCACTGTACACTTCCATTTGTATTCTTTGTCAGCATATCATCTTCATTTGAACATGTTTCATTTATTCCAATTATTTTGGGTAAATAAACTCATGAGATCAGTGAAACAATTTCATTTCCTTTATTTCTGATACTTCTGAATTTGTAAATAAACACAGCAGTTCACTATTAGGTCTATAACCAGTCCTACCAAAGTCACTTGTTGGCTGTAATTCCCCCCCCCCACACACACACACATCATTCCTCCATGTCCAATCATGTTTATCACTGCTCACTCCATATATCCACTCAATCTCAAATCCCCACTCACATCTGAATAATTTACTATGCTGATTGTCCTCATATATTCATTTACTACTACTTCCAACAACCACTTTCCCTATCCCCAGGTATACCTGGGCTTCCCCATTTCCCTGTTCATCTTCCATTCATGTTCTCTCTTTATCTCTCACATTACTACTATTTCCACTACCAAGAATTTCAGTCTCTTCTGTTTCACTCTCCTGACCTTTCACTTCACTTCTTACTTTTGATCTCACTTCTTACTTCTGATGCAAGCCAGATATACATAATCTTATACATCCTTACATAATAATACTGTAATCTTTCACTCTCCTCAATAACCTCCTAATACCCACTCTTATATTCTCTTATTTTCATCTAAATCATTTGTTCCCACAATCACCACAAACTCTATTGCTTGTGTCCCCTCATATCCAAAATCTGAATTATCTTGTTCATTCTCCCTCTTGGATAGACTTTATGGATTCTCTCATGAACCAATCCTCTAACAATGGAATCTCCATGTACTGCTGTTCTCAAGTCATTTGTCACTTCTTCTCTCTTTTTATTTATTTTTTAATTCTACTGTTTTGCACTCTTTCATTTATTTCCACTGAATGACTAATATCACTCTGTATATTCCTCAATTCATATTTCAGTTTGAACAAATCTTCCATTCTGGCAATTTCACTCTCTGCCACTCCAGTAGTCTAGCTATCCCTCGTTCTGCAGCACCTTTCTGTTAACACATTCTTGCTTCCTTTTGCTTCGACATTATGCTGGACTATTATGCCCAGATTTGGTCACCAGGTTTTCAGAAGGATGAAGAGATGTTGGAAAGGGTCCAAAGGCGACTAAGGTAGTTTCTGACCTCTGGAATGTCGAGTATGAGGAAAGGTTGAGAATATGTAATTTGCAGAGTCTGGTGGACAGGAGGATGAGGGGGGAGATATGATAGAGACCTACAAGTTGGTAAGGGGTTGTTATATGATCAATGATGGAGAAGTTCGGAGATCAGGGGAGAACCAGAAGTCATCCCTGGAAACTGTATAAAGAGGGGCAGGTTTTTTCGTGCAGTGTTGTGAATGATTGGAATGCGTTGCCTGAGAGTGTGGTGTCTGCAAGGAGTTTGAGTGTGTTTAAGACACGGTATGATGAAATGTGTGTGTGATAAAAGGACCTCTCAGATGAGTCTTGGACTCCATGAGGTCTTGGGGTAATAATAATAATAATAATGGTAAAAAATCAGGGATAACACAGGGATGCATATTTTCTCAACTCTTATTCATCATTTATATGAATTATATTATGAAAGAAAGTGGCATTAAACCTGATATTAGAATTGGAGATATCAAACTTTTCTCTTTGCTTTGTGCAGATAATGTTGTACTCTTAAACACATCCAGTGCAAATCTATGAAATATACTTTTGCTATTAACCATATAGCATGTCAGGACTGAGACTGTGCTTTGGACATTTCTTCACAATCTCCTTCATATCAAAGTATGATATGAAGATGTCATAAATATATATGGAATAAGAGAGAAATTAGACAAAACATCAAATTAGAAGTATACAAGACAGTATTCACACCAGTTTTGTATTATTATTATTAACATCTGACCGCCATAGAGTCAGAGACTCATCATGGGAGGTACACGCTATCATACACAATGCTCATCCAACTGTGTAAACTGATTTGTGTCTACATTCACAACACACTCACACAATGCATTCACTCACCAACCACTCTCCATGATAGAGACTCCAGAGCTAAGCCAGTATAGACGAAGCCCTTTGATTAGAAAGACCTGGGTTTGATTCCCATCCATGATGTGAGGAACCTTTATTTGGTCTCTTTTGACTAAAGGTAAGTTAACCAGTCTCATATGAAGGTAGAGGATTTTTTCACCCAGAAACTCTGGTTTTGCATCCCTCAGAACAAGAAAACTGTCCCATAAGCACACATAGATCTACAGTGATAAAATGCGTACTTAATCTCTCACTAGGAGATCGCAACCAGTCCTAAGAGACAGTCAAGAAATGGGGGGGGGGAATCCCATACAAAAAAAAAAAAAAAAAAAAAAAAAAAACACGCTCTCCCTGCAAAGAACCTTCTTCTCACTCCACTGCTTACACTCTCTTTATACAGTTTCCAGAGATGGCTTTTTGTTCTACCCCTGTCCCATTCTATGAAAAATCTTCCCAACATATCCTCATTACCATAAATACTCAGTGACCAAATCTGTGCACAATAATCCATATGAGGCATGATCAAGGCCTTATACAATGCCATAACCTCTCTATTTCTGAATGTCAGGGTCCTCCACATCATTGCCATTATCTGATGTGATGTCTTCACAACTTGTGCAATTTGGCCCCTGAATTTTGGGTCTTTGTTCACTATCACTTGTAGATCTCTCATCTCCTCTACTTCCTTTCAAGTTTCCCAACCAAGTGCATACTTTGCATCCCATCATTACTTACCAAATCTCAAAACCTTACACTTTGTAACATTGAAATGATAGTTCCACTTACCTGCCCATTTATACAACCTATTCAAGTCCTCCTGTAAGGCCATAACATCTTCTTGACTCTGCATTGCTCTCCCCAATTTTGCATCATCTGCAACTCATACCAATATCATTAACATACAATGTTCCCAAAATTGATGCCTGCGGTACACCACTAGTGACCTTTCTCTTTCAGGAACTCGGAATTCTGTTATACAATCCCATCTGTTTCAATTTATTTAACAGCTTGTCATGTGGCAGTCCATCAAAAGCTCTTGCAAAATTCAAGTACACCACAGTATATGCATCACCCCTGTCTCAGGTATTTGTCAGTTTGCTATAGTACATAAGTAAGTTAATAAAACACGATCCCCTCCAAAGTACCTTCTTTCAGATTTCATTCTTAAGCGCCTCATTCATCCATTTTACACTTATCTTATCCAGCCTTTTGGTCTTTGGGATACATTCACACACTGATGCTGTTATGCATTGCTTTGTCAGTTCCCAAGGGGCATTTATTTCCCTTACCACTAAACTCCTCATTCCATGCTACAGCTCCAGGCTTGTCATAATCACCAGCATTATAATTCCACATACAGTTACACCCCGACTTATGTAACACACGGCTTATGTAAATTCGCAGTTACGTAATAAATTTACTAGTGCATATGAACATGTTTTTGGCTTTGAGCAGGTGCGCCTTTGACAGCCTTATTGCAGTACAGTACAGTAGTAGATGCCTCGCATGGTTAGCTCAGTCACCTGTTATCACTAGTTTCATTGTTTTTTTACTCTTAAAATGGAATGCAAATGCAAAACTGTAGGCGCTGGTAATAAATCTAAAAAACAAAGATCTGCAGTCACTTTAGAAGCAATGTTGAAAATAATTCTTATGTATGAAGGCAGGAAAATTCTATCAACAATAGCTCGGGAAATAAATCGACCTATTTCGCCAGTGAATACAATAATGAAGGATAAAGTTCGCATTATTGAAAGCACAAAAGGTACGGTAGCGTTGAAGGGCACAATTATTACCAAGAAGAGGCTGGGTCCAATATCAGAGATGGAAAAATTGTTGTCTCACTACGATCTGACACAGAAGCGGATACCGTTCGGATACCAGAAGTGGAACAGCATTCCTTAGAACAGCCAACTTAACCATTACAAGACATTTTTTTAATTTGAAAAGTGAATATTTCAGTTTGTTTTTATATTATATTATATTATGTATTTTTCATACTTTCATATTTACAGTATGTATATTATTCAAATACAGTTGATAAATTTTTTTATAATTGAATTTTTTTTTAATCATCCCAAAAATGAAAAATATTAAAAATGGATATTATCTGATTAATGGCAAAAAAATTAATGTAAGACAGTGGCATGAGTAGCCAATGAACATTTTATTGTATGTATGTAATTTTTAAATTCGACTTGTATAAAATTTGAGTTACATAAAGGTTTACAAAACGCATATGCTAGCCACAAGCCAGGTGATCACTTCTTGATCACTCTCACCAACCAGAGGAAAGTGTGAAATCCCACTCATATTAACATCCGCTGATGAAATGATCAGATCTAAACTCTAGATCCTCATGTGCTTTCCTTCACATACTACCTGAGATAAATATCTCTCAAGATCTCGAGAAATTCCTTTTTCTTATTCCCAAGTGTTATCTCTTCATTCCAATCTATACTGCCATAATTAAAATTGCCCATAATAATTACCCTTCTTTTTTTGTTCACTAAGCTAAGTTGTTCATACATTTCTGCATCTCCACCCACCATTATGTATCTGAGAAAGATACATATGTAATGGATATTATGTATACATAATATCCATTATGTATCTGAAGATTAGAAAGAAAGCACTTTACACAATGAATAGAGACCACAGATATGAGAGTTCTAAGAAAAATTAGAAGAATGAACAGGTGGTATTAATGGCAGAAATATTAAAAAAAACTTCACACTGTTAGCATTCAAGAATGTGTGAGCAGAAATAATCTAAGATGGTATGGCCACTTAAACAGAATGGGAGAGGAAAGGTTAGCAAAAAAGTTGCTTGATGCCAAAAATGAAGGAAAGAGATTCAGAGGAAGATCAGCGTGTCATGGATTAATTCATTCAGAAGTTCCTTAAAACCATAAAATGTTAGATACTACAATATTATTATTATTATTACATCCTGCATGGAGATGGCAGACTCATTTTGGAAGGCTCACTCAACTGACAACATATGCCGCTTAGAGGGTTAAAGAGAATAGTGTGACAGGAAGGGTAGTGAGCGTGTTGCCTAGGTATGACTGTGGTGAGATGAGGTGGAGAGCAAAGGATTATTAATGATATACTGGATAAAAGGTACAGATTGTTAATGTGTGGAATGAGTTTGAAGGATGAAGTGAACTGTATGGGAGCGATGGACTGCATTTCAGTGGTTATGGTGTGAGTCGCTTAGAGAGACTGCTGCTGGAAGATAGCGAAGTGAGAAGAGAGAATGAATCAGATCAAGTGGCGTGATGTGGAAGAGCAGGAGAGTAAGACAGGAGAGACTGATGAGGTGCGAATGGGGAAGTGAGTGGTATGAGTAGAGAAAATGAGACAAAGGGTGTGCAAGAGGAGCAGGGAAATGGGGAGGCTCACGGTGGACAGGGATACACAGCGTGAGAAAGGTGGATGCTCCAAGAGGAGGTGAGAGCACATGTATACTTGAAAGGAATGGGATGACCTGGGATTAAGAGGAAACAGTTGGAATTGGGGAGGGTTTTAGAATGAATGGGCAGAAAAGGAAATGGCCCCAGTCGAGCATGCAGAGATCACATCGAGTTAGTGGTATCGGTGGAACTAGCTCTATATCCAGAAATGAGCTGTTGTGTTTTTATACAAATGCTAGAAGAATAAGAAACAAAGCAGATGAAATGGTTGCACTAATTGCATCTGTTCACCCAAAGACTGTCAGAATAAGTGAGACATGGTTGGAAGAGGACGATATCCTGACAGGAATAGAGATGGAAGGGTACGATGTGTTTCGTGAGAATAGAAGGGGCAAAAAGGGAGGGGAAATGCTATTGATGATAGAGAAAGAGTTATGTCCATACAAAGTAGAGATGCAAGAGGGAAATAGTGCCAGTAGTTTGAGGCAGTATGGTGTGAGATAGAGGTGAATGGAATCAAATACTTGGTTGAATGTTGTTATAGACCAGGTAATGTGGATGGTGGTGATAATGAAATGTATAATCAAATTAGCCGAGCAAATAAGAAAAGGGTGATCATAATGGGTGATTTAATTATGGCAATATAGACTGAAATGATGAGACAGCAACTGGAAATAAAGAAAATGAGTTTCTTGAGATTTTGAGGGATAACTACCTCAGACAGTATGTAACAGAGGGCACACGAGGATTAAGGGTCTTGGATTTGGTCATCTCATCAGAGGATGTAATTATAAATAAGGTGTCATATCATCCACCAATTGGGGAAAGTGATCATAAGGTGATTACCTGGGTGGT
Organism: Typopeltis vanoorti; assembly: GCF_054136105.1. Classification (NCBI taxonomy): domain Eukaryota; kingdom Metazoa; phylum Arthropoda; class Arachnida; order Uropygi; family Thelyphonidae; genus Typopeltis; species Typopeltis vanoorti. Next base: position 43,026,971 of record NC_143551.1, on the reverse strand, counting down.
TGCCAGCAGTGCAAGGACTCCTGTGAAAAAAAAAAAAGGTATATGTGGAACTACAAGGGGGGGGTGATTATGAAGAGCTCGGGAGACAGCTTGCGGGTGTAGCATGGAATGAGGAGTTAACTGGAAAAGAGATCAATGTAGCTTGGGGGATTTTCAAAAACTAACTAGTAGATGCAATGTCTAAATGTATTCCAAGGGTGAGAAGGTTAAATAAGGTAGGTGTGAGATGGATGAATAAAGAGATTAAGCATGCAATACAGAGAAAAACGGTATTGTGGAGGCAGCATAAGAGAAGTAGAAATAACCAATTCCATGAGGTCTACAAAGACCAGGCAAGGAGAGTGACTCGGTTGGTGAGGATAGCTAAAGAGAGGTATGAACAGCAGTTAGCAAATAATGCCAAAAACAATCCTAAGGAGTTCTTTCGATATGTAGCCAGCAAAAGAAAGAATGATTATGGAAGGATAACATTGATTGGAGAAAATGGTATACATACAGCTGTTGAAGAATGTGTGGTGGAGATACTTAATGAGCAGTTCATAAGTCTTTCAATCTTGTGAATGTGACTTCATGCAGAGATTGAGAGCAGTTGATGATGGAGAGGAGAGACTGACTGTAAGTGAGCAAGAGGTGTATGAGGAATTGATTTGGATAAAATATGTAACAGAACTTTTCAATGATACTAGACAGAAGCCTATAAATATAAAAGATGACATTCAAGGGCCAGCAATTATGAAATGTGAAATAGAGAATGCTATAAGATCAAGTAAAACAGTAAAAACAGGACCAGATGGTGTGCAAACAGAGTTTTTGGATTTAATAGAACCAGATAACATCAAGCTTCTTGAAAAACTACTTAATAAAATATATGAAAGTGATGAATTTCCATCAGACTGGCTCAAATCTACATTTATCACTATCCCAAAGAAACCCAAAGCGAATTCCTGTGGCGACTTCTGACTTATTAGTCTAATTAACATTAAAAATATTTTTGAAAGTAATTCAGAATCGTATTTATAGAAAAAGTAAAGAAACTCTAAGTGAAACGCAATTTGGGATAGTGATAAATCTATATTTATCTCTATCCCAAAGAAAGCCAAAGCGAATTCCTGTGGCGACTTCTGACTTATTAGTCTAATTAACATTAAAAATATTTTTGAAAGTAATTCAGAATCGTATTTATAGAAAAAGTAAAGAAACTCTAAGTGAAACGCAATTCAGCCTTGAGAATGGTTTTGGTACTAGAGAGGCTCTTTTCTGTGCTCGAATATTGATACAAAAATGGAAAAACAGAAATCTGTCTTTATGTGTTTCATAGATTTTGAAAAAGCATTCGACAAAGTCAGACACACTAACTTAATAGAAGTTCTTCAACAAATAGGGTTAGACGAACAAGACATGACTAATAAGAAATCTGTATTGGAATCAGTCAGCTACCATGTAATTAGACAACATTACCACCAGTGATATTAACATCAAAAGAGGAAGAGGAGTGAGACAAGGATGCATGCTCTCACCACTCTTGTTCAACATATACGCAGAGGTAATCTTTAAAAAGGCATTGGAAGAATGTCCAGAGGGAATCACAATAAATAGAAAGATTATTAACAACCTATGATATGCAGATGACATCGTGCTAATTACAGATAACATTATGGATCTCCAAAAACTCATTGACAGAGTATACATAGAAAGCCAAAGAATGGAAATAAACATAAACATCAACAAGACAAAATACATGGTCATCAACAAACATCCAACCTCATCAATGAAACTGACACTCAATGGGAAAAATATCGATCAAGTGTCAAGATATAAATATCTCGGTTGCTGGCTTAACGAAAGGTGGGATCCTGAAATAGATATAAAGACAAGGATTGAGGTCGCACAGCAGTCCATCATGAAAATGAGAACATTATTCTGCAATAAAAACCTGAACATGGAAGTCAGATGCCAAATGCTGAAATGCTATGTGTGGTCTATTCTGCTCTATGGAGTTGAAACATGGACATTGAAGGCAACAACCATCAAGAAAACTGAAGCCATTGAGATGTGGCTATACAGAAGAATGCTAAAGATATCATGGACAGAAAAAATTACCAATGAAGATGTCTTAAAATCCATTGGCAAAGCTAAAGATCTTGTACAAATAATCAAGAAACGAAAAACATCATACCTTGGCCACATCATGAGAAACACCAAATACCAACTTCTGCAAACTATTCTGGTAGGAAGAATTGATGGCAAAGGAACTAGAGGAAGATAAAGAATATCATGGTTTGACAACATGCACTGCTCTTTCCTGATGTGGACAGGAAAGAGCAGCGCACAACTGCTCCAATTAACGCAAGAACGCAGTTTGTTCACCAAGATGGTCGCTGACCTTCGATAGAAGATAGCACTATAAGAAGAAGAATAAGGCTGTGGGAATGGATAATATATCACCACGTATTCTGAAGGAATGTGCCAGGGAATTGACAACTATTGTGTGATAAAAGGACCTCCTAGATGAGTCTTTGACTCCATGAGGTCTTGGGGTAATAATAATAATAATATTCATCATACTGAATCCTTAATACCTGCATTCACAACATATTCCAGTAATGCATTGCACTCACTTAATATCTGTGTAAAAATCTACTCCTCACACCCCTTTTTTTTACCATGCACTTTTGCATAACTTCTGTTGATGACCTCTGGTTCTTCCCCTTTCCCCGTCTACTCTTTTTATAATTCCCTGTGGATTAGTCCGAAAAATTCCCCTCATTAACTCAAACGTCTCTATCATATCACCTCTTTTCCTCCTGTCTACCAAACTCTGCAATCCACATTCCTTCAACCTCTCTCCATAGCCAACATTCCAGTCCTGATACTGTCTTTGTCACTCATCTCTGGACCCTCTCCAATGTTTCCATATCACAATGAAAACAAGGTGACCAAATTTGAGTTAATGAGGGGAATAAATTCCCCTCATTAACTCAAACGTCTCTATCATATCACCTCTTTTCCTCCTGTCTACCAAACTCTGCAATCCACATTCCTTCAACCTCTCTCCATAGCCAACATTCCAGTCCTGATACTGTCTTTGTCACTCATCTCTGGACCCTCTCCAATGTTTCCATATCACAGTGAAAACAAGGTGACCAAATTTGAGCATAAGCACAATAGTGCAATATGTGGCCATACCAGTGCTTCAGTGGCACAAGCATCTGCTTATCCCTACACATTAGTGTACTTCTTATCATAGCAGTACTTCAATGTGCAGTCTTATGTATATACTATATTGATGGTGCTGCAGTACAGCACCATCAATATAGTATACAGCCTAATATTTCAGCACTCCTGAATGCAACACCTCACACTTATTAATATTAAATCTACTACCCAACTCCTTTGTCCAAGTCAAAAGTCTATTCAAATCTTCCTGAAGGTAATTAACATTAGCAGTGCTACTTTTAATTCTTCCCAGCTTTGCATCAGCAAACAACTGCAGATTTCCAGTCAGTCCACATGATATATTATTTATAAAAAAAGGGTATGCCACTCAGTACCCTTGCTCTCCTTTTTTGAGAATGCTCTATCATACACAACTTGCTGGTATCATTCAGAGAGTCAATCAGCAATCCATCTAATCAATATACTATCTATTTCTATCCTCTGCAGCTCTTACTCCAACTTATCTGTGGTAATCTATCAAACACTTTGCAAAGTCCAAGAATATCACAGTATATGATGTTTCCTTATTTAACACACTCATTACCTTATCACATAATGCAAGTTAAAAAAACAAGACTTGCTAAAAAAAACAAGACCTGCTGTTTACAAGTCTGTGCTGACCAACTGTAAATATATGCTGTGCCACTGTAATAATATGTTATTATTTATTTATTACATTTAATGTCTTTTGCTCTATACTTTCTAAATTATCTATATTTTTATATGCCGTTATTTTATTTTAGCTGTGCGCGTTTTCTCTCTCTGAATCTTTCTTGCTTATATTATTACATACTATGTTTATCTACCCTTTGCACTACGAGTCTTATGCCTAAGACACTAGAAAATTTATTTAATTTAGACTGCGCCACTAATATCATTTAATTAACATAAAACTCAATAATATGGCCGTTAGATTTCTCAATCTTTCTCTAACACAATTTCCTTCAGTAAAACTTTACACAAATAGTCGTGGTCTATTCTTTTACTTAACTTTACACTTCGGCTATATCACTTAGTTTCCCGCTCACAAGTCCGATTTATTTTGGATTAGTGCAGTTGTAAAAATAAACAAACAGGCAGCACTCTTTTAACAAAAAAGAACAAAGCAATTTATTTACATTACTGTGAAATATACATGAATTTAAACATTAGAGAGATTGCTTTCTCTATCCATTTATAAAATCCTTAGCATAAATTATAACCTATTTACTTTAACACTAATTAACTTCTTTAACTCAGAATCTTATTTACTCTCCGCTTACAAATTCAACTTATTAAATTTCTAGTTTACTTGCAAAGAGGTTACTGAGAGTTCTCTGTTAAGTTATCTTTACAAATTTTATATCAACTTCCAAAATGCCAATTGATTCTCTTAATGACAATTCTTACTACTATTGAACAATCTCTTAAAAAAAGTCCATCTACGACCTACTATGAGAGGGAATATACAAAAGGTTTTAACTTACAAAAGACTCTGCATTGCACATTCAGTCAAAAGTCTTTCACTACAGTCTTATGGCATTTCTTTCATCTCAGATCTTGAGCTTCCTCAGGAATGTCTGGCTTTAGTAATATATCTCAATGGGAAAATAGTGGGCTGTGAACTACAACCGGCAAAAAGTTGTTCTCCCATGGCGAAAAAGAAAATCTTCCGAGCGAAGCTTTTTCGGGTAATTTACATTGCCTTTTCTCTTCTGCTTTTGGCTCGCCGAAAATGCCTGAACGACTGCCTTCTCAAGTAGCTTGAACTCCTGCCTCTAAGAAACTGTAATTGCTGCCAACTGTCTCTTTTGACTCTCAAATGGGATCCCTTTCTCTTCTCGGCGACTGGAAGCTCTTCCAAAAACTGAAACTGCTGCCAACTTTCTGCTTCGGGAATTTACATTGGCTTTTCCCCTCTGGCTTGGGATCGCCGAAATGCCTGGACGACTGGAAGCTCTCTGCCGACTGGAAATTTCATCTCTGGTAGGGACTGGAACCAGGCAGCCTACTCTCTCTGGCGACTTCTGGATCTGGGAAGCTCTCTATGCTTGGCTCAGTCCCTTTTTATTATCCTTCTCCGAGACCTTGCACAAAGTTTGTACCCCCCCCCCCCCCCAAGAATTCGGCATGATTCTTTCATCTTAAGTTTGGCCCACTTTCTGTTCTCCTCTGCTTTCTTTTGATTGTAAGTTGCCAACCATTGGAAAGTTGTTTGAACCTTTCTGACTGACTTCGGAAGTGTTTACGTGCAGAGCTTGTAAGCCTTTCACATATACACAAAAATTTCATAAACAACCTTTCTTATGCAGCCATGTAGATCTATTACATACAGCTCCAGTGGCAAAACATTACCTTTATTTTTAACACTCTAAAATATTCTTATTAAAGGAGTATATACAGCTAATTTCTAAAGAGTTATTTACAAAAATATCTGGTATAAAATATACAGAGACAAAACAAGTTATTTTTCCAACATTCTCATGGGACTTGACTTCTGTAAAAAATCGATGTGATGTGCTTTGGAATATTGAATTTAAGCTACAATCGAGTTTTTACACAACTATGTCCATCATCCCATTATTCCTACCAATCTCTCCAATACCTTGACTACAACTGCAATTGTACAGTCTGGTTCTATAATCGAAAATTTCTGCCCTAGAACCATGCTTGTGGAGTGGTACTATTTTGTCTTCTTTTCACTCCTTAGGATCCATACCCACTGCAAGACTCTCATTAAACAACCAGAGCTTTGTTAACATCTAACCCAATCAACACACGATACACCTTTGATTCTTTCAATTCCAATTCTCCTAATATTGGAATGTTGACAAGTAATACACTGATTTAGAAGAGAATTCTTCATAGGTGATTAAAATAATGTAAACTTAATAATGTAATACTCCTAATAATGTAACCTGAACAACTCTTGAGGGTTCAATCTACCTCATTATTGCTAACATGTTCATTTGTCTTCTTTCATTTGAATGTTTATTTGAAAGTTGCCATCCTTGACTAATATAAACCTGTGTACAGTACAATATATGAAAAAGAATATGATTATATATGCAACCATGATAATGAATCAACCATAATTAAAATAAAAATGCACAATCTCTTAAAAACAACTTGCAAGGTATAGATCATAATGTCTAATGCATAAAAGAAAAAAAAAAGGTTCACAAACTACTAATATTACATCTTGACCAAAAGAAATTATCAACAAGTTGACAACTTACTATACTAATCCACCCAGATATATCGGATCACATATATTCACAAGTTTACATTCCTTGCTGTCCTGTAGTAGGGAGTACAGACAATCCCACATACAAATTCAAGTTACAAAATCACTCTCCATCTCCCCTTATAATGAAATTATGATCATACCTCTTTATTTACTAATGTATCACTAAAAAATTTAAACTTCTTATTGTTATCATTGTCATCAAACCCCCATGGAGTCAAAACAATTATATAACATGGACAGCTCAGAAAACCATGACCATTCCCAGTTTCTGCACATTTGCTCTCTTGTTGAAAGTTTTTCCACTTGGTTATACTCTAAATGAAAGATGCCAAGAAATCATATTCTTGGTTTAATCCTTTATTCAAGTGTAAGGAAAGAAATGTGAAGTTATTAGCCTCTATATACGAGTTTCCCAGTCATGAAATTACTTCATACACAAACTTTGTTTGCTTACACTTGAATAAAAGATTAAACCAATAATATAATTTCTTGGAATCTTTAATTTATTTGCACTCCTATTCTATGTACACCAACCCACCATTCTTCTCAGAAAAGAAACCTTGTTATTCATTTCTTTTTCACAGTATTATAACATAAAAACAAACTATACAAAGATGTTTATTAAATAGCTTATATTCCACTGGATTTCAAATCAGTATTTTCGGAGTATAACTACTTGTTACAATAGACATGCCACAATGAGTATGTGAAACAACTGGAATTGTAAAGTACAAAAGACCTAAAACCTTAATTTATCACCCAATGTATATTATTTCTGGGAAAACTCCCATGTTACTCCTCATTATAAACTATTATAATTACAGCTATTTTGCCTGCTTCAGTTTAGGAGTACCCCTATTTAAATGTCATTGGCTATTTACTCATGGATTCTTAGGGCATTATGAGTGTAGATGTACTAAAAAGTATATGTAGCCTAAGGAATAGAAAATTGCACATACCTTTTTCTGGGTGTTGTGGCTTTTCCTCAGTCTGCGATGTCGAAAACTGCAGAGTGTGTGTGTGTGGGGGTAGGCAGTTTGGTAGAATAAGTTAGAAAAACCTGGGTTTTTTTTTTTTCCGTAATATATAGAAACATATACTTTTATATAGGGTGGAGAAAAAAGTGAAAGGGTTAATTTTTTAAAATAGGGAGGGGGAAAGGGAAAGGTGGTTGACGGGGTGTGGACCGTTTCGACTATTCGTGGTCATCATCTGAACACATTGGGAAAGTGCTTGGGAAAAAGCACTTTCCCAATGTGTTCAGATGACGACCACGAATAGTCGAAACGGTCCACACCCCGTCAACCACCTTTCCCTTTCCCCCTCCCTATTTTAAAAAATTAACCCTTTCACTTTTTTCTCCACCCTATATAAAAGTATATGTTTCTATATATTACGGAAAAAAAAAAACCCGGGTTTTTCTAACTTATTCTACCAAACTGCCTACCCCCCCCCTCCACACACACACTCTGCAGTTTTCGACATCGCAGACTGAGGAAAAGCCACAACACCCAGAAAAAGGTATGTGCAATTTTCTATTCCTTAGGCTACATATACTTTTTAGTACATCTACACTCATAATGCCCTAAGGATCCATGAGTAAATAGCCAATGACATTTAAACAGGAGTACTCCTAAACTGAAGCAGGCAAAATAGCTGTAATTATAATAATATAATAATTATCACCCAATGTTTTATAGAAGTTTTTGCTTTTATTGGGTTGATTTGAAGATGACTATCCTAAGTTCTTGCAGATTAATGCTGCTATACTTGCTGAAGTTAGAAAGTACTTTGTTGTCACTGCTGACTAAAAATGGTTTTTCTGACTTCTATATAATAACTTCTGTATAACATACTGGTTTTCTTCCATCTAATCCTGTGTGAAGAAATGTCCAAAGTAGAGTCTCACTCCTGACATGCTATATGGATAGTAGCCAAAGTATATTTCTTATGTTCTCCGATGAGGATATTAAGAGATCCTCCTATCTGCCAATTGTAGGCCATGTTAAAAGCCACAGGGCACTTCATACACTCCATGATGTAGTAGAGGATGGAATTTGTTCTTAGATGAGTGGATCAGAGTTGCTAATATGAAGCGCAGTTTTAATATGGTGTGAAGGTTATAATTCTTTAGTACTTCAGCTGTCTTTACAGATGTACTACAGATATAAGAGATAGGATATAGGTTTTTGGTGAGAATGGTGGACAGAGAGTGTAGTATTTTATCTATTTTATAGGAACTATAGCCACTGGGGAAAAGAATTGTTGTGAGGATAATTGTATGCAAGGAATGCATCATTAGAACAAATAGCCTTGGCCTCTATGAGTTAGCATTTCAAGGATTCAATACTATTGGGCTGGATAATGATGCAATTGTTTACATAGGTATCTTCCTGTCTGTATTGGCTTTCTATCAATAGAAATACACAGTGAACTATCTGAAAGTTGAGCAACTAGTCTGTCAAGAAAGGATAGATAGTCATATATAATGTATTTTATAATGTGAAGTGTATTTTAGAGGATTAGGTGTTAAGTGAGTAACAAGGAATCCAATCCTATTGAGCCACAGTACTTGCAAACATTTAGTATGGCTGTGCAATGTATATGATGTATTTGACTATATTATACTTACCAAGAAATTATATTATTATTTTTATCCTTTATCCAAGTGTAACCAAACAAAGTTTGAGCTGCCATTAAGTCATTTCATGACCAATGACCTTGCATCAACTTCCTGAGTATCTCTTAATGGAAAGCACACGTCCTTTCATAATTGCATAATGCTATGCATGAAGAAGGGAATCACCACACAGACTGTCTTTGACTTTCATAGAGGTACTGTAAAAATGCAGGGGTACCTGATGAAAAACTCTGAGTCATCTTGTAGGTCACTCTAAATCTTGTTGAGCAACCCTGAAGGATCACTACTAAACTCATCACTCCTAACTTCAATCACTCCAGGATATGAAACATAGCAGTGGCTCCAATCAGTGACAAAAACCCACCACCAAGCAGTAAAGCACTACTCAGAAAGCAAGCAAGCACAAAGATGAACATTATTAAATATCATTAGTGGGTGCCAGACTTAGGAAGATACCAAGGTTGAATTAATGCAGAAATCATATGTTTCTAATATACAAGGAATAAAAAGATATATCACCTTGTTATCTCTGATCCAGAGAATTTAAAATTCTCTGGATCAGAGATAACTGTAGAAAGTTTTTTCACTTGATTAGAAAGTAAATTATATTTGCCAAGAAACTCTATTCTATCTATTCATGGGCATACTCATGAAGGGTATCACATAGCATGCAGTGACTGCTACCATGTTTAGCAACAACCACTTCATGCCTACAATTAGATTAAAGTACAGATCCTTATCATATTTCCATAATTTCTGAACTACTTGTTGTAAAGTGAAAACCTGATTTTGACAACCTCTATTTGGCCTGAACCCAGCATTTTCTTCTCCAAGTTTCATTTCTACAACTTTTTGTAACCTCTTTTCAAGAATGTTTGCATAAATCTTACCTTTAACACTAAGCAGAGAAATTCCATTCCTCTGTAATTCTCACATTCAGCTTTATTCCCTTTTTAGTAGATGGGAACTATGATAGCTTTACTTGAACCATTTGGAATTGGAATTCAACTTTCTGAGCAGTCCCTCTTAATTATGCAGCGTAGCCACTGCAAAACTTTCATTTCATGTTTAACAGTTTCAAACATTCAAGAGTGTGTGAACAGAGCTAATTTAAGGTGATATGACAAGTTAAACAGAATGGGAGAGGAAAGATTACCAAAAAATGTAAGTCTTTATGGAAAAAATTTAATATAAAAATGAATAATTTAATATTCTTACTTGCAATAATTTTTATACATAAGAATAACATGCCTACCGAGCTATTAAATCTGTCATATATCCTCCAAGTGGTTTTAATGAAGGATAAGATTTTGAAGCCCACATTTCTGGGACTTTTCCAATTAACATTGAATTAAACACCTCCTCCAGTTCTGCTGACATAACAACCAATCCTTTCACAGCTTTCTGAAGATTTCTAAGAGATTCACGCACCACTGAAGTTAGTCTGTTATATCGGATCAGTTCTTGTCGCAATACTGTGTTCATTGACTCAGTATACATTACTGGGTATTTTTCTATAACCTACAATATAAATTAGAAAAGTTTATTTACAAAAATACGTATTTAGCAGTCTGTACTGATTAAATGAGAAACAGCAAAAATAGTGTACAAAACTAAGTATAAAAACCATTCAGCTTCATTTTTCAGTCATACTTCACAGTTCATCCAAACATACAATTTACATTATATTATATATATTTGTACATATATGATTATATAGGTTACATACATCAATTTTACATATGTAGTATATGTACAATACAATTTAGATGAAATTCTAATATTTCTTTTTAATTTTTATTTTTCCAGAAATTCTGCACTAAAGCGTTTCTCATATAATATGTATACTGTAACTATACAATGTATGGAATATTTTTATATTCCATACATTGTATAGTTAGGGAATTAATTTCTGGTCCTTACAGCCACCAAAATCTCCACATCATCCCCTAAAAAAAACAGGAGTACACAACATTCATTGGTTCTTGTGTCATTTGCTATGTAGGGCAGATGGAATGGTCTGGAGAGAGAGAGAGACATATACGTCTATACATGTAAAAGACATAGAAAAAAATAAATAAAGCACATATCATGATATCCCAGACCACTTCTGTTTTCCCTGCAATGGGAGTGATCATGGAAATTTGGTTTTCCTGAGAATGATAAGATATTGGGAATAGAAATGGAAGGAAATACAATTTTCCAGAAGGATAGGAAAGTGAAAAGAGAATGGGCAGTGCTGTTAATGATTATGGAGCAATTTCATCCATAAAGTGTGAAAGTTGATAGCACAGGCTAATATACCTGACAGAATGCAGTTATAGGCCAGGGAATATAGAGAATATCGAGTGTGAGATTTTCAGGCAAATTGCTTGGGCATGTAAATAGAAGGTAATCCTGATGGAAGACTTTAATTACAGGAATAACTAAAGGAGGAGATAGTGTATGGGAAAAAGGAGAGTGAGTTTCTGGGAGATAAATATCTTAAGCAGCATACAACTGAAGCAACTAGATGCTTTAATTATTATTATTATTACCCCAAGACCTCATGGAGTCAAAGACTCATCTGGGAAGTCTGTTTATCATACACACATCTCATCATACCATGTCTTAAACACACTCACTCTCTTTGCAGACACCACACTCTCAGGCAAGGCATTCCAATCATTCACAACTCTGCACAAAAAAAACCTGCCTCTCACACCCCTACTCACACCCTCTTTATACAGTTTCCAGGGATGACCTCTGGTTTTCCCCTGATCTCCCACTATTCTCTGTAAAACTTCTCCAGCATTCATCCTATAACAACCCCCTTACCAACTTATAGGTTTCTTTCATATCTCCCCTCTTCCTCCTGTTCACCAGACTCTGCAAATTACATCTTCTCAATCTTTCCTCATACTCGACATTCCAGAGGTCAGAAACTACCTTAGTCAGTCACCTTTGGACCCTTTCCAACATCTATTCATCCTTCTGAAAACCCGGTGACTAAATCTGGGCACAATAGTCCATGTGTGGCCTAATCAAAGCCTTATACAAGGAACAAGAATCTCCCTACTTCTACACGTCAGTGTCCTCCACATCATTCCCAGAAACCTTTGTGTTGTCTTCACAATTTTGGCTTTGTGTCCCTTAAATTTTAGATCCTTATCCACTATCACACCCAGATCTCTTATTTCCTCCACCTCCAACAATATATCCTCACCAAGCATAAATTCTGCATCCTATCTTTGTTTTCCAAATTTTAAAACCTTACATTTTGCAATATTGAACTCACAACCCCATTTCCGTGCCCAATCACTCAATTTATTCCAGTCTTCTTGTAAAGCAACAACATCTTCACTACTATTTATGGTTCGTCCCAACTTTGCATCATCTGCAAAGACAACTGAATATCTCCATGCAAATCTTTGCCAATATCATTAATATACCAGTTAAATGGTATTGGCCCTAAAACAGACCCCTGAGGCACTCCACTAGTGACTTTCCCTTTCCTTGAAATTGCTCCCCCATGCACAACTTGTTGATATCTATCAGATAGCCACTCTCCAATCAAATGTACTAATCTAATATCCAACCCCATCTGCTGTAGTTTGACTGTCAACTTATCATGAGGTACTCTATCAAAAGCCTTTGCAAAATCCAAGTATATTACTGTGTATCCTTCTCCTCTGTCCAAGGAAGCAGTCACTTTATTGTAATAAGTAAGTAGATTACTAAAACATGACCTCCTTTTAGCAAATCCAAGCTGTCCATCAAAGATAATACCATTGTTGTCAACCCAACTCTGGATCCTAGTTCTCACAAGCTTCTCCAATAACTTAATCACAACACCTGACACACAAATAGGCCTATAGTTTGATGCTTGAGTTCGTTCACCTCCTTTATGAAGTGGCACAATCTTGCCCTCCTTAGGAATTTGACCAAGTGCAAGACTCGTAATAAAAAAATATGTCAAGGCAGGTGTCAACTCCCTGCCACATTCCTTCAGAATATGCAGTGATATATTATCAAGTCCAACAGCCTTATTTACATCTAGTTTACTTAACTTCCCAAACACCTCTTGCTCACTTACAGTCAGTCTCTCCTTCCCATCAACAATTGCTCTCAATCTCTCCATGAAGTCACATTCACAAGATTGAAAGACTTTTATGAACTGCTCATTTAGTATCTCCACCACACATTCTGCAACAGCTGTCTTTATACCATTTCCTCCAATCTACCATAATCATTCTTTCTTTTGCTGGCTACATATTGAAAGAACTCCCTAGGATTCTTTTTGGCTTCATTAGCTAAATGCTGTTCATACCTCTCTTTAGCTACTCTCACCAACCAAGTCACCCTCCTTGCCAGTTTTTGTAGACCTCATGAAATTGGTTATTTCCACTTCTCTTATGCTGCCTCCACAATGTCCTTTTTCTCTGTATTGCATGCTTAATCTCTTTATTCATCCATCTCACACCTACCTTATTTAACCTTCTCACCCTCGGAATACATTTAGACATTGTATCTACTAGATAGTTTTTGAAAATCCCCCAAGCAGTGATCTCTTTTCCAGCTAACTCCTCATTCCATATGCTACACTTGCAAGCTGTCTCCTGAGCTCTTCATAATTACCCCCCCCCCCCCCCCCCCGTGGTTCCGTCTAACTTGGCTGTGGCTGAGGAAGATCCTCAAATTCTTCACATCTTCGACGGGAATCGAACCTGGGACACTCCTTCCCCAGTCATATGGTTGCAAAGTGCACAGCCACTAGGTTAACCGCACAGACTGTGCACAGTAGTCCATATGCAGCTTGAACTAAGCTTTATAAAAGGGAACTATAACCTCTTTGCTTCTGTATGTCAATGTCCTTCTCAGTATTGCCATAATCCATTGGGGATGTTGTTACAATTTTAGTAATGTGACCTGCAAACTTCAAGTCTCTGTCCAAAATCCCCCCGCCCCCCCTCTCATCTCCTTCAAAATTTCTACATTAATTGTATACTCTGTATCCCAACATTGCCTAGCAAATTTCAAAACCTTGCACTAACATTAAAATGATAGCTCCAGTCATTTGCCCACTCAGATTGTCTATTCAGATCTGGATGAATGGATGAATCACCACATAATCTTATGGAAGGTGTGCACAACAGTTAGCTATGTCCTTGATGTAGTTATTTAATGAAATTCTTGTAATGGATAAGGTTCCTAAGGCATGGAAAGAAGGCAATCTAGTACCACTACACAAGCATGGTTTTATGACAGAAGTTTCCAATTATATACCAGCCTGTATAACTACAGTTGTAGTCAAGGTGTTGGAAAGATTGGTTAGAAATAGAGTATAAGATTGGATTGATGACATAGCATTCTTTATGATGGTCAGCATGGATTTGTAAAAGGATGGACTTGTTTAACAATTTACTTGCATTTTATGACAAGGTGATGAGTAGATTAGATAAGGGAGAATCATATATACAGTGATATTTTTGGACATTGCGAAAGCGTTTCATAGACTACCAGATGATAAGTTGATTTTTACAAGCTGCAAAAGATGGAAATAGATAGTACAGGAAAACCTCACTTAATGCAATTAATTAATCTGCCAATTAATGCAGGCTAAGCAAAATCACTTTAAGTGAATACAATAAACAACAGGAATAATTATAATTCATCCATCAGTTAATGTAAATTTGAAAAAAAATTACAGTTTGAAAAAAATCTAACATATAAGCTATGTTAGAGGTCAAAATCATTGAAGTTAATAAAAATCATTGCTTACATTTTTATTTAATGTCTAAACATTTGATTGAGCTACTTGTTTACAAAAAAATTAAGTAAAGATGTTTGAATCATGCTTGACTTTTTCATCTTGTCATGCAATTAGTTAAAAAGCTGGCAACCGCTTTATCAAAATTTTGGCAGACTTTGAAGCTTCCTTCCATATCAGGATCAGCATCAAATGAAATTTCCTTAGCATGCTAAATGTGATTGAAAACTAGCTCAAGTTCTATTGCAGTTAGCTTCTTCACACTCCTTATCTTCTTCATCATATGCATGCTGTTCTTCTAGTTGAAGGAGATCATTCTCGCTTAACTGTTCTGAATAGGAATCGAGCAAGTTTCTCACATCTTCATTATCCAGTTCATTAAATCCAAGTTTTTTTTCCAATTGTGCTGATTTCTTCAATAATGTTAGATCTTGGATTTTGCACACAATAAACTAATGTATGCTGAGTTTAAAGTTGCCTTCTGCATTACCTCCTGATAATAGCACAAGAAGATCTTTAGATACTTTGTATCCTGGTTGAGATGCTTCAGTTTTAACTAGGAAAGTTTTTGTTGGCATACTCATCTCATCGGAGATTTGGTACCATTGTTGTCAACCCAACTCTGGATCCTAGTTCTCACAAGCTTCTCCAACAACTTAACCACAACACTTGACACACAGATAGGCCTATAGTTGGTCATCTCAACGGAGGATGTAATTATCAATGAGGTATCAAATCATCCACCAATTGGCGAAAGTGACCATGAGGTGATTACTTGGGTGGTTGCCAGCAGTGCAAGGACCCCCGTGAAAAAAGGATATATGTGGAACTACAAGGGGGGGTGATTATGAAGAGCTCAGGAGACAGCTTGCAGGTGTAGCATGGAATGAGGAGTTAGCTGGAAAAGAGATCAATGCAGCATGGGGGATTTTCAAAAAATATTTAGTGGATGCAATGTCTAAATGTATACCACGGGTGAGAAGGTTAAATAAGTTAGGTGTGAGATGGATGAATAAAGAGATTAAGCATGCAATACAGAGAAAAAGGGCATTGTGGAGGCAGCATAAGAGAAGTGGAAGTAACCAATTTCATGAGTTCTACAAAGACCAGGCAAGGAGAGTGACTTGGTGTGTGAGAGTAGCTAAAGAGAGGTATGAACAGCAGTTAGCTATTGAAGCTAAAAAGAATCCTAGGGAGTTCTTTCGATATGTAGCCAGCAAAAGAAAGAATGATTATGGAAGGATGACATTGATTGGAGGAAATGGTATAAAGACAGCTGTTGCAGAATGTGTGGTGGAGATACTTAATGAGCAGTTCATAAAGATCTTTCAATCTTGTGAATGTGACTTCATGGAGAGATTAAGAGCAGTTGATGATGGGGAGGAGAGACTGACTGTAAGTGAGCAAGAGGTGTTTGGGGAGTTGAGTAAACTAGATGTAAATAAGGCTGTGGGACTTGATAATATATCACCGCATATTCTGAAGGAATGTGCCAGAGAGTTGACACCTGCCTTGACATATTTTTTTTAATAAGGGTCTTGCGCTTGGTCAAGTCCCTAAAGAGTGGAAGGAGGGCAAGATTGTGCCACTTCATAAAGGAGGTGATCGAACTCAAGCATCAAACTATAGGCCTATCTGTGTGTCAAGTGTTGTGGTTAAGTTGTTGGAGAAGCTTGTGAGAACTAGGATCCAGAGTTGGGTTGACAACAATGGTATAATCTTTGATGGACAGCATGGATTTGCTAAAGGGAGGTCGTGTTTTAGTAATCTACTTACTTATTACAATAAAGTGACTGCTTCCTTGGACAGAGGAGAAGGATACACAGTAATATACTTGGATTTTGCAAAAGCTTTTGATAGAGTACCTCATGATAAGTTGACAGTCAAACTAGAGCAGATGGGGTTGGATATTAGATTAGTGCATTGGATTGGAGACTGGCTATCTGATAGGTATCAACAAGTTGTGTATGGGGGTGCAATATCCAGGAAAAGGAAAGTCACTAGTGGAGTGCCTCAGGGATCTGTTTTAGGGCCATTACTATTTAACTTGTATATTAATGATATTGGCGAAGATTTGGATGGAGATATTCAGTTGTTTGCAGATGATGCAAAGTTGGGACGAACCATAAAGAGTAGTGAAGATGTTGTGGCCTTGCAAGAAGACTTGAATAAATTGAGTGATTGGGCAAGCAAATGGGGATATGAGTTCAATGTTGCAAAATGTAAGGTTTTAAAATTTGGAAAACAAAGATGGGATGCCGAATTTATGCTTGGTGAGAATATATTGTTGGAAGTAGAGGAAATAAGAGATCTGGGAGTGATAGTGGATAAGGATCTAAAATTTAGGGGACACATCGCCAAAATTGTGAAGACAACAGAAAGACTTCTGGGAATGATGAGGAGGACACTGACGTGTAGAAGTAGGGAGATTCTTGTTCCATTGTATAAGGCTTTGATTAGGCCACACATGGACTATTGTGCCCAGATTTGGTCACCTGGTTTTCAGAAGGATGAAGAGATGTTGGAAAGGGTCCAAAGGCGACTGACTAAGGTAGTCTCTGACCTCTGGAATGTCGAGTATGAGGAAAGATTGAAAAGATGTAATTTGCAGAGTCTAGTGGAGAGAAGGAAGAGGGGGAGATATGATAGAGACCTACAAGTTGGTAAGGGGTTGTTATAGGATCAATGGTGGAGAAGTTCTACAGAGAATAGTGGGAGATCAGGGGAGAACCAGAGGTCATACCTGGAAACTGTATAAAGAGGGTGTGAGTAGGGGAGTGAGAGGCAGGTTTTTTTCGTGCAGAGTTGTGAATGATTGGAATGCCTTGCCTGAGAGTGTGGTGTCTGCAGGGAGTTTGAATGTGTTTAAGACCCGGTATGATGAGATGTGTGTGAGATAAAAGGACCTCCTAGATGAGTCTTTGACTCCATGAGGTCTTGTTTAATAATAATAATAATAATAATAATACATTTTCAAAGGAGATCAGTTTCGTCGACGTTGAATATTTGACGATTGTCATAATCACTCTCCTGAATTATTCTTTGCAAATCTTCAGGAAACTTGGCCACAGAATCTTTATCAGCACCAGTAGATTCCCCAGTTATTCTTACATTATGCAGTCCAGGTCAATTTTTAAAACAGTCAAACCATCCTAAACTCGCAGTAAAACTTTTACATTCCTCTTGAATTTGGTTTCTTTTAATGAGGTAAAAATATTGAGAGCTTTTGCCTGAATATTCCCTGTACTAAGAGGTATTCTTGTTTAGTTATGGTTATGGTTATAATTCTCAATCCATGTGATAGAATTGTGATAGAAGACGCTACATATCGATCATTAAATGGCTTCTACTTTGGGTGATCTGCATGCTTAAAGAAGTAGTAGCAACTTTTGTTTGTTCTTTGTATTCTTTACTCTTATTTAATATAGTCCAAAACTGTAGCCTCACTGTATCCCAGGTCTTGCACAGTCATTGTACTACTAGCTCCACTTTCACTTCTGTTAATGACTTCCAGCTTTTCTGCTCGCTGCAGATTGGTGACAAAAAATTTCGTGTAACGTAAAAAATCTCGTTAACTGGCAAGGCATCTGCCCACACCTTTGTAGGCAGATGCATTATCCTGATGAAAGGTGATTTTTTTTTCTTCTGCAAACCGGCTCTTTTCTTACGATTTTTTTGTCTAGTCTGGTTAAAAGATCGGAATAACATTGTTATTGTTTTACTCTTTTCAAGATAATTAATAAACAAAATGTCTTTGGCATCCAATAAAACCGATGCCATGATTTTTCCTGCTGATGGAACTGATTTTGTCTTCTTTGGCACTGAACAACCAGCTTCTGTCCATTGTTTTGACTGTTGTTTGGATTATGGTGTGTAATGGTGAATTCAAGTCTCATCCATAGTAATAAATCGATGCACGAAATCAGTTTTATTCTTGTTAAAATGCTCCAAGCACTGTTCAGAGATTTTCATGCGAGTGCGTTTTTGATCTGCTGTGAGCAAGCACGCACTTATCTTGCACAAAGCTTTTACATGTCCAATTCTTCATGCATAATATATCCTACATGTTCTTTTGAAATGCCTATAGTCTAAGCAATTTCACCCACTTTGGCTCACCAGTCATCCAATACCACATGCACTTCATCAATGATTATTGGTGTTGTTACACTTTTTGAACGTCCTTCACGTGGATCATTTTCAAGGCTGGTATGGCCACGTTTAAACTTGACAGCCCATTTCTTAATTGTCAAAAACGCAGAAGAAGAGTGCCCATACCATTTCCAGGGATACAGACAACATTTTTGCTTCAGACAGCTGTATAAAACAAACTACTTGATAGAATGACTTGCAATTTCACATGGATGTTTATGACAGATATACCAACTTAGAAAAAAAATCTTGCCGATAGTGTTGCCATCTATGGTGAAGGCCGAGAACTTTTCAGACCACCCTCATATATTATGTTGATCCCACACCAATGAGAGCAGAGGACCAGAGGCCATCCTTGGAAGTTATGTAAGAGTGTTGTAAAGAGGGATGTGAGGAGTAGATTTTTTACATAGAGATTTATCAGTGAATTTATCTCAATTTTATGTATTTTTTGTATTTTTAATATATTTTTACATAGTCTGGAAACCCTGCTCTAGAGATCAAGAACTTTTTCAAGCCACTTCAGTCCTCCAGTAAGTGGGACTATGGTCTCACAGTAGGCAATGAAATTCATCTCCCACTAAAATATGTTTATATATATGTGTATGTTTTTATACACACACACACGCGCGCGCGCGTGCACACACACTTGTATGTTTATAAATAAGTTGTGCAGAAGAAATGATGTACCGTTTGTGGACCTACAGTCTGAATTTGACACAGAAGGATTTATATAATGCTGATGGACTACACTTAAATGGATTCAGAGTTAGGTGTTTGGTGGAAAATTTCTTCACTAATAGTGTGGAAAGGTCTGCACAGTTAACCTAGTGGCTTTGTGCTTCGCAAATCATATGCCTGGGGAAGGAGTGTCCTATGTTCGATTCCTGTCGGCGATGTGAGCTTAAGGATCTTCCTCAGCCATAGCCAAGTTAGCTGATCTTGGGCGTGGACAGCAGGTTTTTTTTCCACCAGTTTATCTGGGGTTTTTCATTCCAAAAGCAGGCAAACCAGTTCCATGAACACACAGGATGCAGTCATAGGATATAGTATGGCAAGGAAGGCAACGGGAAACTACCTTGCTCATAATCATCTCCCCCACCAGCTGTATGGCTGAGGGAATAGGATGGGATAGGAATAGTGCAGAAGTACAAAGTAAGAAAAACCAAAGCAGTTAGAGAGGATGCAGGTAAGAGTGTGTATGTGGGTGTGTACAGGCACCCATGTGAAGAGTGAGTGGGAGAATAACCAAAACATGCAAAACTGGTCTCTCAAGCAACAATATCAAATAGGGCAGATAATTCAGGATGCAAAAGTGGTTGGCAGGGAGGTCCCTAAGAGGATGCTACTGTTTCTATATACTAATTCCAGAAGTATCAGTAACAAGAGGGAGGAGTTTTTGGCATTAGTTAGTGTATCCCTTGCAAAAGTTATAGGCATTAGTGAGACTTGGTTAACAACAGATACTTCCACATATATCCATTTCTGGCAGTAACTTTTTCTTGTTTCGCTACATCCCATATAAGTACATCATGATCATTCTCACTAACTGCAGCAGTGTCAGTAGCTCATTAACAACTACATCTTGTGAAATTATCCCCCAAATTCCAAAAATGAAAGCCTCTAATTTCTTCAGTCACATGCTGCTTAAGATATTTATCCTTCAGAAATTCAACAAACTCACTCTCCTTGTTCCCGTATACTATCTCCTCCTTCCATTCTGTATTAGGTAATTAAAGTCTCTTGTTATGATCAACTTGTTTCTACATGCCCAATCAATTTGCCATAACATTTCCCAATCAGTATTCTCTACATTCCCTGGCCTATAACAGCATCTTCTTAGATATATTAGCCAACTAATTTTAGCTTCACACCACACAGATTCAAAATCTGCATGAGTACTATCAATTTACACACTTTGTGGACACAATTCCTCTGCAATGATTAACAGCACTCTCCCCTCCTCTTTTCACTTTCCTATCCTTCTGAAAAATTGTATATCCTTCCATTTCTATTCCTGACATCACTCATCCTCAGACAACCAAGTTTGACTCATACCAATTATTTTTGGCCACACTGACTCAATTAATGCGACACACTCATCTCTCATTTCAAATACTCCTTACATTTGTATACATACATAACAATCCTTTGAGACCATTTTACCAGCACCAACATTCTCTATTCTAGCTGCTATACCATACTCCTCTCTCTCTCTCTCTCTCTCTCTCTCTCTCTTCAATCTGACCATTTCTGTTTTCCTGATCCTGACTCTGATTGCCATTCATACCCATCTCATCATTACCTTTATGCATTCCATCACCTTTTGCTACTACAACTACATCTTCAACCCCGTATCCATCTTCTTTGTGTCATACAACTAGTTTAGCTGTGCTGTCCTGCTTCACTATACCCGTAGATCGTTGCTACATTAAACTCTTGATTCTGTGCTTTCTCAGCAAACAATAGCCTTTCTAAATGTCCAGCACCAAGCCCATTCAAATGCAATACATCAATTTTAAATTATTCCAACTTTCCTTCAAACTGACTCCACAGATTCACATAGTGAACCACCTTTGCTTCACACAACTGAGCCATCTTGCTGTTCATTATCTCTGTTCTTCTTCTCAATTCGCTATTGTGAATTGAGAAGAAGAGCAGAGATAAACTTCAAGTCTCAATCAGCATTCATTTGTACATAAATGATATAGAAAATAATTTAAAGGGAGCTATTCATGAACCAAAATTAGGTAGAAAAATTTTTTTTTTTTTTTTTTTTTTTTTTTACATTTGACATCCACAGACACCATATGGTCACTCCCACTGCGTTTGGGGGAGTGAAGTCTTCTGCTATAATAAGTGGTAGGATTTCAGATTCTCTTTCTACACACAGTTTGTAGGACAATCACAAACATCCATGCTGATGATGGGATTCGAACATGCAGCCTCTTGGCTGGAGAGTGGACATGCTAATCACTCAGTCAACCAGGCTGGCAAAAATAATTAAATAAATATTTACTGACGAGGATGGGATTTGAATCCATGCGGGCAGAGCCCAATGGATTAGCAGTCCATTGCCTTAACTACTCGGCTGCCTCATCATCATTGCCAACCTGGTTGGCCAAGTGGTTAGTGTATCCACTTTCCAGCCAAAAGGCCCCGGGTTCGAATCCCACCATGAACTTGGATGTTTGTGATTGTCTTACTTACTCTGTGTGGAAAGGGTATTTGCAACTCTACCACTTCTTCTAGCAGAAGATTTCACTCCCCAAACCTCGTGAGGTAAGGGAGTGACCATATGGCATCTACGAATGTCAAATGTAAAATAAAAATAAAAAATTGGGTAGGCTAATAGTTAAACAAGTTGATGTAGAGAGCTTGCAGGATGATTTAAATTGGCTGTCAGCCAATTTAAAATCATCTTGCAAGGATGATTTTAAATTGACTGACATATGGATGGATAAAAGAAAATGTACATCAGTTTAATGCGGAAAAATATAGATTAGAAGCTCTTTACCACACTGATGGAGCTGTACTCCAGGACATTGATGAGGCTAGGGATTTGGTGGTGGTAGTAAATATAGTGTTGACACTATGTAAAAAAGTTTAGAGAGCATATTGCTAATGCTGTGACGGTAACTCATAGGACTCTTTACTGTTGAAGAACACACTAACAAGCAGAGGTAAGGAAGTTGTTACATTCATCTTTATGGGACCCTGATACATCCACATCTGTATTACTGTGCTCAATTCTGGTCACCAGGGTTTCATTTGAATGAGAAAATGGTGGAGAGATTCCGTAGGTAAGACTAAGATGGTGAGTTACCTGTGGAATACTCCCTATGCAGAAAGAAAGATTGTGGGGTGCAAAAGTTGGTCAAAAAAAAAAACAGGGGATATGATAGAAATACTTAAGATTCTTAAAGGGTGTTATAGGATTGATGCAGGGGAAATATTTCAGCACTTGTCTTGAGAGGGGATGGGGAGAACAAGAGATCATCTCTGGAAGTTGAGTAAGAGTGTTGTGGTCAAGAGTAAAGATGTGAACATTAGATTATTTTCTGCTTGGGAAGCGTTGAATAACGGAATAGGTTTATAGAGTCAGTTGTGAGTGCTCTGTCTGTTGATGGGTTCAAGGAGAGGCATGACAGATAGTTTGATCCTCCTACATTGAGTCTTCAGACTGCAACAGAGGTGGGTGCTCATATAATAATAATAATAATAATTATTATTATTATTATTAAGAGAGACCTCCAGGGAGTTAGGAACTCATAATAATAATAACAATAAACACCTCAAATGTATTTTTTAAATTTAATTTTACCAAGAATTTGTTTTTATGTGACTCACTAAACACGTGAGTAAAAGACTTGAGTCCTTACTAGGTGGAACGCCCTCTATGGATACCTGTGTACATTCATACCATGAATATGCAAAGATTAGTTTTTTTCCTATTTTTTAAATAGAAAAAATTTTGTACATTTTTCTATATTCTTATTTATTTTTTACGTAGTCCAGAAACTACAGAATCTCTGCTCTAGAAAAAAATATGAACTTTTTCAAGCCATTTCAGGCCTCCAATAATTGGGGCAATGGTTACACACTGAGCAATGAAATTCATCTCTCCTCTAATATATATTTGCCGGCCTGGTTGGCCGAGTGGTTAGCATATCCGCTCTCCAGTCAAAAGGCTGCGGGTTCGAATCCTGTCTTGGGCATGGATGTTTGTGATTGTCTATGGAAAAACTAGTGGTGGTGGTTGGCGGTAGATGGTGTTGGTGGATTGAGTGATGGAGACAGAGTTGTAGAGCAACTGCCCTCCCTCGATGAGTCTTTAGACTCCCTGGAGGTGTCAAATAATAATAATAATAATAATATATACACGAAGACAACTCTTTGTAACAATACTTTATATTTGAAACATTTATATTTAGCTTTATATTATTAAAAAAAAAAGCTAATTTTCATGTCAAATCTGTTTATTTTATCACTTGTTCTAGAAATGGGGGGCATCAAATTTTTTTATATTAATTTTGTAAAATTTCCTCTCCAATTCAAATGTTTCTGATATCATCTCACCTCTACCTCATTTATACCTGCCAGATGGCCTCTCATTCTTCTACGCTCTCCCTTCCTCTACGAATAATTCTTCCTATGGTAAGCTGATAAATGCTCTTGTTAACTTAAAAGCTGATAAATACCCTTGTTAACACTTGTCCTCAACCCATCTCCACCAAGCTTTCCAATTAATGCTTCCTAAATTTCTCTTCATAACAACATTTCAGAGTTATGATATTGTTTCAGTTATGTCACTGTTCACTATCACCACTAGTTTCTGAAGTGCCAACATTCCCTGAAGTAGAGTTCTGCCAGTTCAGAATGCAACATTAACAAAGTATGACACTATTGAATGATGGTGGCCAAGTGATTAATGCAGATCAGTTATTATAGCTCTTTAAAGTTTTGCATCATCAATAAACAATTGGATATCATCTTCATGCCACATACAAATTGATTAACAAATAATTTTTAATGATTTTTTTTAGTTAGAAAAGTGACATTCAATACTATTTTGTAACCTTATTTCTCCATAACCCAAATTGCTTGTGTTGAAAGTTTTTTCACTTGGTTGTACTATAAATTAAATATGCCATGAAATTATATTCTTGGTTTCATCCTTCCCAAGTGCAAGCAAACAAAGTTTGTGTGTGAAGCAACTTAATGACTGGGCTACTTGGATATAGAGGCTGACTTCGCATCAATTGCCTCAGTATTCCATAATGCAAGGCACATATCCTTGCAGACAAGTATAATGCTATGAATTATGGGAAGGGCCACTACTCAGATGGTTTCAACCTATATTGAGGTTTCATCAGTAAATATATGACTTCTGCATTACTTCAACCTTGGTATCTCTTCTGGATCTGGCTCCCACTGATGAGACCTCAATAAAGGTCAAAACCAGTCTGGGTAGTGGCCCTTCCCATAATGCATAGCATTATACTTATTCATGAGGATATACACGTATCTGTAAGGATATGTGCCTTGCATTATAGGATACTAAGGCAACTGATGTGAAGTCATTAGCCTCTATATACAAAAATCTTTATTCTATTCATCTTTATATACATAAAGGATGAAACCAAGAATATAATTTCTTGGTATCTATAAACAAATTACTTGTGTCTATCACATTATTTTTTCACTAGTCTGTCATCCATCACACTTAACTTGTACACCAACATGCAATAAGACAATCTGTCAAATTCCTTTGTAAAGTCCAATAAATGTCACTTGAGGTGTAACGAATAATAATAAAAGGTCACTGAATATGAGTCTCTCTTATTCTGTATGTTTGCTGCTTCATCCTGTGCATATCAAATCCCATACCTATCAATCCAATCCTATAATTCTTATCCTTACCAATCTCTACCATACCTCAGTTTTCTAAATATACAGGACTGAGGTATGGTAGAGATTGGTAAGTAAGACTGGTCTATAATTGGAAACCTCTGCTATACAGCTGCACTACTTTGCTCTTCTTTCACCCCTTTAGACCCTGCTACTACAAGGATTTCATTAAAGAATCAGGTAAATGGCAAAATCAATTCCTTTGCATATTCCTAAAATACATAACAATATATCCATCCACTGCCTTATTGTGACTACTCAATACTACACAGCCCATACTGAATTATAGATTTTTCACCATCTATCCTAAACTTCTTCAACTGATGTGAAAGCATTCCTAAGAGTAAAAAGCATGCTGCCAAACCATTTATCTACATCACTGAAGGAAAGCTTGTGATGCATTCTTCAGTGATGCTGGTCTGGTTGGCTGAGTGGTAAGTATCCACTCTCCAGCCAAAAGGTTGTGAGTTTGAATCCCACCTTGAGCATGGATGTTTGTGATTATATGTGAAAATGCTAGTAGTGGTGGGTGGTAGATGGTGTCGGTGTAGATGATGATGATGGCGTTGGTAGTTGCGGTTCGTTGTAGCTGGTGGATTGAGCGGTGGAGATGGAGAGTTGTAGAGTAGATGCCCTCCCTTGATGAGTCTTCAGACTCCCAGAAGGTGTCACGTAATAATAATAAAATTCATTTACTTCTAGTCCCTCTAGTATTTGCCTCCCTCCTGGGCTTTGCACAATATTGTATTCACCAGTATGAAATACAATTGCAAACTACACTTTAAATAATTCCACTATATCCTCTGCAATGATCACTTTGCCACCATTATTCAACATTATAATACTTGGTATATATTTTATTTTTTTATTTTTTATTTTTAAATAAAATAAACAAAACAAAATAAATAAATAAAACAAAATAAAATAAATACGCTATTGTTTGCAGATGATCAGGTAATAATATCAGATAAGGAAGACAATTTACAAAGAGCAATATATAATTTAAACATTATAGTAGAACAGTTTGGAATGAAAATTTCCATAGATAAAACTAAAACAATGGCATTGTGGACAAACTCCAATTTGTCCACAAAATGCAACAAAATAGTTATTAATAATTAAATAATAGAACAGATAAATACTTTCAGTTATCTTGGATGTGAAATATCATGTGAAGGAGATAAAGACATAAAATTAAAAACTTCAAAATTTTTACAGATTATAGGCCTGATAAATTGTCAGCCTGGCTAGCTGAGTGGTTAGCGTATCCGCTCTCCAACCAAAAGGCTGTGGGTTCAAATCCTGCCATGGACATGGATATTTGTGATTGTCTGTGGAAATACTAGTGGTAGTGGTCGGTGGTAGATGGCACTGGTGTAGTTGAGGTAGGTTGGTGGATTGAGTGGTGGAGACAGTTGTAGACGAGTCTTTGGACTCCCTGGAGGTGTGAAGTAGTAATAATAATAATAATAATAAATAGAACACTCAACCCAAATATAGTACAAAAAGAAACACGTTTGAAAATATACAATACTTTAGCAGTGCCCACATTATTATATGGCAGTGAAATTTGGGCAATAAACAAACAAGATAAACAAAGAATAAAAACAAGTGAAACGAGATTTATGAGAAGAACTGCAAAATGCACATTATTAGATCAAAAAAGGAATGAAGACATTTTAAAAGAACTAAAAACAAAATCAATAGAAGATAAACTAAACAATTATAAACAAAAATGAACTGAACATGTGAACCGAATGGCCAACACCCGACATCCTATACAAATACTAAAATATTGAAAGTTTATTTTTCACTTGGTTAGAGTATAATAAAATTAGTTTAATCCTTTATCCAAGTGTGAGCAAATAAGTTTGCACCTGAAAGTATCTTCAGGACTGGGGTAAAGTGGTACAACACCAGGGCAACTCGTTGCAAAGGTGGAGCAAGCTAAAGGATTAAACTAATTTTATTATACTCTAACCAAGGGAAAAATAAACTTTCAACATCTTTCTCTAAATCCAGAGTAATTTATTAAAAAAGGGTGGCACACCATTTGGCAACTCCTATAGGTAGAGATGACCTGCTAATGCTTCTGCCTAGTATCTCCACTTGGGCCTGGCTCCCACTGAAAAGACCTCAATAAAGGTCGAAACTAGTCTGGGTAGTGGCCCTTCCCTTAATGCATAACATTAGACATATCTGCAAGGAGATGTGTTTTGCATTATGGGAAATACTGAGATAGGAGTGTTGGTATCTTGCTCCACCTTTGCAACGAGTTGCCCTGGTGTTGTACCACTTTACCCAAGTGCTGAAGATACTTTCAGGCACAAACTTTGTTTGTTCACACTTGGATAAAGGATTAAACTAATTTTATTATACTTTAACCAAGTGAAAAATAAACTTTCAACATCTTTCTCTAAATCCAGAGTAATTTATTAAAAAAGGGTGGCACACCATTTGGCAACTCCTATAGGAAGAGATGACCTGCTAATGCTTCTGCCTAGTATCTCCACTTGGGCCTGGCTCCCACTGAAGAGAACTCAATAAAGGTCGAAACTAGTCTGGGTGGTGGCCCTTCCCTTAATGCATAACATTAGACATATCCGCGATGTGTTTTGCATTACATTATAAGAGATACTGAGATAAGATTTTTGGTAGCTTGCTCCACCTTTGCAACGAGTTGCCCTGGTGTTGTACCACTTTACCCCAGTCCTGAAGATACTTTCAGGAGCAAACTTTGTTTGCTCACACTTGGATAAAGGATTAAACTAATTTTAAAATACTAAAATATAACCAATTGGAAAGAGAAGGCAGGGTAGGTTCCAAAAAAGGATATTGGATGGATAATGAGACCAGAACAGACCAATATGGTCTATACCCATAATTAGTGTTATGATGATGATACTCGGTAATTATTCTTACTCTTGCTTACTATATTACAGAACTCTCTTGGGTTTCTTAATGTTGGAGGTTTGATGGATTTTTTACAACACTCAGAAAGGATTAAAAAGAATTTAATACTTCCTATATTTCGTCTCCTAGTATCTCCACTTGGGCCTGGCTCCCACTGAAAAGACCTCAATAAAGGTCGAAACTAGTCTGGGTAGTGGCCCTTCCCTTAATGCATAACATTAGACATATCTGCAAGGAGATGTGTTTTGCATTATGGGAAATACTGAGATAGGAGTGTTGGTATCTTGCTCCACCTTTGCAACGAGTTGCCCTGGTGTTGTACCACTTTACCCAAGTGCTGAAGATACTTTCAGGCACAAACTTTGTTTGTTCACACTTGGATAAAGGATTAAACTAATTTTATTATACTTTAACCAAGTGAAAAATAAACTTTCAACATCTTTCTCTAAATCCAGAGTAATTTATTAAAAAAGGGTGGCACACCATTTGGCAACTCCTATAGGAAGAGATGACCTGCTAATGCTTCTGCCTAGTATCTCCACTTGGGCCTGGCTCCCACTGAAGAGAACTCAATAAAGGTCGAAACTAGTCTGGGTGGTGGCCCTTCCCTTAATGCATAACATTAGACATATCCGCGATGTGTTTTGCATTACATTATAAGAGATACTGAGATAAGATTTTTGGTAGCTTGCTCCACCTTTGCAACGAGTTGCCCTGGTGTTGTACCACTTTACCCCAGTCCTGAAGATACTTTCAGGAGCAAACTTTGTTTGCTCACACTTGGATAAAGGATTAAACTAATTTTAAAATACTAAAATATAACCAATTGGAAAGAGAAGGCAGGGTAGGTTCCAAAAAAGGATATTGGATGGATAACGAGACCAGAACAGACCAATATGGTCTATACCCATAATTAGTGTTATGATGATGATACTCGGTAATTATTCTTACTCTTGCTTACTATATTACAGAACTCTCTTGGGTTTCTTAATGTTGGAGGTTTGATGGATTTTTTACAACACTCAGAAAGGATTAAAAAGAATTTAATACTTCCTATATTTCGTCCTAGTCACTAGGACATCTACGGGGATTACAAAAATAACTAATGTAACATAACACAAATATCATACAATACTAAGCCCAACCACGTGGGTGACACTAAAGTCCTATCTAGGTGGAGCGCCCTCTAAGGGCGGTTGTAGGTGGCCTGGAATATAAAGTAGGCTCTCTGGTGATGAATGTTTCCCAAATTTTCGGAAGCTTAATGCAACCGTATTTATTAAGATTTGGTTGATTTCTAAGAGCTGCTGCTGCTTCCAAGAATAGTCTCTCTTTCTTGAATTTGCTGTGATGGAGCATGGTGGTTTTCTTCCATGATACTCTGTGGGTGGTGTCCAAGACATGGTCAGCCAAGCCTGAATGACCATAGTTGTGTTTACAGATGTAAGACTTGTGTTCCTCTAGGCGGATGGATGCTGATCTGCCTGTCTGTCCAAAGTATGCCAGCTTACAGGAACAGAGTACTTTGTAAACTCCAGGGAGAGAGGGGGGGGGGCTGATCTTTCGTAGAACGGATAAGGGTAGCAAGTTTGTGGCGGGGCTTATATGCTGTGTGTAGGTTGTACTTTTTTAGAATCTTGGCTATTTTTTCGGATGTGCCACGGATGTAGGGTATAGTGATGGCATTTTTAAATTCTTGTTGACGAGAAGGACCGGGAATGGGAGAGGAACTGATTATTTTTTTGATACTGTGATCGCTGTAGCCATCATGTAACATCAGACTTGACGTAGCCAACATCCTTGCTCATTCTTCGCCTCCAAAAAGTAATTTATCGTATGCCCAATGCACAGCTCTCCTGAAATTACAGAAAGAAAAAAGTATCATCATCACCAGAGCGGGTAAGGGTAATGCCACAGTCGTTCTTAATACCAGTGAATACAATCGCAAAATGAATATTATCCTCCGCGATCGCGCTACCTACATCCCACTAGAACACGACCCCACAAAAACACAAGTTAAAAAATTAAAAATCTTACTTAAAAAAGTATCTTCCTGGCCCCCCGACATCACAAAAAAACTTAAACCTTTCCGCTCCCATCCCCCCCGAATTTACGGCTTACCAAAAATCCACAAACCAAATTCCCCACTCAGACCTATAATAGATGCCACCAATGCACCTTGCTACAGACTGTCTAAACAGCTGGCCAACTCTCTGACCCCCCTCACTGGAAGGTCCACTTCCTATATAAAAAACTTGACCCACTTTAAAGCCCTCACAGAAAATTTAACTTTGAATAAATCAGACCTATTGGTAAGCTTTGATATCTCCTCTTTGTTTACTAATATTCCCTTAATTGACACCTTATCTCTCTTACAAAAAGTTTTCCCTTCTGACATCTTAGATCTCTTTTCCTTTGCCATTAACTCTGGGTATTTTTCTTGGAAGAACAAAATCTACAAGCGGATAGAGGGAACCACCATGGGTTCCCCCCCCTTGCTAATTTCTATATGGAAGATTTTGAAAAATGAGCCATAGACTCAGCCCCACTCAAACCTTTTATCTGGCTAAGATATGTAGATGATGTGTTCTCTATTTGGCCTCATGGCCCAGACACATTAGACTCCTTCCTCAGTCATCTCAATAGCCTACATCCAAGAATCCAGTTTACTATGGAAAAGGAAAAGAACAATTGTTTACCCTTCCTAGATACCTTAGTCACACACCTGCCTAATGATACACTTGCCTTCACTGTATACAGAAAACCCACACACACAGGCAGATACATTCACAAACTTTCACACTACCACCCCTCTCAACAATATAGCATTATTAAAACTCTTACCAAGAGAGCCCACAATCTTTGTTCCAGTGGAACTGCCCTCACTACTGAGCTTAACTACATACACAACACATTCCTCTCCAATGGCTACAGCGATCACAGTATGAAAAAAATAATCAGTTCCTCTCCCATTCCCGGTCCTTCTCGTCAACAAGAATTTAAAAATGCCATCACCATACCCTACATCCGTGGCACATCCGAAAAAATAGCCAAGATTCTAAAAAAGTACAACCTACACACAGCATATAAGCCCCACCGCAAACTTGTTACCCTTATCCGTTCTACAAAAGATCAGCTCCCTCCTCTCTCTCTCTCTGCCTGGAGTTTACAAAGTACCCTGTTCCTGTAAGCTAGCATACTTTGGACAGACAGGCAGATCAGCATCCATCCGCCTAGAGGAACACAAGTCTTACATCTGTAAACACAACTATGGTCATTCAGGCTTGGCTGACCATGTCTTGGACACCACCCACAGAGTATCATGGAAGAAAACCACCATGCTCCATCACAGCAAATTCAAGAAAGAGAGACTATTCTTGGAAGCAGCAGCAGCTCTTAGAAATCAACCAAATCTTAATAAATACGGTTGCATTAAGCTTCCGAAAATTTGGGAAACACTCATCACCAGAGATCCTACTTTATATTCCAGGCCACCTACAACCGCCCTTAGAGGACGCTTCACCTATTTAGGACTTTAGTGTCACCCACGTGGTTGGGCTTAGTATTGTATGATATTTGTGTTATGTTACATTAGTTATTTTTGTAATCCCCGTAGATGTCTTAGTGACTAGGACGAAATATAGGAAGTATTAAATTCTTTTTAATCCTTTCTGAGTGTTGTAAAAAATCCATTAAACCTCCAACATTATGTCTTCACAGCACTTAAGCCTCTATACACGAATCTCTTGGGTTTCCTTTGCTCTGATTGCACATCACCCTATCCCTCTTTACTTCCATATCATGCTTGATGACTTTTAGCCTACCATTTGCCATTTTCTAGGCTATATTTTATGTTAATATCTATATCTAATATACAAACATGGTAATTATCCTCCACAATAAACTTATTTTCCCCTATTGTTTGCCTAATTTCACTGCTCATCCATTTTACTCTTACTTGATTGATGGAATACAATTGTACACTGTCTGTGTCAGATGTATGTCAAGAAATTTGTTATTATTATGAGGCTCCTCCAGGAACTCATCACAGAAGTGCATTCCACTGCACATGATACATCCTCTACTCCACTTAATCCTCCATTCATACACAATAACATCTCAATAATAACATCATCATCATCATCAAATTTCTGATATGTACCCTCAGGGGATGTACAGGATAATTATGATAATACTACATGAAAAAGTTACATCATTACTATCTTCCGATCAATAATTTCCCTCCAAATTAATCTGTTATCTCTTAAAATTCCAATATTATGAGATCTTACTGGGTTCATTTGAATTTGTGAGGGAGTTTTGAGACATTTATTGCAGCCTCGATTCATCGCTCCACTTCTCTAATGATGGTCTATCTACCCAAAAGAGAACGTTTGCATTCAAATGACACTTATTAGGCAGAGACAGAGCTGTTTTCCTTGATTGTATTTAAAATGCTGAAGAACTTGTTGATGTTTGAAGGTAGTGGAGAACACAGAGGTAAATGGCAGATATGTCATCAGCATAACATACCTACAGAAATGGCTGAGAATGTATAGTAGAAAACAGTTTTCTAGGTAATTATGATAATAATTTTAGATGGGTGATAGCGAACTACCTATTATTGAGACCCTGATATGTTTGTAGGTCTTGTTCTTCCATCCAAGTTCTGTAACAAAAACCACTTCATGCATTATTCTTCTTTTTCTGCTTCTTATTTTTCTACTGTGCTAGGAAAAGGTGTGCCTCTCATGGATCTTATGTGTTCTAGCAGTCCCTTTATCAGCTATCCTCAAATAGTTTAAATCTTTCAGATTCTCATTCTTTTTTTATTTAATTAATTTTAAAGTTCCAAAAAATACAGTATTAACTGAGTAAATACTTAACTGAGCATTTTTCTTAAATATTCAAACATTTTTCTATAAATTATTATTATTATTATTAACATCAGACTTTCATGGCAGTCAAAAAACTCATTGCAGGTACACAGTGTAATACACAAAACTTATCAATCTGGGATTTAAACTCGTTCAATGTGTCAGCATTCACCAATGTATGAATTCACCAAATGTATTTGAATACATCACCAACTACTCTTCATGCAAAGAACCTGCTCCTTATGCCCTGCTCACACCATCCTTATACAGTTTTCAGGGATGTCTCCATTGTTCTACCCCCCCCCTCTCATTCTGTGAAAAATTACTTCAAACATTAACCCAGTAACAACACATTACCAGCTTAAACATCTCCATCATATCCTCTCTCCTCTTCCTTCTATTCATGAGAATATACACATTACATTCCTTCAATCTGTCTTTGTATTCTGCATTCCAAAGATCAGCTGCCACCTTAGTCAGTTCTCTCTGGATCACCATAAAACCAAGGTGACCAAATCTGTGGAACCATCCGTATGAGGCCTAATCAAGGCTTTATACAATGGAACCATAACATCTTTATTTCAGTATGTTAAGGATCTCTACATCATAGCCATAAAGCCATATGATGATATCAATCCTATTTGCTCTGCTCAAATTTAGATACCAATTTGCATGGCAATCTATCAAAACCCTTTTAATTCATATGATTTGCACAATGTGACCTCTGAACTTCAGGTCCCTGTACGCCAACACTCCCAGATCTCTCATCTCCTTCATAATTTCCCCACCAAGTGTATACCTTGCATCCCATCATTGTATATCAAATTTTAGAACTTTACACTTTGCAACAATGAACTGAATAGTCCACTCAGTTGCCCACTTGTACAATTTATTCAAGGCCTCCTCTAATACCTGAATGTCTGCTTGACTCCTCATTGTTCTCCATAATTTTACATTAACTGCAAACAGTTGCATATCTCTAGTGCAACTGTTTGCAAGTTGAAAAACAGTGGTGCAAAAACAGACCTCTGCAGCATAGCATTAGTGACTCCTCTTTTGGGATGCTGAACATCCAATCCTATTTGCTCTGCTCAAATTTAGATACCAATTTGCATATCTATCAAAACCCTTTTAATTCATATGATGTTTTATTTTTATTTTAATTCCTGCAGGTTCAGATTTTTTCCCAGAGAAACAAGCAAGGAATGCACAAAATTATAAAAGAAATAAATATATTTGTTGGGTGGGTTGTGTAGCACAGAGTGGTCTCCTGTGATGAGTCCCACGATCCCATGGAGCTGTCATGTTATAGTAATTTTTATAATTATAATAATTACAGTAAAACCCCATTTTTATGTTCTCGCAATTTACGTTTTCCTGCCATTTACGTCATTTTCCATTGGTCCCGTCTTAAGGCCTATTCTTATGATGTATTGTTTTCCCACCATTAACAACTTGATGTGGACGTTATTTCCCGTGATTTACATTTTTTTCTCGGGTGGCAATACTGATTTTCGAATCGATTGTTGCGGAAATCTGCGCATTTCTGTTCTCAGATGGTGTTACTTACTTTCGGCTGTAGTTTCGTTTCCGCAATCACGGTGACCTGCACGCTTGCCGCAGTAATGTAGTGATGAGTGATAGCATGATTTTTTAATCACAGTACGAATTGATATTGCGGAATTTCTGCTACGTAATTTAGCATGTGAAAGTTGCTTTCAAGTTGCAGTGGTGGATTATCCGTGTTAGTAACATGGAGAAAAAAGACAGAAAATGTATTTCGGTAGAAGAAAAGATGGCAATTCTTCGACGTGTAGATTGGCATTCCGGAACACGTGTGCATTTAGCAAAAGATCTTGGACTCTCCATGTCCACTTTGAGCACAATAGTAAAAAAACAGGTCAAGCACTGAACTCAATGCAAAGCAATCTGGCGCGATGTAAAAAAAAAAAAAAAAACGAGAAGCAAAAACAATCAACAAATAAAGATTATTTTAAATAGATAAATATAAGTAATTGTAAATTCATTTATTTTCAGTTATTAAAATTTGTAATCTGGTATGTAGACTCACATACTAGTAGTAAGTCATCTTTTAGCCTTATTTAAACGTTTTTTTACATTTCCTGCTATTTACACTTTTTTCCATCAGTCCCCTGAAAAGTGTAAAAAAGGGGTTTTACTGTATTATTATTAACAATTGTACTCATCAACACTTAATATTTAGTGTGTAGAACTGTAAGAGGGTAATAATGAAGATATTAGCCTATAAGAAAATAAAATAAATGTTTAATAAAAATATGTTTGCCATTTTGTGGTATACTAGGAATCTAAATAACCTACCATTGCCATATCAAAGTCTGGAGGCAGCTTCTGTAATATGTCTGCAGCTAAATCAAAGATCATATCAGTTGATGACTGTGCACCAGCACCAGAGGATCTTGGTTGAGTTAATAAAATACCATTTAGCAACTTAAAAAAAAAATGATGGATTGGTAAATTTTTTATTCAAATATGCATAAAATAAAAATTAAAACAGAATAAATTTTGTATAAATATATATATATATATATATATATATATGTGTGTTAGGGATACCAAGCTATTTTAAACCTGGTTTTTACTACATTTCCTACTAAATACTTTATGCACCAGCCGAGAGTTCACTTATGAAAATTACACCTCTCCGACACTTTGAGTTTCTTAGTATTGAAAGAGAGTGTTTGCTCTCTTAAGGTTTCTGCCTGGTCTCTGATGAAAAGCAACCAGTTTGAAATATCTGTCAGGCCAGTGAAACCTTATCAAAATGAACCAATAGGAGGCGAATATATGGATGCTTGGGCAACGCGATCATGTCTCCTATAAGGTCTGGCTAGGGCAACTCGTAAATGCCGGCTAGTGTATTACCATAAGCTCTCTGGTCATTTCGTGCGAAACGTTTATAGTTTCCATATTCGGCTTTGAAATAATGTTGGATTTAATATCCACTTGATTTATATAATTTTGCATTGCTGAAATGAAGCCTTTTGGCTCTTTATTTTAGTAAATAAGCTTGATATCAATAAGGCCATAAAATTTGATGACATATCACCACATATCTTAAGGGAACAATCCAGGAAAGTGGCAGTAGCACTAGCATACTTGTTTAATAAGAGTCTTAGAACAGTACAGGTTCCAAGATAGTGGAAAGGAGGTAAAATTATTCCACTGCATAAAGGTGGTGATAAGGCTGTGGCTACACTTTATAGGTAAATCTGTATATCCAGAGTTGTAGTTAAGGTACTGGAGAGATTGGTGAGAACTGGGATACAGAAATGGGTTGATAATAGTAATATTCTCTGTGGTTGTCAGCATGGGTTTGTTAAAAGGAGATTGTGCTTTACTAACTTACTTATGTACTGTAACAAAGTGACAAATGTCTTGGACAAAGGAGATGCGTAAGCAGGTAAGTGGAACTATCAGTTCAATGTTGCAAAGTGTAAAGTTTAGACATTTGGTAAGCAATGATGGGTTGAAAAGTATACACTTGGTGGGGAAACTTTAAAGGAGATAGAGAAGATGAGAGATCTGGGAGTGGTGGTGGAGCTAGAGGAGCACAGAGGACAAATTCAGGGGCTACATTGCACAAGTTGTGAAATCACATCAGATAACAGCAGTCATGTGGAGGACCCCAATGTATACAAAATAAAGAGGTTATGATTCCATTGCATAAGGCCTATCAGGCCTCATATGGATTATTATGCACAGATTTGGTCACCTAATTTTCATAGTGACAAGTTATGTTAGAAGGAGTCCAGAGAAGATTCACAAAGATTGTCAGTAGTCTTTGAAATATGGAGTATGAAGGCAGATTAAAAGAATGTAAATTGCAAAACCTTGTGAATAGAAGGAGGAGGGGGGGGGGGAATATGAGTGAGACATATAAGTTAGTCATGGGTTGTTATAGGGTTGGCATGGAAGAAATTTTTCATAGAATGAGAGAGGAGGACAGAACAAGAGCCCATCCCTGGAAACAGTATGAACAGGGTGTGAGCAGAGGAATGAGGAGAAGGTTATTTGCATGGAGAGTGGATGGTGTGTTTTGAATGCAGACACACATTGAATCAGTTTAAGTGTCACACACAAAGCCCATCTGTTGGATGGACTTTGTGTGGAACAGTGTGTACCTCCAATGATGAGTCTCTGATTCTATGGATGCAATATGTTAATAATAATAATATAGCAAAAAAGATTGAAGAATTTTATTCAATTTATATCAAGATGACAAAGAAAATGAATAAGGCAGCTTGGAAATAATTGAAGTGCCACAAATTCTAGCCAGAAGAAGTTATGTGGAGCATCAAGGCATGTGGAAAAGCTTCAGGTAAGGATGCAGCAATAGTTGATCTTCTAAAAGCAGGTGGGAAGTGATCTACAGAATCTTGGTGAGATTTTTTACCTTATATCTGAAGAAAAATGATGCATTAAGAGCATCGAAAAAAGATATCCTTATTTTGATACCCAAGAAAGGTGAAGAACAGAAGACTTGATGACCTGTTGACCCATCGGTATACTATCAGTGGTTTACAAAATGTTTATGAACATCTTGGCTCCAAGGCTTTGTGCAACTCTAGACCTTGCACAACCAAAAAGAATAAACAGGCCTCAGAAGTTTTTAGCACAATGGACAATATCAAGTTGCACAACAGATTATTGAATTGTGTAATGAATACCAACTACAATTATGTCTTGGTTTTATTGATTATGGGAATGTCTAACTTGTATTCAAACTTCTTGATTGGGAAGAAAAAGGTATAAAGATAAATGGAAGATACTTAGCCATTTATGCTTTGCAAATGACAGTTGTTGTCACCTCAAGTCCACATGAATTACAGACTCATATCCATGAACTCCAATTTGCTATCAAAACAGCAGGCTTAAAGATAAAACTAAAGAAGACTCAAGTTATGTTCAACAGCTATGCACAAGAAGAAATAATAAAAATTAATGATGATGAAGTTGAACAAGTGGATCATTAGTTATTCTTAGGACAACAGATATCAATAAACCAAAATTCCAATGAAGTCAAATGACATATAATGCTTAGGCAGAAAGAATTTGGAAAATATAATCAATATTCCAAAGTCTATTAACACTATGCCTAAAAAGGGAAGTTTTTATCAAGTGCATTCTCCCTGTATTGATAAATGGCTATGAAACATGAACATTAAATGCAAAGAAACTCAAAAACTAAGTACAACACAATTTAGTATGGAAAGATGTATGCTAAGTATCACAAGAATGGATTGCAAAAGGCATATCTATATGAGAACTCAAACTAAAGTCTCTGACATTGCTTGAAGACAAAACTACTGATGGACAAAAGTAGTACTGGATTGGATTCCATGAGAGCAAATACTATTGCAATGATGGTCAATATGATGCATTGATGAAATCATCAGATTTGCAAGAGTGTCATGGGGAAGAAAAGCCATTGACAGACAATCTTGGAGTCAACTTGCAAAGGCCTTAATCCAGCAGTGGATCGATAATGGCTGATTACAATGATGATGATATTATTATTATTATTAACATTTGACCTCCATGGAGTCAGAGACTCATCATGGGAGGTACTCACTATTGCATACAATGCTCATCCAACTTTGTCTTAAACTGATTCAATGTGTCCACATCTATAACAGACTCAGGCAATGCATTCCACTCACCAACCACCCTCCATGCAAAGAACCTGCTTCTCATTCCTTTGCTCACACCCTCCTTATACGGTTTCCAGCAATGGCCTGTTCTACTTCCCTCTCCCATTCTATGAAAAATCTCTTCCATGTCTACCTGATAATAACCCCTGACCAGCTTATATGTCTCAATCATATCCCCTCCTCTTCCTCCTATTCATGAGGCTCTGCAACTTACATTCTCTCAATCTGTCCTCGTGCTCCACATTCCAAAGACCAATGACTACCTTTGTGAATCTTCTCTGTACCCTTTCCAACATGTCTTCATCACCATGAAAACCGGGCGACCAAATCTGTGCACAATAATCCATATGAGGCCTGATCAAGGCCTTATACAATGGAATCATAACCTCTCTATTTCTGCATGTCAGTTCATGCATCATTGCCATTATTCGATGTGATATCTTCACAGCTTGTGCAATGTGGCCCCTGAATTTCAGGTCCTTGTCCACCATCACACCTAGATCTCTCATCTCCTCTATTTCTGTTAAAGTTTCCCCACCAAGTGTATA
This sequence comes from Typopeltis vanoorti, assembly GCF_054136105.1. Classification (NCBI taxonomy): domain Eukaryota; kingdom Metazoa; phylum Arthropoda; class Arachnida; order Uropygi; family Thelyphonidae; genus Typopeltis; species Typopeltis vanoorti. The sequence continues at coordinate 42,987,545 of NC_143551.1, read as the reverse complement.
CTTTGCATCCCATCGTTGTTTACCAAATCTCAAAACCTTGCACTTGGCAATGTACTATATACCCCCCCCCCCGTCTTTTTTTGTTTTTTTGTGTATTATATACCCCCCTGCATGTCTAATAAGAAGGACCTCCATTGCATCAACACAATGCATGGACCTCTGTTGCACCACTGCTGTCGGTCTTTTTTTGTTTTTTTTGTGTACTATATACCCCCATGTCTTTTTTTTTTTTTTTTTGTGTATTATATACCCCCCCCCCCCCTGCATGTCTAATAAGAAGGACCTCCACTGCACCAACACGATGCATGTTGCATGGACCTCTGTTGCACCACTGCTGTCGGTCGACCCCATTTCCTCTACTGATCAGAGAGCATTTTAAGTGAAAAACGCACGGGGAGATGTACGAACCAATTCCTCTGCTGGATGTTCCACTTACTTGCCCATTCATGCAATCTATTCAAGTCTTCTTGTAAGGCATTAACACAGCCTGACTGTGCATTGCTCTCCCCAGTTTTGCATCATACGCAAACAGCTGGATATCACTAGTTAAACTCAACCCAATATAATTAACATACAAATTAAACAATGGCCCAAAACTGACCCCTGCGGCACACCACTGGTGACCATTCTCTTTAACTGTAGTTAAAGTGACAGAAAGGCTGGTAAGAATTAGGTTCATCAGGATATTGCTCCCCCATACACAACAAGTTTTGTATGGGGGAGCAATATCCCAGAAGAGGAAAGTCACTAGTAGTGTGTCTCAGGGATCTGCTTTAGGGCCATTGTAGTTTAACCTGTATGTTTATGATATTGGAGAATATTGTAAAGGGTGTTTGCAGATGTTATGGCCCTACAAGACTTCTTTAAGAAGAGTTGAATAGATTGAGTGAATGGGTATGTCAGTTCAATGTTGTCAAATGTAAGGTTTTAAAATTTGAAAAACAAAAATGGAATGAAGAATTTACTTGTGGTCGGGGATATATTGTTAGAGGTAGAGGAAATAAGATATCGTGGGGTGATGGTAAATAAGAATCTAAAATTTAGAGGTCATATTGCCAAAATTGTGAGGATAACACAATGAATTCTGGCAATGATGTGGAGGACACTGACTTGTAGATTGAAGGAGATTCTGGGTTCCATTGTATAAAGCCTTGAGTAGGCCAAATATATAGCACTGTGCATAGATTTGGTTACCTGGTTTTCAAAAGGATGAAGAGACGTTGGAAGTGGTCCAGAGAAGATTAACCAAAATAGTTTCTGATCTCTAGAATGTTGAATATGAAGAAAGGCTGAGACAATGCCCTAGAGTCTAGTGGATAGGAGGAAGAGTGATATGATAGAGACGTATAAGTTGATAAGTGGTTGTTATAGGATTAACACTGAAGAGGTTTCTCATAAAATGTGGGGAGATTGGAAGAGAACAAGGGGTCATCCCTTGAAACTGTATAAGAAGGAAGTGAGCAAGGTAGTAAGAAGCAGGTTTTTTGCATGGAGAGTCATGAATGATTGGAATGCATTGCCTAAGAGTGTGGTGTCTGCAGAGAATGTGTTTATGATGGGCTGTGTGTATAACAAAAGGGACCTCCTAGATGAATCATTGACTCCATGGGATCTGAGAATAATAATAATAGATATGTGTGGGGATATTTAAATTTTCGGTAAGAAAAAATAACTTTTAAGAGCTGTTAAGATTTTATATCGCTTTTTGAAATTTTCAGTACTTAATTATTCTTAGAGAACAGTAATCCAGCACGCACAGTATGGGATATAGGATAAGGGAGCATTATATTAATTCAGCTTAAATTGAGCAAATGACATTCCTATTAACATGTCTAGTTCTCCAGCTTATTCAAATCTACTGAAGAACCATAGCTCTGCACATTGGTCTTTCTGCTAATAATCTTCCCAGCTTCACATCATCTGCAAGCAACTGAATAATCTCATTTGAAACACACAATCCAGTGACAATACCACTGACATAAAGTTTGATCAATAATACACATTGACCTGATATCCATCAGATAGCCAACTGATATCTGTTTCTAGTTTAGTAGACAATTTATGTGATATCAGGTAATGGTGAGCCCAGCGGAGTCTAGAGGGGATAATGCTGGGTATAGAAATAGTGGCATTTGTATGCTTTATACTAATGCCAGGAGTATCCGGAATAAAGGAGAGGAATTGGTGACACTGATAGCATCAACCTGGCCAAGGATTACTGGGATCTCAGAGACGTGGTTGACGGAAGATGATATAATAACAGGAATTGAAGTAGCCAGGTACAGCATTTTTTGGCACGATAGGAAAGGAAAACGTGGTGGTGGAGTACTGCTTATGATAAGTGATGACTTATGTTCTCTAAGAGTGAAGGCTTTGGAAGGCAGTGACACTAATGATTTTGAAAGCATATGGTGTGAGATAGAGATAGGCAAGATGGGATATTTAGTGGGGTGTTGCTATAAACCAAGGAGCATAGAGGGTGGAGACCAGGAGATGTTTAGACAGTTGAGCTTGGCAAGTGCAAGAAGAATGATTGTTATGGGAGATTTTAACTACAGCAGTATGAACTGGGGGAGAGGAAGATGCATGTAGCAATAAGGGAATGGAATTTCTAGAATTCTTGAGGGACAAATGTTTTAGACAACATGTAATAGAGGGAACAAGAGGTTCAAGAGATTTGGATTTGGTCATAGCATCAGAAGAGTTGATAATAACTGAGATGACATCTCTCCTACCAGTTGGAGAGAGTGACCATGTGGTTTTGACTTGGAAGATGAATAGACGTAGGAGTATCAAAGAGATGGGAACATATGTGTAATTATAAGGCAGTGCCGTAATGAGGGCATGGTGAAAGAGGCGCCTGCCGTGGGCACAACTAGGTTTGGGGGCACAAAACTTAAAAAAAAAAAAAATAGATATAAAAGTCCGCTATTTTATATTGTATTTTTAAATTTCGGTAATATGCCGCTTTAGACATACAAATTCTGCAACACAACGGAATTCCGCTACACACTTGATAACACTGGTGAGTTACAATTCGTCTCGAGTTAGATGGCAACGACAGCGCCTAATATCACGACTTGAACTACTTGAACTACGTTCAAGTTTCTTTGCAATTGTTCTCGTTTTTTGTCTCAAGTAAATTGTTCCATCGCACCATTAACGATTAATGAATGCATTTTCACATTTTATGATTTTGTAGAATTTTGTATCTCCAAATTCCCATCTAATCCTAAATATTTGCATTGATAATCTAATACATTCTTCTGTTATTCTCCAAATGTGTCTATCTGCCCATCCTAAGTTTATTACCTTCCATATTATAATTTTAATCCCTTTATGACCTCCTTCGATGTCATTTCATCTACCTGAATCCCTCGTTTCATGACCTCATTAAATTGTGAATGAAACTATGTTGTGTAATTTATTTTTTTCATTGACATTTAACATTACTTATTATATATTAATCATGATTTGTATAAAAATTATTTATTGTTCCTTAATTAAGGATTACTATTTAAATATTTATTCTAAACTTAACCTACTATTAATTTATTAAATAATAATATGTGTAGAAATTTATGATAACTAAAATATATATATAAAGTAACGAAAAGTGTTATTATAAATAATTGTATACGTAATGAAAAAGCTGATTAAGTAGATCAAATATTCTGTTTATTCTTATTTGTAAAAATTTAACGTTATGTAATCACTTATGCAGTAGTAGAGCGTTGAATTACATTAGCGAAATGTTTGCGTTCATTGGTTGTCATTGAGACGCATGAAATAAACAAGCACGAGTCGAAGAGTGCATGACCTTGGAACAAAAAGGAAAAAAAAAAGGCAATAAGAATTTTTAATTAGAGAAAAGGAGAGAGTTTTGCGGAGCCTGAAGGAAGGTAGGATACAAGCAAAGAAGTGAAAGAAAATTATAAATTCTTTAGGGCAGAAATTCATGAGAATAGTGTTTAGAAGTGAGCAAAAACGTAGTGAATCATATACTCAGCTGCAAGTGAAATCAGCTGTTGTTGTAGAGGAAAATTGATGTCGTAATCGGATAAATAAAGAACTGGACATTCAATGGGAAATTCTGATTAGTTCCAGTTAGTCTAGGATTACGTCTTAATTCTATGTTGCCCTGAGAAGAATTATAATGAATTTAACTAGGTGGAGAAAAGTAAACAAGGAAAGATATCAGTACCTTATTGCTGTTGTTTAGAGTAGTGAAGCGCGATTAACAGTAGTTCAGTTAAAGCGTTGGAGAATTTTATTTAATGTGTTCCGCTAGCTTAAATGAGTTAATTCATAAGTGTGCTCATAATAAATTGATGTATTGAAGATTGTATCTGGTAAGAGTAGTCATACATGTTTGTTTATTCTAACATTAACTATAACGTATCTTCGAAGTTCAAGGTCCGAAATAAGATTGCTTGGAATATTGTCTACCTTGATTAGTGCCTGCTGTGAATTTAAACATTAAGTACAACTGATAGATATGTGCAGACTGATCAAATGAGAAGTTTTGTTTTATTATCTTGAGTTAAGAAGGCTTGTAATTTTGAAGCTGTGAATTGTATGTTAAAGTTTAGAACATTGAATTGGAATGAGTGACTTAGCAAGATGTATTAAGTTATTTGTATTGTTTCATTTAAAAGTAGAATTCTTGTATTTGTTATATATCATATATTAAATGTTTTATTTTATTAATCTAAATATTGTGTTTGCCTGAATTCCCTTTTATTGCACCGTTCATAAAAAATTCGAATCTTGCGGGTGCCCCAAGTAGAATAGTAAATAATTCGGCCTAAATGAGAAGACTGCTAACTTAATTAAGAATTGATCCTACTATTTTATATAGACTAATCTAAATATAGGGTGGCGCAGTATAATTATAAATTTCCCTACTTTTGGATCGGTGATCAATTTGCAATTAGTTGTTTTATTAATAAGAATGACTTGAAACAAGATGGCAGATTAGAACACAACATGAAAATAGAACGTCACGACACTATCTGCCCATCCTAAGTTTATTACCTTCCATATTATAATTTTAATCCCTTTATGACCTCCTTCGATGTCATTCCATCTACCTGAATCCCTCGTTTCATGACCCACCCACAAAAATTATTCGCCAATCTTATTTACACCCATCAAACCCAGGATCCAATGGAAATCACAATCTTCCCACCCTCAATATTTCCATTCGTTCTACTTTTTGTAGATTAGAGAATTTCCAAAATCATGTAATTATTATTAGTCTCGTTGTCATTCCTAAGATCAGTTGTGTTGTTGCTGTGTCGTAATCAGTACCTTCGAGAGGTTGTAGCATAGAGACAGCCTACCTCACGGCGCTGCTTAATAAGGGTGCTGGTTCAGCAGTATTATGGCAACAAGAATATTTTACAAAAATACAGCGTTTATTTTACCAAATAAAAAAGTGCCATTTCCCATTGACAGTTAAATATGTGCTTATTATATTTTATTAATAAATAAATTATAGTCATACATACTAAAACTAAACATTTTAGAACCCACTTATTAGATACTTAAGAAAACAATCCATAAAGTATCATACGATGTGAATTTCATAAACTTTTATAGTCTATATATATGAAATTATATTATGCATGAATTCTCTTACTCAAATTGCGAGTCACTATCGCCCTGACTTTTCCCGTTGGAGCGATAACTCACTCCCTGCAGTAAACAACAGCAACTATACTGCAGAAACATGGGTTCACAGATATTTGCAGACTGTGTAATATATTTCTCAACAAATAGTGCAATTACAGACAACTGGGAATATAAATACTAACTAATGAATCACATCTCCCCTCCAACAGAAACTGCTATATACACTCAAGCAAACCACATGTTGCAGGAGCATCATATGGTTTTGCTTGACACTACCCCCATCATGAACATGTTAAAACTAAGAAATATATAGTGAATGCATTTCAAATATTATGGAAATCGATTTAATTTAAAAGAATTAGCATTTCAATTCAATTGTCAGCTTGTTTTGTTTGGGTCGCGAGATCTTTTGTTAATACTGCACCATCATATGCACTTCTTTAATAGTTGCTCTTTCTCTACTGGCCTACAATCGTGCACATCTTTCACTTCTCATTAGTAATATGTCAAGGATTGTTCATTACATATTTCAAGTCTTAAATTACTGGTAATTTTTGCTTGATATAATGGGAAAGAAGATGACTCTATTTGGGTAGATAACTTTGATTGCACACAAGGAAACTGCTCTCGAGGACAGAAGAAGTGATGGAGAACAGAAGCTTCTTGGTAAGTCATACCCATTTTCAGTTTTTTTTTCTCCTGAAAACTTTAGTTTCCGAAAATCCCTGCATATATCTCGCACCACGATTTTTTAGCTTTAATTTTGGGAAAAAAGTGCGAGTTATATTATGGTAATTAAAAAATACGGTAATTTTTTTAGCTTTCAAATTCTTAAATATAGATCATTGGTTAAAGACTGGATTTATAAAATGCACAAAAGTGAGCAATATAGCAGATATAGAAATAAGAAATTTCACTCCTCTCATTGATGATAAATTATTTATATTAAGTAAAAATGTATAGTATCTTTATAAATTTTGTTCTATTAAAAATAAATTATTTTTTTGTTTAAATGTACATATAAATTCAAATAAAACACACATTTACAATAAAATATATTTTTATTTATTTATTATTATTATTTTGATAAGGTACTTGGTAATAATGAAAATTAAAGATGTACATGGATATCTGAAGTTTCAAAAACACTGTCCAAATATTTAGTCTGAAACATAGGTGTATATTACATCTGTTTGTTTTCTTAAATTCCGCTTCGAATTTGGATAGACAAAACAACGTGATATGCACTTCTTACATTTTTTTTCAGCGTCATTTCAATTTTGAATGTGAAACATATTGAGTGTTGTACCACCTTACCCAAGTCCTGAAGATACTTTCAGGCGCAAACTTTGCTCACACTTGGATAAAGGATTAAAGTAAATTTATTATAGTCTAACCAAGTGAAAAATAAACTTTCAATATCTTTCTCTAAATCCAGAATAATTTAATAAAAAGGCGACACACCGTTTGGCAACTCCTATAGGTAAGGATGACCTTGCTAATGCTTCTGCCTGGTATCTCCACTTGGGCCTAGGTCCCACTGAAGAGACCTCAATAAAGGCTGAAATTAGTCTGGGTAGTGCCCTTCCCTTAATGCATAACATTATACATATCTGCAAGGAGATGTGTTTTGCATTATGGGAGATACTGAGATAGGAGTGATGTTATCTTGCTCCACCTTTGCAACGAGTTGCCCGGTGTTGTACCACCTTACCCTAGTCCTGAAGATACTTTCAGGCGCAAACTTTGTTTGCTCACACTTGGATAAAGTATTAAACTAAATTTATTATAGTCTAACCAAGTGAAAAATAAACTTTCAACATCTTTCTCTAAATCCAGAGTAATTTAATAAAAAGGTGACACACCATTTGGCAACTCCTATAGGTAGAGATGACGTTGCTAATGCTTCTGCCTGGTATCTCCACTTGGACCTGGCTCCCACTGAAGAGACCTCAATAAAGGTCAAAACTAGTCTGGGTAGTGCCCTTCCCTTAATGCATAACATTATACATATCCGCAAGGAGATGTGTTTTGCATTATGGGAGATACTGAGATAGGAGTGATGTTAGCTTGCTCCACCTTTGCAACGAGTTGCCCGGTGTTGTACCACCTTACCCCAGTCCTGAAGATACTTTCAGGCGCAAACTTTGTTTGCTCACACTTGGATAAAGGATTAAACTAAATTTATTAAAACATATTGAGTGTATTGTGTATATTCTGTGTTTAAGTGACTTTGGACAATTTTTGACTTTGATTTTAATTGTTAACTTATTTTTGGATTTTTGATAGACAAATAAAAGTTTAAAGGTAAGTAGTTTATAAATAATAAACATATTAATCACAGGTGCATCTTCCAAAATGCCAAAATCGCTTGTTGACAGCATACTTTACGTCTTACATTGCCCTCAATAATTATAGTTTACCTTTAATTATCAAATTTTCAAATTATTGTATAAATTAATTATTTATAGTAAAAATCCGTAGAAAGCAACTGTTTTAAATCGATTTTTTTAAATAAGATTTTATTGTTTTAAAACACTTAATAATAAATAAATTAACTCAAAATTAATAATTAATAGAAAAAGAATAATTTATCAATACGAAATTTATTGTCATTTAGATCAGTAATTTGAAAGAGAAAGAGTTATCGGGAGCTGCTTTTCTCAAAAGGAAAAGAGAAAAGGAAGAGCAAGTAAAGAAAGCGACAAGCAATATAAGGAGGTTTGGAATTTTAATGAAAGACACCAAAGAGAACAAGTTTTCAACAGAACGAGCACCAAAAGTTCTAAAATTTTTAGCACCAGCCATTGGAGCAGCTTCTACATCCTCGTCCACCAATACCAATGATTCCCCTGCATCAGCCACTGATACTGACGTAACAACCATTTGTCGTGATTCCAAAAATGATAACAGTGACAAACAGGAATTACAAACAGATGATCCACTTCTAGTTCATTCAAGCTTAACAACTGAATTAAATCTGCCTTCTACAAGTAGTTATGTTTCATGTGAAATTGAAACAGAAGAGAAAAGTACAATTGAACATCAAAACCAGGAAATCGAAAAGCAATGTAATAATGATAATTATATAATGGATGTTAAATTAGAAAATATTGATAATGGAAAAATAATAGATTTTAATGATCCCACAACATGGACCCGAGTTGTGCGATAATATAAGTGTTTATCTTGATACAGAAAATTGGCATTTTGATAAAAAATGGTTTGTAAAAACCATGTCAAATGGAGAACAAGTACTGTACTCAGAATTTGGTTGATATATTGCAAGCGAAAAGATGCACTGTTCTGTTTTCCATGTATTCTCTTTTTGAAAAAAATCAGAATGTATGGACCACTGCGGGGTTTCGAGACTGGCAGATTTGAATCCTATGTTACCATGTCATGAAAATTCATTATATCATAAAAAAATTATGTCGAATGGAAAACTTTCGAATCAAAAATTAAGAAAGGTGGTTTATAGACGATCAATTACAAGAAGCAATTTTAAAAGAAAAAGTAAAGTGGAGGCATATTTTAAAAGTTATTTTGGATGCCATTCTACACTGCATAAAAATTAATGATGCTTTGAGAGAAAAAAATTGGTCATCCTGAATGTTGAAAATTTTTGAACACGATAGAATTAATTAGTCATTACGATCCTATTACTGCGCAACGTATTGAAAGTCGTAAGAAAAATCAAGTTAATTATTTCTCTCCTATAATACAAAATGATATAATTAATACAGTTGCCTTCTAAAATTAGACAGCATGTTATTTCAAATATTCAAAAAGCAAAATTAAAGTAAAGCACTTTTGCTATATGTTCACTAATGTACATAATTTATCTTGTACATAAGGGATAGGAATGCATTATTTCTTCTGAGTAGTTTTAATATGTCTTCCTCTTCAAATACAGAAGAAATAGCGCGCATTCCTATCCCTTATGTACAAGGCATTAGTGAACGTATAGCAAAAGTTTTAAAACCACTGAATATTTTTGTTGCCTTTCGACCTTTCAGAAAAATCTCCACCTTTCTCACTTCTCCTAAGGACAAGCTTCCACATCTTAATTATCCAGGTGTTTACCAGATTCCTTGCTCTTGTGGATTATCTTATTTCGGACAAACAGGAAGATCTGCCTCTATTCGGCTAGAAGAACACCAGTCTTATATTCAATACCTTAAACCTGAACAGTCTGGACTTGCAGAACATGCCATCATCACTAGACATAGAGTTCATTGGAAAAAGACAAGAGTCCTTCACAAAAGTTGGTTCCTCATGGAACGGCTTTATAAAGAAACATGAAAAACTTTACTTCACTCGCCTAACTTAAACAGATATGATGGTTTCCGTCTATCTCTTTTATGGGAGATAGTACTTTATAATTCAGCTAATCTTTCCTAACTTTTTATTGTATATATATACATATATATATATCTGACAGAATGATCATTGACTCAGTTAACATACATAGTTTTATGAAGAATTAAATGACTAGAACCGAGATTTAAGTAAAAAGGTTTTAATATAAACACACTACTAGTTTTGGCCTGTAACAGCCTTCTTCAGGTGACATTATAAAAGAAAAAACACTAAACATTGAGGGTTAAAAGACTATGAACAACACAGACAGTCTTTATACATAATTAGCATGAAAACGTTGTAGTTGTATTTGAAGCTGTTCTTTCGTTTGTTGCATTGTTGGGAGAGTGTGTGTTTGCTGCATCACGTGAACGCCAGCACATGATTACAGCTGAATGACTATCTGGGAGGTTGTAGCTCAAGTTGTTATTTAGATGAACAGAATTGAAGATGATTTCTCTAGATTCCACAATTTTTCTCTCTATTTCGTCACTGCAACGGAAGATGTTAGTAGATTTTTCCCAGCAGACTTTGTGACTTTGGTTATCATCATTAGGATTAGCCGAGAAAAGGATATGACTTGATAATGCACTCACTCGCTGTCTCTTGTAAGTAATGTTTCTCATGTGTTCTTCCATACGCATTTCGACAGATTTGTTTGTCTGCCCGAAATAAGGAATACCGCAGTCACATAATATTTTATATACACCAGGGTATTTGAGTCGATGATGACAAGGTTTTGGGCGGCTAATTAATGTTTAGTGTTTTTTCTTTTATAATGTCACCTGAAAAAGGCTGTTACAGGCCAAAACTAGTAGTGTGTTTATATTAAAACCTTTTTACTTAAATCTCAGTTCTAGTCATATATATATATATATATATATATATATATATTTTTCTTTTTTGTTAGGAAATTTATTGACCTTTTTAGTTATCTTACACTAGCTACTTAGGTGGCAATTTTTGGAATTGTCAGTTATTGTTTAATTTGAGCTTAAAATGTACTGAAGATGCCTGTGACACACAGGTGAAAATTATACTATTAAGTAATCTTTTTACGTGAGTTTTTCCGTTATTAATTTTGTATTTATATTATTTTATATTATACCTATGTTGTGTATTTCTTTAATTTATTTGTCACTGAATATAAATAAAAATTTGTTCTTATTTAATAGATTATTTATTTATACAAATACATAATTGGATTTACAGGTAACTCATTTTGATGGGGTTAATAGCAAGTATTTAACATATTGAATTTAGTAAAATTTAAATTTTTCAAAATGTTTGTCATTTTTGGGTTGGGGGGGGGGGGAACGCAAGTTAGACATCTGCCACAGGCGTTTCATATCCTTGTTACGGCACTGTTGTAAGGCAAGTGATTATAATAGTCTTAAACATCAACTTGGGGAAGTTTCATGGAGGGAGGAAATGGAAGGCCGGGATATCATTAGTTGCTTGGGAAATTGTAAAGGAATATTTGTTAGCAGCAATAGTAAGTTGTATTCCAATAGTGAAGAAGAGGACACAATTTGGTGTAAAGTGGATGACAAACAATATTAAACAGGAACTGCATGTGAAAAAGAGGTTATGGAAGAGATATAAGGAGACAGGTAAAGAGCAGATGCATGAAGAATATAAGACACAGGCCAGGAGAGTGACTAGTATGGCAAGGAAAGCAAAACTGGAATATGAGAAAAGATTGGCCCTAAAATCCAAAGAAAACCCTAGTGAATTTTTTTTTTAGCTATGTGGCCGGTAGGAGGAGAAATGATTGTGGAAGAATGACATTGTGTAATAAAAATGGGAATAGCGTGACTGATGATGAGAGTTTGGTGGAATTGTTCAATGAACACTTTATTGGTGTATTTCATCCTGGAGGAGTAAATTTTAATACTAGAGGAATAGGGCAGGTTCGAGGTTTAGAGGTGCAGGAGGAGAGCATATTTCAAATACTGAGTGCTCTGGATGTCAGTAAAGTTGTGGGATTGGGTGGTATTTCACCACAAGTTTTGAGAGAATGTGCTAAAGAACTGACAGCTCCTCTGACCTGGGTTTTCAATGAAAGTCTGGCTAAGGGACAGGTGTCCAGGGAATGGAAGGAAGGTAAGATAGTGCAATTGCATAAGGGCGGTAGTAGACTGGAAGTGTCTAATTATAGGCCAGTTTGTGTGTGTCATCAGTAGTTGTTAAGATCTTGCAGAAATTAGTTAGGGACCGTATACAACATTGGGCAGATAAGGGTAATGTTATCTGTGAGAATCAACATGGATTTGTGAGGGGCACTCTTGTTTTAGTAATATGCTAGCCTTTTATAATAAAGTTACAAGAGCTGTAGATGAGGGAAAAGCATATACTGCCATTTTCTTGGATTTAGCGAAGGCATTTGATGGGGTGCCACATGATAAGCTGATATTTTAGTTGCAGCATGTGGGTTTGGATGTCAGGTTGGTCAACTGGATACAGGATGGATTGGCTGTCTGATAGGTATCAGAGATATGTATGTATATGGTGGGGCTGTTTCGAGGAGGCAGAAGGTTACAAGTGGGGTCCCACAGGGCTCAGTACTGGGACCTATATTGTTTAACCTTTATAGGGGATATTCATCACTAAAAAATACATGTAATAACCATAGTAATGACTATTTAATTCGTAAATATTTCATCCCAAGTATCTTGGGACATCATCAGAAAAAAAAAGGGATATTCAGTTATTTGCAGATGATGTTGTGAAGCTGGGAAGGGTTATTAGTAATAGTACAGATGTGGTAGTCCTGCAAGAGGATTTGAATAAGCTAGACAGATGGGCAAATGAATGGGGGTTTCGGTTTAATGAGTCTTGAGGTTTGGGAAACATCGATGGGACACTGCATACTCTATCGGAGGAGTTATACTGGAGGAAATAGGGGAGACAAGAGATCTGGGTTTGATGATTGATAGAATCCTGAAATTTAGGGGACATATTGCAAAGGTTAGTGAAGGTAACACAGAGGATTGCTGCAATAATGAGATGAGATTGCTGCAATAATGAATTTTATCTCTGCAGGACACTGACCTGCAGAGATAAAAGAGTTATCATTCTGTTGTATAAGAACTTGATCAGACCACACTTAGACTATTATTCTTAGATTTGGTCCCCACGATTTGAAGGGGATAAATTAACTGTGGAAAGGGTACAAAGGCAGATAACAAAGACAGTTTCAGGACTGTACAATGTTAATTATGAGGATCGGTGAGGGAATGTGGACTGCAGAGTTTGGTGGATAGAAGAAGGAGAGCTGATATGATTGAGGCTTTTAAACTGTTGAGAGGTGGTTACAGGGTTGACATTGGGGAGTTCTTTAGCTTTGTTGAACAGTGGGAAGGAGTGATGACAAGAGGCCATCCCTGGAAGTTACGAAAGGAAACCGTGAGCAAGAGAATGAGGAGTGGTTTCTTTGCATCGAGGATAGTTGAACCATGGAATGCATTGCCTTATAGAGTGGTGAGAGTGAGAACGGTCAATGAGTTTAAGGAGTGGTATGATAGACTTTGTGTTTCCTAGGAGGGACCTCCCACGATGTCTTGATAGACTTGTTTCCTAGGAAGGACCTCCCGTGATGAGTCTTTTGGCTCCTTAGAGGCCTAAATAATAATAATCTACCATACTTATTTTATTTTTTTTATTGAGTGCACATATGAGAGGTCATAAGACCTATTTCGCAACAGTGCAATATGTGAACAAGTGATTAAGAAGAAAGAAATAAAATCTATTGACTAGTTTCTTCAAAAGCTGTGCTGTTCTCCTTGTGAAAAACAGTATAAGAAAGGCTGTTCCAAAGAACATAAGTAGATGGAATGAAGGAAGATGATGAAATGCTAGTTTGATATATTTAGAGATGGAATGTGAATGGATCTTGACTAATTCAGTGCTCCAATGCCCATGAAAGTACCTATTAAAAAAAACAAAAAGAGTATCATGCAGAAACAAAGTGTCTGCAGGAAAGTGACTTGAAGGAGTCTGTGAGATAGAGGGGAGGGGATAGCCTTCTTCAGTGTATTGCATTCCGTAGGGTGCACCATCCCAAATGTGAGAAGAATAACGTTGGTTGGATTTAAGAATTATAGTGTTAGGAGTTGAATAGGAGAGAAGTAGTGTTTTGAATGGAAAAGTGTGCCAAGTAGTTTAGTGGCTGAGCAGGCTATTGATGTGATACATTTATGCCAATATAAACTGGATGTGAAGTTAGCCCAAGAAGGAGAAACTGATCTAACAACATTATCAAAAGTAAGAGGGAATTAAGTAGGATCTTTCTTGTAGATAATAAGGCAGGGCTGTGTTTTATTGCAGTGAAATTAAGTGGTCCTTCACCCCACTTGAGATAATGAGAAGATCAATGTTTAAGACATTGGTTATGGTGTATCTTGAAGCTTCAATCAACTGAATACTATTGGTTTTCTCAAAGAAAACAACAATAGAGAACACTGACATCAGCAAAACTATGAATAAGATTTGCAGTCAGAGATGTAAAGTAGAAGAGCATGGGCGCCATCCAACATGACATGTAAAGAATGGCTAGAGAGAAAGCTGGCAATCCAATCAAAAAGGGTAGGAGGGAGATCATAATATTACATCTCGTTGAGAAGATCTTAATGCCAGGCACAGTCAAATGTCTGTAGTAAGATGTGCAATTATTTGCCGATGATGCAACGGTAGGCAGGGCAATCAGGAATGCTATGAGGTGGGGGGGGGGGGCTGAAAAGTTCTAATAAACACTTAGAACAAAAATGATATTAAAGCAACTGATATAACCACAAGAAAGAACATATCTTAAAATCCTTTAAACCCCCCCCCCCCATATTTCATGAAATTGTAATAATTTGTTCTTTTTCTTTTAGGATATATAAAACATGTTAGAGGTTTTGAAAAAATTCAAAGACACAGAGGTGCAAGCCATCAAGCTTTTCATGATGCAAGAAAAGTCCACAACTAAGATTCACTAAACTTTGTATAAGAGTTTAGGAGATTGTGTCTCAGCATATACAACAGTAGTGGCAATTGATGATAGATGAATACCAGCCAAAAATAATGCAAAAACTCTGGCAATATCCAGAGAATGAGTCGGGGTCATTATCTACCAACACCTCGACATGTGGAAGCTCTGAGCAAAGTGGGTCCTCAAATGTTTCAATGCCAACCAAAAGAGAGAGAGAGAATGTGTGCTGTCATCTCAAGGGATTCTGGGTCATTTTGAGAAATCAGGTACAAATTATTTGGCTCATATTGTGGCTGTTGATGAAACCAAGTTTCATCAATATGATAAAGAAACCAAAAAACAGTCAATGGAGTGAAGACACAAAGGTTCTCCATGGCCAAAGAAGTTCCAAATGGAAAAATCCAGATGGAAATTTTCCAACTTGCCATTGTCTTTATTATTATTATTATTTGCATTATCCTAAGACTCCATGGAGCCAAAGACTCATCTAGGAGATTCCTTTGTCATACACACTGCTTATCATACCTTGCCTTAACCACATTCAAAATCTCTGCAGACACTATACCCTCAGGTAAGGCATTGCAATCATTCACAACTTTGCATGCAAAAAAAAAAACCTGCTTCTTACTCTCTTGTTCTCAACCTCCTTATACAGATCCCAGGTATGACCTCTTGTTCTCCACCGATCTCCCACCATTTTATGAAAAACCTCTTCAACATTGATCCTATAACAATCCCTTACCAACTTGTACATTTCTATCACATCACCCCTCCTCCTCCTAATCCATTAGACTCTGTAAATTGCACCTTCTCAACATTCCAGAGATGAGAAACTACTTTAGTCAATCAACTGTGAACTCTTTCCAACATCACTTCATCCTTTTGAAAACCAGGTGATCAAATCTGTCCACAGTAGTCCATGTGTAGCCTAATCAAGGCATTATACAATAGAAGAAGTATCTCTACATTGTTACGAGTCAGGGTCCCCTGCATCATTCCCAGAATTCATTGTATTGGACTCACAATTTTGGCAATTTGTCTTCTAAATTTTAGATTACTATCCAACATCACCCCAAGATCTCTTATTTCCTCATCCTCCAACAATATATCTCCACCAAGTGTAAATTCTACATCCTATCTTTGTTTCCCAAATTTTAAACTTTACATTTTAAAACATTGATGTCGCCACTCCCCTGCCCATTCACTCAATCTATTCAAATTTTCTTGTAAGGACAGAACACCAGCTCTACTCCTCATAGTTCATCCCAACTTTGCATCATCTGCAAACAACTGAATATCTCCATCCAAATCTTCTCTAATATCATTAACATACAGATTAAACAGCAATGACCCTAAAAGAGACCTCTGAGGTACACCACTAGTGTATTTTTTCTTTCAGGATATTGCTACCCCACACAAAACTTGCTGATACCTCTCAGATAGCCAATCTCAAATCCAATGCACTAGTCTAATATCCAATCCCATTTGCTCTAGTTTGACTATCAACTTATCATGCCATAATCTATTAAAAGCCTTTATAAAATTGAAGTAGACTACTGTGTATCCATCTCCCTCTTCCAATGCAGCTGTCACCTGATTGTAATAAATAAGTAGATTACTAAAACATGACTTCCATTTAGAAAAACCATGCTCTCCATCAAAGATATTTTATACTGTTTTCAACCCACTTCCGGATCCTGGTTTTCTCACAACCTCTCAACCACTTCAACCACAACAACTGACACAGAGACTGGCCTATAATTTGATACTTAGTTCTGTCACCTCTCTTATGAAGTGGTACAATCTTGACATCCTTTCACTTTCTTGGAACTTGACCCAGTGCAAGACTCATATTAAACAAATATGTCAAGAGAGATGCCAACTCCCTGGCTCATTCCTTCAAAATATGTGGTGATATATTATCAAGTCCCACTGCCTTATTAACATAAAGTTTGCTCAATTCCCCATATACCTCTTGCTGACTTACAGTCAGTCTCTCCTCCTCATCATATACAGTACTGCCCTCACACTTTCCATGATGTCACACTCATATTAATGAAAGACTTTTATAAACTGCTCATTAAATATCACAACTATATCCTCTGCAGCAATTATTCTTGTACCATTTTCTCCAGTCAACGTCATCCTTCCATAATCATCTTTATCTTTTCTGGCTACACATTGAAAGAACTCTCTAGGATTCTTTTTGACTGCTAACTTCTACTCATACTTCACTTTTACTACCCTTACCAACCAAGTCACCCTCCTTGCCTGTTCTTTGTAATTCTCATGGAATTGATTATTACCACTCCTCTTATGCTGCTTCCATAATATCTTTTTTCTCTGTATCACATGCTTAATTGCTTCATTCATTCATTTCACATTTATCTGATTTAACCTTATGACCCTTGGAATACATTTAGATATTGTTTCTACTAAATAGTTATCAGCCAAGCAGCATTGATCTCCTTCCCAGCCAATACCTCATTCCATGCTACACCTGCAAACTATCTCATGAGTTTCTCAGAATCACCAACCTTGTAGTTACACATATACCATTTCCTCACAGAGGTCCTCACTCTGCTGGCAACCACACAGGTAATCACTTTATGGACACTCTCACTAATTAGAGGATGATTTGACACCTTGTTTATAATAACATCCTCTGATGAGATGATCATATCCAAGATCCTCAAATCCACATTTGCCCTTTGTTGCATACTGCCTGAGGTAGTTACCCCTCAACACATGCATTCACATTCTCTTGGAGCATGAACCTTTCTCATGCGATGTTCCCCTTTCAACCCTGAGCTTCCCCATTTTGTTTGTTCTACACACTTTCTCTCATTCTCTGTACTCATGCTACCTTCTTCTTTATTCATAACCACCACTTCAAGAGTGGGGGTTATGAATCACCCCCTTCTCTGCCTCATTTCATCACTATCATTCCTGGGCACACTCTGACTACCTTTCCTATCACACCAGACCTGGCCTTATCTGACTTTTGCCTATTCCCAAATTTAAAGAAACACTTGAAAGGAAGAAAATTTACCACAGATGATGAAGCTATATCTGCAGCTGTGGACTGGTTGTGCAACAAGAGAAAGATTTTTTTTCTCATAAGACTGCAAATGATGCAGCAGCAGCATTGTAACAAGAGTATAACACTTCGTGAGGAATACGTAGAATGATGTGTAAGTTACATGGTTCTACCTCAATTCCTTCCTGATGATTATCACAACTTTTCAGCACACTCGCGTACTGATATCCAGCATTTACAAAATTATTGGATTAGGCTGGAAATATGGGAAATGAAAGTGTCTGTCAGCTTAATGTTAGTAGGTATAAAGTATGCACTTTGGCATGATGAAATTTCCAGAAGCAAATTATATTAGTAGGGTTATGCTACAAGAAACTGATGACGCTAGGGATCTTGGTGTAATGGTGGCTAGGAATTTGAAGTTCAAAGGTTACATAGCAAAAGTTACGAATACAACTTAAAAGATAATTATAATGTTGAAGTAAATCTTGACATGTAAGGATAAGGAAGTCATTTTCCTCTTTATAAGGCCTTGATAATACTGCACTTGGATTATTGTGTGCAGATTTGGTCTCCCAGGTTCCAAGGGAATAAAGAATTCTGTTGTGGAAAGGATGCAAAGGAGAATTACAAAGATTATATCTGAATTATGGGATTTAGATTATGAGGACAGATTGTGAATATGTGAATTACAGACTCTGGTTAAAAGGAAAAATAGGGGTGATATGATAGAGGTTTATAAACTTCTGAATGGGTTATAGGATATCCTCTGATGAAATTTTTGTTATATGGAAGGTAGGAAGAGAACATCGAGGAATTCATGGAAGTTGAGTTTGTTCAGAGTCAAGAAAGGGGTAAGAGCTAGATTTTTTCTCAAAGAGCAGTGAATGGATGGAATAGTTTACCTTTAGGGGTAGTGAGTGTATTTCATGTGAATTAATTTAAGGTAAGGTATGACAGTTGGTAAGGTATTTAAATTAGACTGATTTCTGAAAGCTGCTGCAAATTCCAAAAATAGTCTTTCTCTTATAAATTTCCTGATTATTACACCACTTCTGGTATACCCTAAACACTTCTGTGCATGAAAAGCCCAGAAGAGTAGGTATTTGTGAGATACTTGCACTAGAACATCTGGCACCAACAATCGTATTATGCTCACAGTCACTTAAGTCACACACCTTTTACTCCTTCTGATGCATTAAACACACGTGCACACACACACGCACAAAAAAAAAACTGATGGATGCTTATCTACCTGATTTATATAGCATGCTGCAACTAAATGACTCAGTGTCTTCAGAAGGTTTTTTTTTTTCCTAAATAGAAAGATGTTCCTAATAAAATGGCCATTCAGTGTTCATAAGCAATCCGTGCTCTAGAACCAGCAAAGATTTCTAATTTACTTCTGATAGAAAGGCTTATATGTTGGCTATTAATGACTATTCTTTTTGAGCAAATTACAACCAACCAGAAAATCCATATGTATTGGTAGACATGTGGTCATCCCTCCCCAACAATGTGAGATAATAAAAACCATATATAACAAAGCAAAAATAATCAGCTGTGATAGTATTGATGACAGCTCTGATGACAACCCCATAACTGCTATCCCCCCACCTCAGAACAGAGACTACATAAAATCTATCACTGTTCCATGTATCTGGGGCATATCCAAAAAATTAACAAAAATCCTAAATAAATACAACGACTTGCAGACCACATAAAAAATTGGCATCCTTTATCTGCTCCAGCAAAGTTCAGCCACATTATACCTGTCAGGTGTTTACCAGCTTCTTCGCAGTTGCAATCTGTCCTGCTATGGCCAAACAGGCATGAAAGCCAGTATCAGAATTTCTGAACACATGGACTACATCTGGTTCCACTTCCACATTATGGCCACTTTGTACTTGGTGACCATGCTTTGGACAACCAACACAACTGAAAGAAGGCCACTACAACCTACTGCAGCAAACATAAATACAAAAGGCTATTCCTGAAATCTACCTCAGCCCTAAGAAATTTTCCAACCCACAACAACAAATGTTGGTACATGAAATTGCACCAAATTTGGGAGGCATTTATCTTCAAGTTTTCATCCCATTGGCCAAAACCACCCAGTTTAACCCACTCAGGATGCCATTTTAGGATTCTATGCCTCAAATTCAGTTGTCTTTCTTCAGCCTCATGTACTCAGTATTAGTACCTGTGTGCACATATGGCTGTTCTATGTTTTCTGATGGCAGTTTGACTATGCCAAAATATGAGCAGCATTAATTAAAATTATTCTAATTAATATTCAGTATATGATGTATTTCCTCACAAATAATAGTTATACCTAATTTACAGTAACATTCTGAGATAATATAACCATGCCAGCACTCATACACACATATTCTTCTCGTTCCTTCTATTAAAATGCCATGTTAAGTAATATACGCTGGAACATTACTTACCATACTGTGGCGTAGCTAGAGTTTTTGCCACCCAGGGCGGTCCCTGAGTTTGCCACCCCTCTCAATATACACCAAAAATACTACAAAAAGTCAAAACAATGTATAAGGAAATAAATTAAAACACTGTTTATTTTTTAAGTAAAACTTTAACTTCAACATTCTAAAATGTTATTTTTCTTGCCTTTCTGTTAGCAAAATCGTCGATGACATTGGCGAAGTCTGTTTCATAGTAATGCAGGTAATTCTTAATCAAATTTTATTTAGAAAAACTCCTCTCAAATTTTATTTAGAAAAACAACTAGCAACACTTACTGCAATTGTGAGGAAAATTTGCAGTAGTATTACAATATTTGGAACTGAGTTCTCGAGACTGTATTTTAGAATTAACTGCAAAAGTTCAAAAAGGTTAAAAGTGCCGCCCAGGGCAGACCGCCTCCTCTGCACCCCCCCCCCCACTAGCTATGCCACTGTTATCATAGCCTATCTTAACATACTTATGCAACAACTTCACTAATTCATTTTCCCTATTTCAATATGCTTATTCTCATGTATGTTACCACTGTTAAATTTTGCTTCAATTTCTTTATTTCTCTCTTATCTGGATGGCCAATGTGTAGTTTCTTTCCTCAATATTTTCATGTGTATATTAATAGTCCACCAAATATTGTATTCTGTCCACCTCAGCTTCATAGATTCAGCCTTAGATAGGCTTACCATACGTCCCGGTTCGACCGGGACTGTCCCGGTTTGAAGGTATGGTCCCAGCCAGTTTGTCATTTTGTCCTGGTTATTTGGTAAAAATTTAAAAGTGCAGAATATACAAGCAGTACAAAAAGTGCAGCCTCGGAAAATGGCAATTAGGCAACACGAATACCCCACTTTGACTCTGGCCTGTATGCTGCATTGCAAGTCATTGTTGAGCATGCACAATCTTAGTTGAGTTTAGATTGTCGAGTCGGTGTTTCTTTTCGGCGTGTTGTTTGTGATTTTTTTTTACTTCATTAAATTAATTTAACCCCAAAATGCCAAAAAGAAACTGTGCGTTTATGGATGAATTAAAAAAGGATTATCCATTTTTGAAAAAAAGTTTGTGGTCATATTGACAAAATGAAATGTGAACAGTGCTCTTCAGAATTATCTTACTGGAGGGCTCCAGGGGCTTGATGTATATTACACTGATGCTTTCTAGGTCAGCCGATGGCTTTCGGTGTCAATGCACATGGCAGATTATCTTACTGGTAAGGCACGCTGGTCCGACTTCTCCTCGATACCTCCTGGAGCCCACAGCTTCTTTCCAGCCTTCTAACGGACACGCATCCGCAATGCTTGGTATTTTTAGTATATGATTGGTATTTTTCTGTGGCTCATGGTGGGCGTTCGGGCATAAAAAATCACTTGACATGTGCGAAACATAAGGCTAGTCTAGCAGCGGCAGGAACTTCCTCAAAGATATTGTCATATTTTAAAGGTCCCGATCCAAGTGACAAAGAATTTTTAACTGCTAAAGAAGCAACTTTTGCATTTCATGTTGCTATTCACAATCTCAGCTTTAAGTCTGCCAATTGTTCATCTAAATTGATATCAAAGCTTTTTTGAAACAAAGTTTAGACTGGGTAGAACAAAATGTGAAGCTGTCATTGTTAATGTGAGTGAGCCACTGTTGTTTCAGCAACTTTGTGAAGTTTTAAACAAAATAAATTTTGTGACGATATCAATTAATTCTTCCAACAGGAAAGAAATTAAAACTCGTTGTTAACCACTCCGTTATTTAGCCTTTTGAATCATAAGTACTTAGCATAGAAGGCGTTACTTTCTGTTTTGAGCAAACTCTCAAAAATGTCCTGGTTTAATAAAAAAAATTTATGGTAAGTCTAGCCTTAGAGCCATTATTTATATTGTCCTCTTAATTCTCCATTTTGACAGGGCACAATATTAGCTTTAGGAGTATTCCTCTTTCTCTTTTTCCTTTCTGTTCTTCCTTAAGGCACTATCTATACTCTCTGTATTTTATTTCCATCAACTGTTTATCCTGTTCTTGCAATAACTTGCTTCACTCCTCTGACCACTCTCACTGATTTATAAACGCCTATTTTTGTGACACAACATACTCCCAACCATCAAAAATCCAGTCCTCCCTTGCATATTCTAACTATTAATAGAACTAATAACCTTTGCATATTCTAACTATTAATGGAACTAATAAATGACTACCTTCTTCTTCTTCATGTAGCTGCCTCAGTGAGCGAGAGTGCAGCACCATGTCCTTCCAGTTCTCTCTGTTGGTGGCTTTCCTTTTTGTTTATGCATAGCCATGTGATCCTGTCCATGATCTTAAATCTTCAAACCATGTCCTTCGTTTTTTGCCTCTTGATTCCCATAATTTTTCCTTCTAAAACTGTTAGTATCCTCTGTCCTGCTGAACCTCTCAGTACATGTCCTGCCAATCTCATCTTTCTCTGGATCATTTCCTGTAATAAAGATCTCTATGTTCTCATTCTCTGTAGGACATCTGTATTTGTCACATGTTCTGTCCATGAGATTTTCAGAGCTCTCCTATAGCACTGTAAATGTATCTTCTGCTGTCCCTTTTGTAATATTATTATACTATTTACTGTATGTTCCTTTTACACTATAATTACACTTTTATTCTTTACCTTAGAGTATTACAGGTTATCTAATTTCCAATACCTTGGGAACCTTGGAAAATGTATTTAATGTTACAATTGTGCCACCAAGATTCCCCTTTATGGGTATAAAATATAATTATGATTACCTGCAGAATCTCTCTAGATCTATCTTGTGCTTTACTGACAGTTGTGGCTACTCTTATTTACTTCGCTCACAGGTTCGTATTTATTTAGAAACAGTGCATTGGATTAAGGATAAGTGAATACACATTCTTTAACATAACAAACATATTTATTAAACTACGATGCAATTATACAGTTTCTTAAATGAATTGGCTCTTTCTAAAAATTAAAAGCTACAAAATTGCAATATCTAAGTAATTATACACACATTAAAACATGAATCAATATTATCATACAAAATCTATGTTCTTATCCCAATACTAATATGTTCATGCAATATATACTTCAATTAACAAGTTTCTCATATCTAAATTGTACAAATCAATCTTCAGCATCTTAGTCCAGAACAAACAATCACAATTAAACTTTGTAAGTCTCCCATGGACTATCAGTCTATCTTCTGTAATGTTAAACGAATACATAAAATTTTACTCACAGTTCTTCTCTGACACCTATATCTTAAATGGCTCATTTATCTCTTTACTGGTTCCACTGCTTTTCCATCCTGGGCCTCAACATTCGTGCAGGCTTCTTTCCTTTTACGGCGTTGCATTGTGGAGGGCTCCAGGGGCTTGATGCATATTACACCGATGCTTTCTAGGTCAGCCGACGGCTTTTGGCGTCCGATGCACATGGCAGATTATCTTACTGGTAAGGCATGCTGGTCCAACTTCTCTTCTCCTCAATACCTCCCGGCACCCACAGCTTCTTCTAACGGACACGCATCCATGATGCTGGATCGAGACACTACGAGAGGAGACTGCAACTCTTTCTGCGTTTCTGCATATCTGCATCCTCCTGGAGTTTTTCCTGATCCTTTCTTATACTTCTCCTCAGGTCCCTGGATTAAGGGTTGAGAACCCCTAATATTTCCATGCAAAAGGGGATGTGACCTTCAGAGTTGTTGATTACTTCTATTTCCCACAGAACATACAAAAACAATCTTATTTACCAAAACGCGGGACATCCTTAGATGTTTACCACATTTTATTGCACTGTCCTTGAGACTTTCATTTGGTTAAGTTTGAATGTACAAACAAAGCTTCTAAGCTATTTCTTAAAATTCAGAACCACATCAAATGCCAGGCTGCTTTCTAAAGCATTGCCTTTGAATTATACAGTTAACATTCATACAGTTTTAACATACACTTGCATGGTTTTTTTACCAATCATAAAATTATTACAACTACAGAGTTAATATATACCTTATATACAAAATTCGTAACAAAAATTTACAATCAGTGTTAACTTACAATATCCTTCTTTATAAATATTTGTGACCTCTGTAAAAGTCAATGCAAAGTTAAGGAAAAAAAAAAATTTCTACTGCATCGAATTTATAGCACCACATTTCAAAGGCCATTATCTGTTGTCTTACTCTCTTCTTGAATATCCAGGTCTCACTTCCATATGTGAAAACTGGCCCACTCATGTTCTTGTCATTCTTTTCTTTGTCTCGATACCCACAGAACTTCTGAGCAGATCTTTATTTTTCCAGAAGCCATCTTTAGCTAGGACTGTTCTTCATCTTGCTCTCCATCTGCAGTAAAGTAGGTGCCTAAATATTTGTATTCTGTTGTATGTTCAATTTCATATTGTTCATGAATATACATCCTGCTCGGATCTGTTTTTTTTTTTTTTTTTTGTGAGATTTTCATAAATTTGGTCTTTTTTGCATTTATATCTAACCCAAATTCTTTACCTTCTTCAATTAGTAGCTGCAATAATTTGATTAATTTATTTCGGTTTTCTGCTATTAGAACGGTATCATCACCATATCTAAGATTGTTGTATTTTATACTATTGATACTAATTCCTATTTTTTGTTTTTCAATCTTTTTCATCACTGTTTCACTATAGATATTAAATAGTTGGTTGTATCCGTTCACCAAACCTATTAAATAGGTTTGGTGAAAGGATACAACCTTGTTTAACTCCTCTTTTTATTTTCACTAAAGAAGCCTCAGAGTTAAACAGCTGCATTTTCTATTTGGTGTAAATCATTTTTATAATCTTAAGTACATGATCTTCTATGTCTAATTTATCTAATATATTGAACATTTTATTATGTTTTACCCAGTCAAAAGCCTTCTGAAAGTCTATGAAGCATATGTAAATGTTCTTATTTCTTTCAAGTGATCTTTTTATTAGTATTTTTGCTTCCAGGATAACAATTAATGGTTCCCATTCCTCTTCTGAAACCTTTCTGTTGTTCACTCAATTAACTGATTAAGGCTCTTTCAATTTGTTTGTTAACAATGCTTAAAATAATTTTAGATGCATGGGATATTAAGCTCACAGTTCTGTAATCCTCGCAATTTTGTGTATTATTTTTCTTTGGAATTGGTATGCAGATAGATGTTGTAAAAACTTCAGGTAATTCTATTGTTTTATAAATGTCCTGAATAGATTCCACTAAATAGTTATTATTGTCAGTCAAAGCTTTCAGCAGCTCAGCTGGGATATTATCACACCCAGGGGATTTATTATTAGGAAGATTCTTAATTACATGTTCTATCTCCTTTCTTGTCGGTAGAGTGGTATCTGTTGTTACGTTTAACTTAAGATGTCGTGAATCATCTAACATGTTACCATTATCATCATCATACAGATCTGATAAATATTCCACCCATTTTCCATTTATCTTTTCCTTATCAATGATTATGTTTCCATCTTTGTCCTTGATGTTATTAGATTGTGTATGTTTTGCTTTTCCATTCAGTTCTTTCACTTTCAGGAATGCGTCTTTGGTTTTGTTCCTATTTTGTAATTCTTCTATCTCGGTGCACAGCCTATTTATCCAGTTTTCTTTCTGCATAATGTTTGATTCTTTTATCCAATGTTTTATATCTTAATCTTTCTTCTTCATTTGCTCCTCTTTTCCATGTTTTCTTTCATCGATAAGGTTGATTACTTCTTGTGTTATCCATGGTTTTTTCTTTCTTTCTTCTTGATGTGGTTTTTAGCAGATGTTATGATAGCTGCTTGTCAGTGGTGCACTCAGGATTTAATCTTGGGGGGGGGGGGGGAGTTGAGTAGACGATTTGAGAATACACACTACGCATTACATACAAGCTATGACTGAGCATCTGCAGTGATCGCCAATACATGATACCTGTGATCTCCTCTGGCCCAGCTCGGGCAAATGAAGTAAAGCCCAATCACTACTTCGTTCGCTTTGCGTTCACAGCTGCCAGTATTCCCGAGCGCTATAGGGTATTCCCACCTTATGGGACTGCTAATTCATAAGTAGTATAGAAATAGAAGACGAGACACAACATTAATTTAAAAAAAAAAAAGAATTTTAATTAGGAAAAGATTTTTGGAAATTTTACTAGTTTTTTTTTTCCCCTTTTTCTTTTGGAGGGGGCCAGGACCCCTTGGTCCCCTCCCTGGATGCACCAATGCTGCTTGTAGTTTATTCCACTGAGAGGGTTCATTTTCATTTTGCAACTGTGCAAACAGCAGTTCTGAAACATTTTCATTAAATTTTGATTTTACTATTGGATTTTGTACCATTTGCAGATCCCATTTTAGGGGTTGACTTCTTTTAATTTTTATTGTTTTCAGGCAAATATTCAGCTTCATTAAGACCAGTCTATG
Source organism: Typopeltis vanoorti (assembly GCF_054136105.1). Taxonomy (NCBI): domain Eukaryota; kingdom Metazoa; phylum Arthropoda; class Arachnida; order Uropygi; family Thelyphonidae; genus Typopeltis; species Typopeltis vanoorti. The sequence continues at coordinate 42,960,665 of NC_143551.1, read as the reverse complement.
ATCAGATCCACAGTCAGCACTTGGCATCACCTTTGAGTTCCGTATTCCATTGAGGTAATGTTTACTGACCACAATAAAGTCTAACTGATTTTTGTATCTCCCATCTGGACTTTCCCATGTGTATCTTGCTGTTGGTTTTTGCTCAAAATAAATGTTAGTTATGATGAGACTGTGCTTGTTACAGAAATCAATCAGTTTTTGTCCTCTCTCATTCCAAATTCCAAGTCCAAATGGGCCCATGTGTGTAGATGTTCTCTCTGATCCAACTTTTGCATTCCAGTCACCCATAGCACAAATAACACGATTCAACTTCTTTTATACACCATTCTATTTCATCATACATGTTATCTATTTCTGCTTCCTCATTCTGTTCTGTAGGAGCATATATCTGAATGATCAGTATATCTCTAGGTTTAGACTTCACTAGAATTGCCATTACTCTATCTGATTTTTTGATGACACGGTGGTTGCTGAGCTGTCACGGTGCATTGGGGGGGGTCCCCTCGGTGGTGGATGAGGGGGGGATGGTCAGTGGCACTACTTTGTAGGCCTCCCAGCTGGGTCCAAGGTCCAAGGAATAAATGACTATACTTGATAAATATAATATCATCAGCAGTTCAACAAGCAATACAAAAATGTAAAATGGATGAAAAAAAAATATCAGTAATTTAGAAAATGACATTTCTATAATATAATGTAGAAAACAGTGCACATATGTTAATATTATAATATGTTAATTATGATTTATTTGAATGAACTGATTTAATAGTTTTCTTTATATATGATATGGTTTAAGATTTACTTTTTGATCTAATTAAAAAAAATATTTATAGATACAGAACTTTCTTTCATGCCTACTTATTATTATTATTATTATTATTAAACAAGACCTCATGGAGTCAAAGACTCATCTAGGAGGTCCTTTTATCTTACACACACATCTCATCATACCGTGTCTTAAACACATTCAAACTACTTGCAGACACCACGCTCTCATGCAAGGCATTCCAATCACTCACAACTCTGCACGAAAAAAACCTGCCTCTCACTCCCTTACTCACACCCTCCTTATACAGTTTCCAGGGATGACCCCTGGTTCTCCCCTGATCTCCCACTATTCTCTGTAGAACTTCTCCACCATTGATCCTATAACAACCCCTTACCAACTTGTAGGTCTCTATCATATCTCCCCTCTTCCTTCTCTCCACGAGACTCTGCAAATTACATCTTTTCAATCTTTCCTCATACTCAACATTCCAGAGGTCAGAAACTACCTTAGTCAGTCGCCTTTGGACCCTTTCCAACATCTCTTCATCCTTCTGAAAACCCGGTGACCAAATCTGGGCACAATAGTCCAAGTGTGGCCTAATCAAAGCCTTATACATTGGAACAAGTATCTCCCTACTTCTACATGTCAGTGTCCTCCGCATCATTCCCAGAAGTCTTTGTGTTGTCTTCACAATTTTGGCGATGTGTCCCCTAAATTTTAGATCCTTATCCACTATCACCCCCAGATCTCTTATTTCCTCTACTTCCAACAATATATTCTCACCAAGCATATATCCCAGTCCTCTGGAATACATATACCACTTCCTAAATCTAGTTTTATCACTGACTGCTACTTACAAAGATGAGTGTTTGATTAACTGGGAGGCTATAGAAAATAATATAATGATCATGGAAAGTCTTTTGGGCACACATTAATTATACTGTTATATGAGTATTTGACAGTTAAATATCACTGAAATATGATACCATACCTGTAATGTCTCCTGGTTGTCTTTCGTAATGTCAGCATTCTCATGAAGACCAAATACTTCAGGATGAGGATTCAAGGGAAGTCTTCTTATGTATTCAACATATTCCTCACGTTCACCATCAGGTGGGGCAAAATATGTTCCACTTTCAGAAAACCTGCCAAAAAATTTGTCCTTTTTTGTATTGCTAATTATATGAATATAAACACTGCTAATTACAGGGATGATCAAAAAGTTTATAGTTTATGGTTAGCCAAACAAACTATATTCTTATTGGCTTAAACCACAATATAAAATGATAGTAACAACATGACAGAATTTCATGCTGGTGCAGCATCGCAAAGTTAAACAAAGCCTCTGTTATTTTTGCCAGGGAACCAGGGTGAACAGCAAAAAGTCAGCTACTGGAACAAATTCTGAATTACATCTCAACTGAACAACACCACAGCTCAAGAGCAGTACTATCAACATAAGAAGCCCGAATAGCAAAGAAATGGAGCTGGCTAAGGAATTGAATAAGTACCAGATTGACATAATAGGAGTGACTGAAACAAAAAAGAAAAAAATGGCGAGATCTTTCTGAGCAATAAATACAAAATGTTATATTCAGGAAATAACAATCAAGGAAAAGAAGGAGTAGCCATAGTATTCAACACTAAATACAAGGCTAATCTTCTTGAATGGCAGGCAGTCTCAAGTAGAGTGAAGTGGGCAAATATGAGAATGGGAAACTGGACAATGAGACTTATTTTAGCCTATCGTCTGACAGAAGGTTCTACTAATGGAGAAATGGAGAAATTTTTTGAGGCTTTAGAGAAAGCAACTGACACAATGAAAAAGAAAAAGTTGGTCCTTGTTGGGGATCTAAATAGCAGAGTAGGAAATGATTGTCAGACATACAAAAATATTTTTGGAAAATTTGGAGAAAAGAGCAAAGCTAATAATAATGGGAAATGCCTATTGATTTCTGCACAGGACATGAACTGGTTATTACTAACACAATGTTCCAACATAAAAATGTGCACAAATTCACATGGAGAGAAGAGACAAGGAATAAGAAAAGTCTCGTTGACTATGTTATTGTTGATAGTGATGTTTTCTCACTGGTGCAGGACACTACATCTTACAGAGGATTTGAAATTGGCTAGTGATCACCATTTAGTCTTAATCATCATAAAATTGAATTTCATATTAAAAAGAAGAACGTGCAAGAAAGTTTTAAAGTGAATAAAAGTTGAGCAGCTCTCAGATGGGAACTGTAGACTAAAATACACAAACCTTATTCAAGAAAAAAAATGAAAGAGTTTGAAAATAGGAACCAAACCTTGGAGATTCAGTGGCAAATCCTGAAGAAAACATTGATTGATTCAGCCAAAGAGGCATGTGGTGAGGTTGTCTGCAAGGATAGAAAAATCAGAACTCCATGGTGGACACAAGAAGTTAAAGAGGCTGTGAAGGAAAAGAAGAAAGCATATCAAAAGTTATTGGCAAATAAATCAGCTTGTGCTCTTAAAGAATAGAGACAATTGTAGATAGCTAAACACTGTATAAAACTAGTTAAACAAGAGTCATGGGAAGACTTTGGTAAGAATATAGAATATAAATATCAAGAAGGTGGCAAAATATTCTGGAAGTTGTTGAAAAAGCTCAGAAATGGAGGAAAGAGTGCTGTAAAAGGTATCAGAGATGATAAAGGTGACATATAAACTGGAGAAAAAGGATATCCTTGATATACTTCGAAAAATTGCTAAATGAAACAAGCAGTAGCAGCACAGTGGTAAAAAACACTCAACAGGCATGCAATAAGGAATAGATATCCTTGAAATAGAAAAAGCCATCAAAAGCCAGAAATGTGGAAAGGCAGCAGGAGTAGATGATACTGACCACAAATGCTAAAGGAAGAAGGTATAAAAGTCTTACAGTTGCTGCAAGGCATAATTCAGAAGGTCTGGACAGAGGGATGAATTCCAGATTATTGGATATAAAAAGGGAAACAGAACTGAATGTCAGAATTATAGAGGTATTTCCCTACTGAATGTTCCTGGTAAGATTTATGCAAGTATACTTGAGAAACAGTTGAGAAGGATTGTAGAAGAAAAGCTTGGTAGAACAAGCTGGATTCAAATTAATTTATATGAAATAAGAGAAAAATTAGTCAAAATACTAAATTAGCTGTACTAGACAGTGTTCAAACTAATTTTAACTTATGGATCTGAGAGGTGGGTTAGAAATAAAACACTTGACCAAAGAATACAGACCACAGATATGAGAAGGATTAGGGGTGTGAACAGATGGCATCAATGGGAATATCATCTTAAAAATGAGGATATTACGAAAGACCTTGACATTGTTAGTATCCAGGAATGTGTTAGTTAAGGTAATGTGAGGTGGTATGGTCACTTAAACAGAATGGGAGAGGAAAGATTAGCAAAACAAGTGGTCTCTGTCAGGTTGGCAGGAAAAAGACTCGCAGGAAGACCAAGATATACGTGGATTGATACAGTAAAAATTGCCTTAGAACATAGAAATATAAGTTTTGATAAAGTTGGAGTCCGACAGGTAACATATTGATTTGGAGGAAAATTGTAGATAAGAGGTTAGTAATGATGTAAGTTTTCATGTAGTACTATCATATCCTGTAAACCCCTTAAGGGTACATATCAGGAATTTGATTTTGACATGTTTTAGTAATCTACTTACTTAATACAGTAGGTGATGATTTCATGGACAGATTGGGAGCAGTTGATGATGGGGAGGAGAGACAGACTTTAAGTGAGCAAGAGATGTATGGGGAGTTGAGGAAATGTGATGTTAATAAGGCTGTTTGACTTGATAATATATCACCACGTATTCTGAAGGAATGTGCCAGGGAGTTGACATCTGTCTTGACATACTTTTTTTTCTAAAATATGTCAAGTTCCTAAAGAGTGGAAGGAGAGTAAGATTGTGTTGCTTCATAAGGGAAGTGATAGAACTCAACCATCAAATTATAAGCCTATCTATGTGTGTCAGGTGTTATGGTTAAGTTGTTGGAGAAGCTCGTGAGAACTAGGACCCAGAGTTGGGTTGACAACAATGGTATTATCTTTGATGGACAGCATGAATTTGCTAAAGGGAGGTCATGTTTTAGTAATCTACTTACTTATTACAATAAAGTAACTGCTTCCTTGGACAGAGGAAAAGGATACACAGTAATATACTTGGATTTTGCGAAGACTTTTGACAGATTACAGCATGATAAGTTGATAGTCAAACTGGAGTGGATGGGGTTTGGATATTAAATTGGTGCATTGGATTGGAGATTGGCTATCTGATAGGTATCAACAAGTTGTGTATGGGGGAGCGATATCCAGGAAAAGGAAAATTACTAGTGGTGTGCCTCAGGGGTCTGTTTTTGGGCCATTGCTGTTTAACTTGTATATATTAATGATATTGGTGAAGATTTGTATGGAGATATTCAGTTGTTTTTGCAGATGATGCAAAGTTGGGACGAACCATGAAGAGTAATGAAGATGTTGTACCCTTACAAGAAGACTTTAATAAGTTGAGTGATTGTGCACAGGAAATGGGATGTGAATTCAATGTTGCAAAATATAAGGTTTTAAAATTTGGAAAACAAAAATGGGATGCAGAATTTATGCTTGGTGAGGATATATTGTTGGAGTTGGAGGAAATAAGAGTTCTGGGGGTGAAGTGGAGAAGGATCTGAAATTTTGGGTACACATAGCCAAAATTGTGAAGACAACACAAAGGCTTCTGGGAATGATGTGGAGGACACTGACTTGTAGAAGTAGGGAGATTCTTGTTCCATTGTATAAGGCTTTGATTAGGCCACACATGGACTATTGTGCTCAGATTTGATTATCTGGTTTTCAGAAGGATGAAGAGATGTTGGAGAGGATCCAGAGGTGACTGACTAAGGTAGTTTCTAACCTCTGGAATGTTGAGTATGAGGAAAGATTGAGAAGAAGCAACTTGCAAAGTCTGGTGGACAGGAGGAGGAGGAGGGGTGATATGATAGAGACAAGTTATTTAGGGGTTGTTATAGGATCAATGTTGGAGAGGTTCTACAGAAAATAGTAGAAGATTAGGGGAGAGCCAGAGATCATCCCTGGGAACTGTATAAAGAGGATTTGAGCAGGGGAGTGAGAAGCAGGCTTTTTGCATGTAGAGTTGTGAATGATTGGAATGCCTTGCCTGAGAGTGTGGTGTCTGCAAAGAATATGAGTGTGTTTAAAGCGCTGTATGATGAGCTGTGTGTTTGATAAAAAGACCTCCTAGATGAGTCTTTGATTCCATGTGGTCTTGGGTAATAATAATAATAATAATAATATATTTTTCTGAAACGTTTTTTAATAATCAAAAAGTGGCTTAGAACTAGGACTTTGAACAGAAGAGCAAATGAAACACGTGATGCTAACCCTAATTGGGATACACGTTTTTTAACGGCGAGTAAATCTGATACTATTAAAGTAGAAGAAACAAGCAGTTCAAAGAAAAAGTACAGTAGGAAATATAATAGTTCATATTTGGAATTTGGGTTTACTTGGTGTGGAGATGAAAGTGAACAGAGACCTGGATGTGTTTTGTGTTATGAAATGTTGTTGAACAAGTGCATGAAACCTGGGAAACTCTGATATTTAGAAACTACATATTGTGATGTGAAAAATAAGCAAATTGAAAAAAAAAAAGCCAATTTCAGAAATGCTTAGTGATATTAAATCATGGGAAATATGTAGTTTCGGCCATGGGTCTGATTAATAGCAAGGCACTGGAAGCATCTATCTTTTAAGTTTGCTCATAGCGACTATCAGGGAAAATTTACTACTTCCAGCTATAAAAGATGTGGTAAAAACTATGTTTGGCAACAAGTTACTGAAAGATGTTGATTTGACTCCTCTTTCAATGACACTGTAGGTCGCAGATTAATGATATGGCAGGTAACGTAGATTCTCAGTTAATCGAAAGAGTTAAGAAGAGCCCTTATTATGCATTTCAAATATAAAAGACTACTGATGTTACAAATGATGTGCAGTTAATATGCTAGCTAAGATATGCACATGATAACATTCATGACGATATTCTGTTTTGTAGAACTTTGTTATCCCGAACAACTGGAGAAGAAATATTTCACAGTCCCAATAATTACATAATACACAAAGATATCCAGTGGGAAAAATGTATGGGCTTCTGTTCGGATGGAACTTGCGCCCTTACGGGCAGGCATAGTCGGTGTTGTTTCTATGGTCAAGGAAGTGGCTCCGGATATGAATTGGTATATTGTTTGATACGTAGGGAAAGGTTGGCTTCCAAAGGAATGCCACCAGAATTTAAACTGTGCTATACAATGCTGTAAAGCTCCTTAATTTTATTAAGGCTCGACCATTAAATAATAGGTTATTTTCAGTATTCTGCGATGAAATGGGCAGTGAATATATACAACTTTTGCTTCATTCTGAAATTCGCTGGCTTTTCAGGGACAAAATACTAACAAGATTATTTCAATTAGGGCACGAAGTTTTATTGTTTTAAATGAACGTAATTCTAATTTTGCATCACTCCTTGTTCATGAAGTATGGTTATCAACACTATCCTATCTTTCAGTCATTTTTTTCGAAATTAAATGAACTTAATCTCTCTCTTCAGGGAAATTCTTTAACTGTTCTTGATGCCTATGACAAAATAAAGGCATACGAGGAAAAAAAAAACTGGTTAAGTTTAAGGGAGATGGTAAATCCTGTATTATTCTATAGCCGGGTAAGAAACTCAGATCGAAATCCTAGAGTTTCATGCCGAAAAAACTATCGGCGAGCCCAAGTGTAAGTAATCACTTAGATAGTACAACACCAGGGCAACTCGGAGCAAAGGTGGAGCAAGTTCCATCACTGTCCTTAATATTCTCTCATAATGTCAAACGCAGCTCCTAGGAGATGTATTACTCTTTTACATTATGAGAAGAGGTCACTACCCAGACCGGTTTCAACCCTTTTTGAAGTCTCATCAGTGAGTAGGTAGACCTGGAATATCAAGGTTTTAAGTGAACCGAACTTACATATACTTCTACTAACGAATTGCTAAACTGGTGTACTTATATATTGTTATTACTACTATAACAAGCCAAAAGGCTATTTTACCGGCAACATAAGTTAAGTTTAAGGGAGATGGTAAATCCGGTATTGTTCTATAGCTGGGTATGAAACTCGGATCGAAATTGTAGAGTTGAGCTCGCCGAAAAAACTATCGGCGAGCCCAAGTGTAAGTAATCACTTGAGTAATACAACATCATCACCTTTGCTCCGAGTTGCCCTGGTGTTGTACTACCTCAGTGATTACTTACACTTGAGCTTGCCGATAGTTTTTTCGGCATGAAACTCTAGGATTTCGATCCAAGTTTCGTTCCCGGTTATAGAATAATATGGGATTTACCATCTCCCTTAAACTTAACTTATGTTGCCGGTAAAATAGCCTTTTGGCTTGTTATAGTAGTAATAACAATATATAAGTATACCAGTTTAGCCATTCGTTAGTAGAGGTATATGTAAGTTCGGTTCACTTGAAACCTTGATATTCCAGGTCTACCTACTCACTGAGAGACCTCAAAAAGGGTTGAAACCGGTCTGGGTAGTGACCTCTTCTCATAATGTAAAACAGTAATACATCTCCTAGGAGCTGTGTTTTACATTATGAGAGAATATTAAGGGCAGTGACGGATCTTTCTCCACCTTTGCTCCGAGTTGCCCTGGTGTTGTACTACCCAAGTGATTACTTACACTTGGGCTCGCCGATAGTTTTTTCGGCATGAAACTCTAGGATTTCGATCCAAGTTTCGTTCCCGGTTATAGAATAATACAGGATTTACCATCTCCCTTAAACTTAACTTATGTCGCCGGTAAAATAGCCTTTTGGCTTGTTATAAAAAAAACTGGTGTTGTGCATTAGTTATGTAAAAGACGGATAATTTGCACCTTTTTCAACACTGAATCCTTTTTAGTGGAAAATTATATTTTTATTGATTCTGAGTTTCTGGAAAGGGTTTGTAATCACCTCAAAACTCTGAAACATATTTTCCAAATAACTTTTATAAGAAATTTCTGTGGTTCGAGATCTATTTCAGGCTTATAGTCATGCGAACGACCTTTCGTTATTGAAAAAAGAACAGTTAACTGAGCTTTCAAGTGACAGTGGGCTTAAAATGCAATTCTGTGATCTTGGTTTGGCTTGATTCTGGATCTCCCTTCAGTGAGAAGTGAATTTCCCGACTTATCTGAAGAAGGACTGAAAATCGTCATGCAGTTTTCAACAACCTATCTTTGTGAGAAAGGATTTTCATCGATCCTTCAAATAAAAACAAAATACAGAAATCGTCTTAGTGTGTGCTGATTTTCGATTGAAGTTGACCAATATTGAGCCAGATATTCAGCAATCCGGAAAGGCTGAGAAGTTGAACCATGTCATTAAAAATAAGTAGTAACATAATTATATCATATTATTTATTTGGACTACAGTTTCTGATTATTCTCGTTACTGGTTTTGGAGTGAATCCATTTCCAAAATCGGATAAAATCGGGAATGAAACAAAAGTTACGCAAAGTGACGTCACTGTAAGGCAGGCAGCTATCAATAGCTGCCCGCATCCCATTTAGCGAAGTTCTGTATGTTGTACAGTCACTTGTGGGAATATGCGGCCCTAGAACACCGAATCCGTCACACATGCAGACAACAACATCCATACGGTCATGGACTGTACAGAAACACACATCACAGCATAACGAATACAAGCAGCACACAGGACGGATATAAATAAAACCGCCACACGATCAATGAATATCTGTCGGATTTATGATGACCACTGCTGTGCCTCTATCCATCCTGGATAAAACAGGACGGATAGAATTAAAACTACCATCATAACATGATTAGTACAAATCACATGCGTACGGTATATACAGCATACAGTCGCTGGCGGGAAAATGCCCCGACCACATGAATGGCACTTTGTGACTGACATCGTGGATTGGACTGTTTATAGATATCGGGAAGGACCTCACATAACAGAATGTCTTAAATTTTTTTGCTAGTTATGGAAAACTTGTCAAGGAAATAAGGCGATTTGTATGGGCCAGAAGTGTGTGGATGGAGGGAGGCATTAATGGCTTTGGGATGTTCTGAGTGAAATTTTTGGGTATATGCAGGGGATGGTTTGGACAGGACAAGGGATGTCATCCATGGATGTCAAGTTCGTATTCAGTATTATGATGAATGGAGTAAGATAAGAACAACATTTTTCCCTCGTCTCACAATGCACTTAGCGAATGGAACAGTTTACGTGTCACAGATCAAATCAGCGAGTGCGTGAAGATAATTTTATATGGGGATAACATATAATATAAAAGTTGATGTGGGTAGATGAATGGGAAATAAAGATAAATGTCATTGTGGGCAGATGAATGAAGGCATCAGACATTTTACTCCACTATAGATGGTATAGTGGAGTAAGCAGGAAGTATATGAGGAATTATGTATATTTGATGTCATTGTATGATTCATTGTATGTCAGCACCACGGCGCTGGCGTTCCCCATTCATTTGCCCATGGTACCAACGGCGCTAAAAAAAGTTGTTGTGGGGTGAGCTTAATGAGTGTGGGCAGTTGAATGGGGATAACATATAAAATATAAAAGTTGCTGTTGGCAGATGAATGGGAATGTCAGCGGGATTGTGCTGATATACAATGACATCAAATATACATAATTCCTCATATATTTCCTGCTCACTTAACTGCTTACTCCACTATACCATCTACACCACATTTCCTCATGACATCACATTCATAAGAATAAAATTCACTGATAAACTGCTCATTGAATATCTCAGCTATATCCTCTGCAGCTGTTACCAGTCCACCTTACCATCTGCTAATTAATCAATTTTCATTTGCTAACATCATCCTCCCATAATCCTTTCTACTACTTGACGCATATCAAAGAAATTTCTAGGTTTTTTCTTGGTTTGAATGGCTAATTTCTGCTCACAGCACACTATTGCTTACCAAGTCACTTTCCTGACCTGCTTTCTGTGCTCTCATGTAACTGATTATTATCATTCATCCTGTACCTCCTCCATAAAGCCTTCTTTTTTCAGACTGCATGCTTGACATCATCTGTTTTACTACTACCTTATTTAACCTTCTGACTCTTGGAGTACATTCAAACATTGCTGCACTTAAATATCTCTTGATCAGTGCCCAAGTAGCATCTGCTCCCCCCCCCCCCAATTCCTCTTTACATGGTATAGCTGCCATTTGTTTCCTAATCATACTTACTAGCCTTATGGTCCACATATATATATATATATATATATATAAGGGTGAAGACAATACAATGCCTGTACAATGAAATGTGTAGGCAAATTGGCTTAGTGAACAAGAGAAGGGTGATTTAATTATAATAATATTGATTAGAATGAAGACAAAACATCAAGTAAGGAGAATGAATTTCTTAAGGAAGAGCTAACTTTGCCATTATGTAATGAAGGGAACACAAGGGTTGATTGAGAGCCTTATCTCCAATCATATCATCAGAGGATATGATTACCTTCCTCCAGTTAGGCGAGAGGGACTGTGATGTGATTACCTGGGTTGTAGCCAATCATATGAGAACTTCTGTGAGGAAAGGATATATATATATATATATATATATATATATAGAAAGGATATATATATCCTTTCTATAGCCAATCATATGAGAACTTCTGTGAGGAAAGGATATATATATATATATATATATATATATATATATATCCTTTCCTCACAGAAGTTCTCATATGATTGGCTACAACCCAGGTAATCACATCACAGTCCCTCTCGCCTAACTGGAGGAAGGTAATCATATCCTCTGATGATATGATTGGAGATAAGGCTCTCAATCAACCCTTGTGTTCCCTTCATTACATAATGGCAAAGTTAGCTCTTCCTTAAGAAATTCATTCTCCTTACTTGATGTTTTGTCTTCATTCTAATCAATATTATTATAATTAAATCACCCTTCTCTTGTTCACTAAGCCAATTTGCCTACACATTTCATTGTACAGGCATTGTATTGTCTTCACCCTTCATATTTCCTGTTAATAACAATATTCTATGAAAATCTCATTCTGTAAACCTCCTCCTCACACCATTCTGCTTTTTCCCTTGTATCTCCACACAATTTTCCCTGATATCATTAAATGATTATCCTCAGGAAATATCACATCCTTCCATTTCTATTCTCATCAGGATATCATTCTCATCCAATCCTGTTTCACTTGTTCCAACTATGCTTGGTTGAAGACACACAATGCAGCCATTTCATTAGTAAGCACAGCAATTCATTTCTTGGTCTATAACCAGTCCTATCCATGAATGATGAATACCCCCAACCATTATTTTTCCACACCTGCTCTTCTCAACTCATCCTTATGACCCTTTAGTTCTTATATCTCTCCACGCTCAACTACTACCTGTGCATCCCAGGTCATTCATTTGCTATGCTGATCATCCTCATACATTACTGCTTCAAGAATCCACTCTTTTCACTTCCTGTCCCCCAAATCCCCGATCCTGTTTCCCTGTCTGGCTTGCACTCCTTTCCCCACATTCACATCTCTCTCTCTCTCTCTCCACTTCTGTCATCACCTCTAACTTCCACTGATTCCTTCTTCACGTTATTCATTGCACTTCTTTTTAATAACAGTCTCTCCAGTCAATTATTAGACACAAGTATTCACAAGAATAAGAATCATATTTTTTTATTATTGCAAATATTTCAGCCAGAAATTAACAAGCCATCATCAGTGCATCAGCATAATCACAAGGCGTAACCAGAAGAAAGAACGTTAATCCAATTTACAGAGCTGAGACAATTGCCAGGAGAGTACCATAGAGTGGTTACAAAATAAAATGAGATTACAATTAAAGCTAAAATTAAAATTAAAATGATTTGAAATACCAAAGTTAACAAATTAAATACATTTAATAAGCCAAAAGGCTATTTTACCAGCGAATAGAAAGGGGGATGGTAAATCCCCTTTATGTTTTTAATAGCCGGGTAGAAACTCGGATCGAAATCCATAGAGTTTCATGCCGAAAAAACTATCGGCTGGCCCAAGTGTAAATGATCACTTGAGTAGTACAACACCAGAGCAACTCCATGCAAAGGTGGAGCAAGCTCCCTCACTAACTTTAATATTCTCTCATAATGTAAAAGCCAGCTCCTAAGAGATGTATATATATTGTTTTTACATTATGAGAAGAGGTCACTACCCAGACCGGTTTCAACCTTTTTTGAGGTCTCATCAGTGAGTAGGTAGACCTGGAATATCAAGATTTTAAGTGAACATGAACTTACATACCTCTACTATCGAATTGCCGAAGTGGTGTACTCCTATATTTAATGTTAATTACTAATTTAATAAGCCAAAAGGCTATTTTACTGGCAAATATGTTAATAGAAAGGGGGATGATAAATCCCCCTGGTAAATTTACACTTGGGCCTGCTGATAGTTTTTTCGGCATGAAACTCTATGGATTTCAATGATTTCGATCCGAGTTTCTTACCCGGCTATTAAAAATATAAAGGGATTTACCATCCCCCTTTCTATTAAATTAAATACATTTTAATGATATGTCATTATATTTAAAAAAAAAATGATTCACATCAAATTTATTTAAATGCAACTCGTTTCTTTTATACCATGCCATTTGAAATGCATTCCACACATCAACTAACTGCACCTCTGCTGGCATAGTATACCATTCATAATTTTTACTCATGGTCTCAAATAATCATTGTACTCTTCCTATCACACTGTTGTTTTTTGCTCTTCTCAATAATTTTCTGATATCCATCCTCACATTCTCCCTATTTCCCAACAAATCGTTTGTTCCTACCACCACCACTAACTCCCTTGCATTGTTTACTTTTCTTGTGTACATGTTCATTCCTCTCTTCTTGAAAATGAACCTTGCGATCTCTCATCCACAACACCTTTAATAATGGAATCTCCATACAAAGTCACTCTTGAAATATTTTTCATCTTTTTCTCAACTGTCTTTCATTTTATTCTTTCACATTCTTCCATTCATATCCACAAATTGTCATGTCATTTTGCATATGTGTCATCTCATTTCTTATCTTAATCATTTCATTCTGCAACTCTTGCATTCCAGCAAGAGCTACACTTTATTTCCTATCACCAAATCGCTTTTGCTTCCTCTATCTTGTTTTTACAATTATGCCTCCACCATTTCTCTTTCACAGTCTGTTCTGTATTCACAATCATATTCTTTTGATTATGTGAAAAAATTTATGTGGGCCTTTTCAACTGAAGGTGAGTTAGCTGATCTCATATGGAGGTAGCAAGGTTTTATCTCCCAGAAACACAGGTTTTTCATCCTGTATACAGGCAAATCAGCCAACAGGACACATGTAATTTACAGACAAAAAGTACTATTGGTGATAGTAGATAGTATTGTGTGTTGATGGTTGTGGTGTTGTAGTGTATAGTTGAAGGATTAAGTAGAAGAGGGGATGAGTTGTGTAGTGGTGTGTTCTCTCATGTTGAGTCCAAGGACTCCATGGAGATGTCATGTGATAATAATAATAATAAATAATATTATTCTCTCACTTATCCTTCTGTCTGATACCATACTCTTTCTTTTCCTTATCACTGCCTTCCACCTAATATTCACTCCTGTTTGACTTTCATTTAACACCTCATATTCCATCAAAATATCTCACTTTCTGTACGTCCAACCCCTCTCACTTCTCTTGTTCAATCTGTTCAGAAACAGATCTTCCACATCCTTCACTACACTCCTGACACTCCATACCACACTTCTACCAATGAACCAGCTTTGATTTTTGCACTACATATCTGGTGGTTCTTGTTCTCACTGCCATTTTCTTCATTATACTGTACAAAGCTTTGATACATAGAAAGTTTTTTACCTTGGGTATATTATATATTAAAGATATCAAGCAATTTTAAATAAAACTTGGTTTTAATCCTATTTCCCAAGGAAGAAAACAGACAAGTAAGTCAAGTTTGTGCCTGCACGTTGTGCCAGTCAGGGCGACTCCGCACATAGAGCAAGTCCAGGCAACTCGTGGTAAAGGTGGAATAAGGTTTGATCACTATCCTTGGTATTTACCCTTAATGCAAAGCACATCCCCTAGCAGAGATGTCTGATGCTATACATTAAAGGCAAGGGCCACTACCCAGACCGGTTTTGACCTGTATTGAGGTCTCATCAGTGGGAGCCAGGCTTAAGAAATGCCAAGGTTTAAGTAATACAGAGCTTATAAATTTTACCAAAACAAGTTGCCACAAGGTGCTTTGACCTTATTAATTAAAAATCTCAGGATGAGAGATAGATGTAGAAAGTCGCCCTGACTTGCACTACGTGCAGGTGCAAACTTGACCTACTTGTCTGTTTGCTTACTTGGGAAATAGGATTAAAACCAAGTTATATTTAAAATTGCTTGGTATCTTTAATATATAACATACCCAAGGTAAAAAACTTTCTACATCTATCTCTCATCCTAAGATTTTTAATTAATAAGGTCAAAGCACCTTGTGGCAACTTGTTTTGGTAAAATTTATAAGCTCTGTATTACTTAAACCTTAGCATTTCTTAAGCTTGGCTCCAACTGATGAGACCTCAATAAAGTTGAAACCGGTCTGGGTAGTGGCCCTTTCCTTTAATGTATAGCATCATAAATCTCTGCTAGGGGATGTGCTTTGCATTAAGGGTAAATACCAAGGATAGTAATCAAAGCTTATTCCACCTTTACCAAGAGTTGCCTGGGCTTGAGCTATGTGCGAAGTCGCCCTGACTTGCACTACATGCAGGCGCAAACTTGACTTACTTGTCTGTTTGCTTACTTAGTAAATAGGATTAAAACCAAGTTTTATTTAAAATTGCTTGGTATCTTTAATATATATATATATATATATATATATTAACTATTATCTAATGACTGAACTCCGAGATTATAAGGAAACAAGTAACTTTAATATATCTACACAACTAGTTTCGTAGGGATGCCGACTTCTTTAGGTGTGATAACACAAAAGTAAATGAAAGACCATAAAAAACATTGTACTTCTACAACAATAGAGCATAAAAAACTGTAGTTATGTTTGAATTGGAGTCCAAGCTGTAACTGTAACTGAGATATTGCTGTTCATGTAGGAAGAGTTGAGGATTATTTCTTTTGATTCAAGGATACGATGTTCTAGTTCATTGTAACTTGTGGTGGATAGTGGTGAGAGGACGCATGCAGGAAGATATATGTATGTGTAGGTTTTCTGAAGATTGAGATTTTTAAAATTTTACAGATACAGATATGTATGTGTAAATGCATGCATCCTCTCACCACTATCCACCACAAAAATTAGGAATCATATACACTCTCACTCATCATACCAGTTCCGTATTATTAGATGAAGAAGAGCTCAAAAATGAACTGAAACATCTTAAAAGGACCTTCATAAATAATGGTTACTCTTCGAAAAGTATTAACAACTACTATACCACTGTCATCAACATACTGATGAGGTTTCTACTAAGCCCAGAGTCTACATCTCCTTACCTTACATCAGTTCCCACTCTCCTAAACTGGCAAGAATTTTGAAGAGGAGGTTCAATATCAAAACGTTTTTCTCCACTTTACCAAATCTCCGGTCAATCCTAAGCCAACCCAAAGAAAATCATCACCATCTTCAGTTTCCAGGTGTCTACTGAATTTTATGCAATTGTGGGAAGCCATATTACAGCCAAACTCAAAAGTCTATCTTTCTGCATCTCAAAGAACACTAGAGAGACATATCATATAACAGAACCTGAGTCAGCACCCTCTCCAGCCATCTTGTTCTCAGTTAACTCCAATGATGAAGGCTGACAATATCAAACAGACTGGAATTTAACATCCAACATACATAAATATTATGATGGACTAGAACGTTGTATCCTTGAATCAAAAGAAATAATCCTTGACTCTTCCCACATGAACAGTAATCTCAGTCACAGTTTGCCAGACTTGCATAGCTCTGCTAGTGAGTATTGGCAAACAAGAGAAGTCACACGCTCTCATGTGCATAACACTAGAACTGTAGCTTGGACTCCAATACTACAGTTTTTTAAGCTCTGTTGTTGTAGAAGTACAATGTTTTTTATGGTCTTTCATTTACTTTTGTGCTATCATACCTGAAGAAGTTGGCATCCCGATGAAACTACTTTAAAGTTACTTGTTTCCTTATAATCTGGGAGTTCAGTCATTAGATAATAGTTAACATGTCTAGAAACCGAGTCAATCTGCTTGCTAATATATATATATATATATGAGACATAAATTTGTAAGGGATTATTATTTTTTAAATATAGAAAAGATTTTTCATAGTAAGCTGTATAAAAGATAGTGTGCACAAGGGATCAAGGAGAAGGTTCTTGGCATGGAGAGGGATGGATCAGTGGAAACATTGCCTGAAAGTGTGGGGGAAACAATTAATTTGTTAAAACACAACTTTATGTGTGTGTGTGTGTGTGATATTAGGAAGCTCCTGCCATCAGCCTTTTGTCTCCATGGACATCCAATATTAATAACAGTAATAAAAGTAGAATGAAGGATCAATTGGATATTGAAAAACACGCTGACAAGTAGGGAGAGTAAAGCTCTTATCCCTCTTGATATAAATTTGATACAACCACATCTGCAAAGGGGAGCAATGTGCAGGTGACCATGATGATGTCATGTCTGTGGAATCCTCCTTCTAAGAAGAGATTAAAAGTACGTGGTTGATAGGCAGAAAAGAAGGATAATAACAGAAACGTTAGTTATTAATGGGTTTTTTATAAGATGCATTTAGAAGAAATGTTTTGAATCCCAGTACAGACAAAACGAGGAATCACTCAAAAAGTTGTATGTGAATGCTTACCAAGGATAGAAGGATTAGTTTTTTTTGGCTTGAGACTGAGAAAAGGCGCCAATGAATAGAATAGGTTATCAGAAGTATTTTTTAGCTTTACAATAAAGAATTTAAGGACTAATATGACAGCTGCTGTGTGACAAATGGTGAACCTTTTGCAATAGTTTGGTTCTTCAAACTCCATAGAAATATCCAGATAGAAGTGATATGATAATAATAACAATATAAACTGAAGGGAAAACATAACATTTTCAAGTAAGTGAGCTAGTAAACTGTAAGGATTGGGAAATCATGTTGAACTGATGATTTAATGCTTACTTCTCAAATAGTCAAAATTTTCATTACATTTAACTTCAGATTTTTTCAATTAAAATTTGATATCTTTATGAAGTTTCTGTAATTACTTTGAAAAATTACTAAATGAAACAAGCAGTGATCACAGTGGTAAAAAAAACACTGACCAGGCATGTAGTCAGGAATACATATCCATACTTGAAGGAGAAAAAGCCATCAAAAGCCTGAAATGTGGAAAGGCAGTACGAGTAGATGATATTCGACCAGAAATGTTCAAGTATGGAGGCATAAAAGTCTTACAGTGGCTGCACTGCATAGTTCAGAAGGCCTGGACAGAGGGATGAATTCCAGATAATAGGGAAATAAAACTGAATGTGAGAATTACAGAGTTATTTCTTTACTGAGTGTTCCTGGTAAGATATATGAAAGTATACTTGAGAAACGGTTGAGAAGGATTGTGGAAGGAAAATGTGGTGAAGAACAAGCTGGATTCAGGCCAAACAGAGGCTGTCAGGATCAAATTTTCACTTTACCACAGGTAGTTGAGAAATCATTTGAATATAACAAAGATCTGTATTTAAGTTTTGTAGATCTGGAAAAGGCATATGAAAAGGTGCCATGAGAGAAGATATTCAAAATGCTACAGTTATATGGTGTCAATGGGGCATTATATCAAGCAATACTTGGTCTTTATTTGAGTTGTAAGTCAGCAGTTAGAATTGAAGTACAGGAAGGTGGTTTAATGTTAAATCTGGTGTGAGACAAAGATGTACATTATCCCCTCTGTTATTCATTATCTATATGGATCACTTTATGAAGGAAAGTGGTATTAAACCTGATATCAAAATTCTCAGCTCTTTGCTTTATTTGATTTGCTTGATGACATTGATGACTTTATTTGCTTGATGACATTGTCATCATACAGGAATGTGTTAGCAGAGCTAATCTCAGATGGTATGCTCACTTAAACAGAATGGAAAGATTAGCAAAACAAGTGTTCTCTGTCAGATTGGTAGGAAAAAGACCGGAAGACCAAGGTATAGGTGGATTGATACAGTAAAAAGTGCCTTAGAAGATAGAAATATAAGATCTGATAATGTTGTAGTCTTGACCGGTAGCAGACTGATTTGGAGGAAAATTGTAGATAGGAAGTTAGTAATGATGTAATTGTTCATGTAGTACTATCATATCCTGTTTACCCTTTGAGGGTATAGATCAGGAATTTGATGATGATGATCTTTCTGAAGTTTTAAAATACTTGTTTGCTTCATAATGTCATTGAGGCAATTTGTATCTCTCCTAACAATTATTCATTTCAGCACACACTGCTCTATACTGCCTATGTAAGTGAGTTGAATCCTTTGTGCAGTAGCAAAACCAACTTTCAAAGTTGATGTCATTGGCTATACAGGATTGACTGCATTGAGAGTGGAGATATATATATATTCTGTCTAAAATTTTCAGAATACTCTAATTATGTTCCTTTCTGAATAATTAAGATAAATATAGCATTTGGTTAAGTACTGTTCCATAAGTTATATACCTTATTTTTATGTGATATACAGAAAAACTGAAAAGATAAACATGAATATTATTTATAATAATTAGAAAAAGTAGACTCTAAGTTTACCTGTAGTTATCATCAGATACAATATTTTGATTATAAAATTTTGAAAGCAGAGAAATAAGCAATCGACGGTCTTTATCATCGGTGACTCGACCTCCATAGTTACATTCACCAGTCAAGTATATCAGTGCATCCAGTGGTAGTTCTTCATAGTCATTCAAGAACATCTAATAATAACTAAATATTAAAACTAGTACATCATTTTTAGAAATAAATCTGCTTTTTAAATAATGAATTAATATGAATTAATAAAGAAGCATATTTACTTAATCATGCAAAAGGCTGAAAATGTTACAGGATTTATTATCATCATTAAATTCCTGATATGTATCCTCAAGGGGTGGATAATTTTTATTGTATCAATCCACCTAAAGGATTTATTGTTTAGGATTTCTTAAAATAAAAACCTATATGTAGTTTCTTCTGAACTAAGGAGTCTTTTCTCTTTCTTTCTCTTTTTTCTTAACTTGATAAATTTCCTGCAGCATTAGAGGCAACCTGACTGTGGCTAAGGTCTTTGAGTTCCATTTTTTATTAAAAATTGGGTCATCTGTTTCCAAATTTTTCTGACAAGAATCAGTTTTTCCTAAAGTCTCTAAGTATTTATAATGTAAATGATATGATAGGATTAGGTTTATTAATATCATCTTTCTCAGTAATGACTTTTTCTGCCATTTCAATAAGTTCTTTAATAGTAAGTGCCTTTCATGAAAGGTCAGCAATTCACCTACATCTTCAGTAAAGACCTAGAGCCACCCAATTTGCAGTATGTACACACACACACACACACATGATGGTACGATGGGCACCTGGTCAGAATGCCACAAGAGAGGCTCACCCAGCAGGCCCTCTTTGCCAAGCCAGAGGATGGGAGGCCATGTGGAAGGCCAAGGACTCGCTGGATAGATTATATCCAAAACCTTCGGTGGATACATCTGAGAGTCCCACCAGAACACCTGAACTTGGTGGCAGAGGAGCATGACCATTGGAAGTCCATCTTGCAGCTGCTGCCCCCACACCCCAATTAGGAAAGGTGGGCATTGAAGATGGATTGATGGATGGATGGATATATATATATATACACATATATTTATGATGTAAAACTCAGTTACTGGATAATAATAATTAATCATGTTGATTCAATTTAATATTAGAAATTATTCATGCTAGTTAAAATATATTATTCTCAAATGTGCATCATGGTTTCAGTCAGCTGACAACCTACTCTTGAAAGATAAGCATCTCAGTTGCCTCTCTTCTAGGGTCCAGCAGTTCAAGTTCATCCTGCCACCAAGTTCATAAAGCCATAACAGAAAATTTATACTAGTTGTAAAAATAGTGGATTATAAATTGAGAGGTCATAAAGCAGGAGTCTACTGTACTTAGTTTCTTGAATTACAAATTAAAAAAACAACTATTATTTAACCTTTAACATACATAATCATAAAACACAATTTAAAATTTTTATTTATAATTGCATATATGTCTTTATTTATTTGTTCATAGTTATTATTTACAATTGTGGTATTTCAATAATATGTATATGTTACAATTACTCCTTTACCAAAATCAATCACCATGAAACTCTTGGTGGGACTCTAAAAGTGGGTTTACAGTGCAAGAAATTAATGAGACTAGGGATCTGAAATGATAATGGACAGGGAGTTGAAGATAAAGGGGACATATCCTTGAGAGCAAGGATTATGAATGATATTCTGGCTGAAATGTGTGAGGAGATGGGAGTACAGTTTGTTAATGTGTGGAATGAGTTTGAGGGACGAAGTGAGCTGTATGGGAGCGATGGACTGCATTTGAGTGGTTATGGTGTGAGTCGCTTGGAGAGACTGCTGCTGGAAGGTAGAGAAGTGAATAGAGAGAATGAATCAGATCGAGAGGGGAGTGATGTGGAAGAGCAGGAGAGTAAGACAGGAGAGATTGAAGGAGTGGAAATGAATGTGGAAGTGAGTGGTATGAGTATAGATAATGAGAGAATGGGTGTGCAAGAGGGGCAGGGAAACGGGGAGGCTCAGGGTGGACAGGGATACACAGCGTGAGAAAGGTGGATGCTCTAAGAGGAGGTGAGAGAATGTGTGGGCAGGAAAGTAATGGGATGATCAGGGATCAAAAGGAAACAGATGGAATTGCAAAGGGTTCTAAAATGAAGAAGCAGAAAGGGAAATGGCCCCAGTCCAGCATGGAGAGATCACATCGAGTGAGTGGTATCAGTGGAACTAGCTGTAGATCCAGAAATGAGTTGTTGTGTTTGTATACCAATGCTAGAAGTATAAGAAAAAAGGCAGATGAAATGGTTGCACTAATTGCGTCTGTGCACCCAGAGATTGTCGGAATAAGTGAGACATGGTTAGATGAGGATGACATCCTGACAGGAATAGAGATGGAAAGGTATGATGTGTTTCGTGAGGATAGAAGGGGTAAAAAGGGAGGGGGAGTGCTATTGATGATAGAGAAAGAGTTATGTCCATACAAAGTAGAGATGCAAGGGGGAAATGGGGCCAGTGGTTTTGAGGCAGTATGGTGTGAGATAGAGGTGAATAGAATCAAATACTTGGTGGGATGTTGTTATAGACCTGGTAATGTGGATGGTGGTGATAGTGAAATGTATGGTCAAATAAGCCAAGCAAATAAGAAAAGGGTGATCATTATGGGTGATTTTAATTATGGCAATATAGACTGGAATGAAGAGATAGCAACTGGAAGTAAAGAAAATGAGTTTCTTGAGTTTTTGAGGGATAACTACCTCAGACAGTATGTAACAGAGGGCACAAGAGGATTAAGGGTCTTGGATTTGGTCATCTCATCGGAGGATGTAATTATCAATGAGGTATCAAATCATCCACCAATTGGTGAAAGTGACCATGAGGTGATTACTTGGGTGGTTGCCAGCAGTGCAAGGACCCCTGTGAAAAAAGGGTATATGTGGAACTACAAGGGGGGTGATTATGAAGAGCTCAGGAGACAGCTTGCAGGTGTAGCATGGAATGAGGAGTTAGCTGGAAAAGAGATCAATGCAGCTTGGGGGATTTTCAAAAAATATTTAGTGGATGCAATGTCTAAATGTATACCACGGGTGAGAAGGTTAAATAAGTTAGGTGTGAGATGGATGAATAAAGAGATTAAGCATGCAATACAGAGAAAAAGGGCATTGTGGAGGCAGCATAAGAGAAGTGGAAGTAACCAATTTCATGAGTTCTACAAAGACCAGGCAAGGAGAGTGACTTGGTGAGAGTAGCTAAAGAGAGGTATGAACAGCAGTTAGCTAATGAAGCTAAAAAGAATCCTAGGGAGTTTTTTCGATATGTAGCCAGCAAAAGAAAGAATGATTATGGAAGGATGACATTGATTGGAGGAAATGGTATAAAGACAGCTGTTGCAGAATGTGTGGTGGAGATACTTAATGAGCAGTTCATAAAGATCTTTCAATCTTGTGAATGTGACTTCATGGAGAGATTAAGAGCAGTTGATGATGGGGAGGAGAGACTGACTGTAAGTGAGCAAGAGGTGTTTGGGGAGTTGAGTAAACTAGATGTAAATAAGGCTGTGGGACTTGATAATATATCACCGCGTATTCTGAAGGAATGTGCCAGAGAGTTGACACCTGCCTTGACATATTTTTTTAATACGAGTCTTGCACTTGGTCAAGTCCCTAAAGAGTGGAAGGAGGGCAAGATTGTGCCACTTCATAAAGGAGGTGGTCGAACTCAAGCATCAAACTATAGGCCTATCTGTGTGTCAGGTGTTGTGGTTAAGTTGTTGGAGAAGCTTGTGAGAACTAGGATCCAGAGTTGGGTTGACAACAATGGTATAATCTTTGATGGACAGCATGGATTTGCTAAAGGGAGGTCGTGTTTTAGTAATCTACTTACTTATTACAATAAAGTGACTGCTTCCTTGGACAGAGGAGAAGGATACACAGTAATATACTTGGATTTCGCAAAAGCTTTTGATAGAGTACCTCATGATAAGTTGACAGTCAAACTAGAGCAGATGGGGTTGGATATTAGATTAGTGCATTGGATTGGAGACTGGCTATCTGATAGGTATCAACAAGTTGTGTATGGGGGTGCAATATCCAGGAAAAGGAAAGTCACTAGTGGAGTGCCTCAGGGATCTGTTTTAGGGCCATTACTATTTAACTTGTATATTAATGATATTGGCGAAGATTTGGATGGAGATATTCAGTTGTTTGCAGATGATGCAAAGTTGGGACGAACCATAAAGAGTAGTGAAGATGTTGTGGCCTTGCAAGAAGACTTGAATAAATTGAGTGATTGGGCAAGCAAATGGGGATGTGAGTTCAATGTTGCAAAATGTAAGGTTTTAAAATTTGGAAAACAAAGATGGGATGCAGAATTTATGCTTGGTGAGAATATATTGTTGGAAGTAGAGGAAATAAGAGATCTGGGAGTGATAGTGGATAAGGATCTAAAATTTAGGGGTCACATCACCAAAATTGTGAAGACAACACAAAGACTTCTGGGAATGATGAGGAGGACACTGACGTGTAGAAGTAGGGAGATTCTTGTTCCATTGTATAAGGCTTTGATTAGGCCACACATGGACTATTGTGCCCAGATTTGGTCACCTGGTTTTCAGAAGGATGAAGAGATGTTGGAAAGGGTCCAAAGGCGACTGACTAAGGTAGTTTCTGACCTCTGGATTGTCGAGTATGAGGAAAGATTGAAAAGATGTAATTTGCAGAGACTAGTGGAGAGAAGGAAGAGGGGAGATATGATAGAGACCTACAAGTTGGTAAGGGGTTGCTATAGGATCAATGGTGGAGAAGTTCTACAGCGAATAGTGGGAGATCAGGGGAGAACCAGAGGTTATCCCTGGAAACTGTATAAAGAGGGTGTGAGTAGGGGAGTGAGAGGCAGGTTTTTTTCGTGCAGAGTTGTGAATGATTGGAATGCCTTGCCTGAGAGTGTGGTGTCTGCAAGGAGTTTGAATGTGTTTAAGACCCGGTATGATGAGATGTGTGTGAGATAAAAGGACCTCCTAGATGAGTCTTTGACTCCATGAGGTCTTGATTAATAATAATAATAATAATAATAATAATAATATATAGCCAAAGCTGACAAAATATCCCAAAGGCCACTTGAATGTTGATAATACTATGATGATCAGGAATAAGGAAGTTATTATCCCTCTTTATAATCCTTGATGACTTACCTGATTGGTCCTTTCAGTTGGAGAAGGAAAGCCAGTTGGTATTGTTAATGTTAAAATCGTGAAGATAACCTCACCATTAGGAAAGTTGGACTTACTTTCAAGAAGAGAAATTTGAAAAGTTCAGAGTGGTTGGTGACATTGGGAGAGTGATATAGACAGCATAGGAATTTGACAGTGGGGCATAGAATTTCAGTCAAAGTAGATTATGAGTGGGAGATTTTAAGTTGAATGCTCAATGGAATGGTATGTCAGAGTGACTATATACACAAATGCCATCCTCGAGCCTAAAGGAGTTGAAGAATGTGTACTTGGGGAATTTAAGATGGGTGGGTAGTGCTTTAAAAAGTTGAAATTTGGGTTTCTGTCAGGAAAAACTGACAGGATTTTGCAGACTGGAGGTGGAAGTGAACACTGTTGAGGTTGGAGCTGAGACCAAGCACATTTGTAAACCGGATCTGGAAGTCACCATGGGGTTATTGACTGAGTGGATCACAGACATTTCCTACAGAATACTTTGTTTTTTTTCAAGTTGGCTATTAGTAATGCTTGACTTCTGCACTAGCATTCCTCTCTTGTAGTTGATGTTCTATGTTTTTTCATAGCTTTGTTATTTTTGTTCCAGCAATCGTTGAAACCAGCATCCTTGTTCACACTGATTGAAGGTAAGGTTGAGCCAGGCTTGTATAAGTGACTAAGGTTGTTCATTGCTGCCATTACTTCTGATACACTTGCTGGTTTGTCACAGGTTTTTCTCATCAGTCACAGGAAGACAGTCTCACCCTTTTTTTTGTTCATAGATCCTAGGCAGGGGCATCTGGTTATTTCTGGCAACTGAAACCAGATTTTTTTTCATTAGTATGGTGATGTCTTCATTCAGTGTTTCATTGCTGTCAGTGTGAAAGTTGAGGTTAATGGTGCTGTATTTTTCTTTTTTAGCCTGATGTGATCACTGTTAATGAAATGAGGTTACAGAACTAGCTGATATTGCTGGTGATTGATTTTTTGTCAAGGCTCTGATTGTGGACCTGTTATAGCTTATCTTTAATTGACTTGATTTTGTGGGAGAGTTTTATTGATACTTTCTCTGCTTACTGAGTTAGGGAAGCACAGTAAGCAGAAGAAAAATTGGTTCAGATGAACAAGAAGTCTATTTGCTGATTCATCAGTTTTTGTGCAGTGAGTATACAACCATTGGCAACAAAAATTCCATAGAAGACTGTTTTGGTGTCTGCGACATTTGAAAGGACTGTTGGATTTATTGGTGCTGGTCAACTACACTGTATTAGCTATGCCTGGAACTCTCTGTCAATGCTGGGCTTTATTGCTGCAATCTTTTTTTTTTTTTTTGAGCTAGGCATTAGCAGGTGCTTACACATGGCTGATAACAAATTAATAAAAAAGACTGTTATGGAACTACTTACAGGCTTTTGCAGTGATATCAAGTCTTTTAAGAATTGCTCTTATGGTTCACTTCATGAAATTTATGTAGGAAATCACTTTTAAAAGGAGAAAATGAGGAGCACATAATCAGGTCAACTTGTTTCAAAGTGCCACAAAAGGTATGAGATATACATATTGAGAAGGGAGAAGTTTAAAGATATCAGGATGGGTTTAAAGGTGGTATTCAACTACTTGCAAATTAAAAACCTCAGAGAATGATGAGGAGTCTAGTGGGTATTGTGGCCATACAGGAAGATTTGAATACATTGCATGAATGGGCAAGTGAGTGGAACTATCAGTTCAATACTGAAGTGTGAGGTTATGAAAGTTGGTGGACAAATATGGGATGCAAAGTATACACTTGGGGGTTGAAATTTTGAAGGAGATGCAGAGAGAGAGAGAGATGACAGATCTGAGATTAGTGTCAGACAGGGACCTAGATTTTAGGAGTCATATTATACAAGTTGGAAAGATAAGTGCTATTTTGAGTGTTAAGTGGCAATATTTCATGAATTTTAGTGTTGTGATATTTATTTTTGATTATGAAGAGTGATTGATTTCTTATGAAGACTGAGTGATTTCTGACTTGATTTCTGAGTGATTTATTAGTTGAAAGTACCTTCTTTAAATATAACACAATTTTGGTACTTACGAGGTCAGCCATGCCGGTGTTGACCAGTGTGACTAGGCAAATGCTACAAAAATCAAGTGGCATTAACGACATAGACTTTTCAAAAATGCAACGTCATGAGTGTAATATGTATGCATGGCTGAGTGTAAGAGATGTGTTTGTGGAGAGAGAGAGAGAGAGAGAGGAAATGAATGGCAGATGAGAGAAAGTATGTATTTGTAGGAAGTGTGATATATTATTAGACCACAAGGCAATGAATGCAAAACAGACTGAAAAGATAAAGATGGTGTGAATGAAAGAAACAGAAATGAAACAAAAGCTAAAACACAAAAATGCAGAAGTGGAAGTTAGCGATAAGGGAAGGAAGTATGAATGAGGAAACAGAAGTAAGGTGCAGCAGAACGAGAGGTAGTGAGACTGCGGGAGTGACAGGAATGCAAATTGTCGGAATGCAAGATTGGATGAAACAGTCATTGAAAATGAAAAATGAAATGAAGAATATGTGGAGTCATGTTAGACATTTAGTGGGAACTAATGAAAGTGTGCAAGAGAATAGAATGAAAGAAAAAAGAGTAAAAGAGATGAAGTGATTCCAGGATAGCTGTATATGGAGATTTCATAGTTAGAGGCTTGTTAATGAGAGAGGCCATAAGATCTGCTATCTAGGAGGGAGAATAAGTAGGATAATTCAGGCATTGAACACGGGGAAGATGTGAGCAAGAGAGTTAGTGGTGAGTGTGGACATAAGGAGCACATGAGGGTGAATATCAGTAGGTTATAGAGAAGAGTAAGAGATAACAGTGTAGTGGGAAAGGTTGTCAGTGTGTTGCCGAGGTATGACAATGATGAGTTGTGACAGACAGCTAAAATCATGAATGGTATGCTAGCAGAGCTATATAAGGAGAAGGTAGTACAGTTTGTGGTTTTATAGCATGCGTTTGAGGGGAAAATGAAATTATACAATCATGATAGGTTGCATTTGAATGGCTTTTCACTCACTCCAAAGCTGGAAAACGTGTTGATAAATGGAAGCACTGTGTGTGTGTAAATACCATGTGTGATGCGTGCAAAAGATGAAGTCAAAAATCAGGAGAGTGGTATTGAAGAGACAGAAGCGCTTGGTAGTGAAAACAGTAGTGGTGCAAGAGATGAAGAGAGATTGATGATGAAAAAGTTTATTTTTCACTTGGTTAGAGTATAATAAATTTAGTTTAATCCTTTATCCAAGTGTGAGCAAACAATGTTTGCGCCTGAAAGTATCTTCAGAACTGGGGTAAGGTGGTACAACACCAGGGCACTCCTTGCAAAGGTGAAGCAAGCTACCAACACTCCTATCTCAGTATCTCCCATAATGCAAAACACATCTCCTTGTGGATATGTCTAATGTTATGCATTAAGGAAAGGGCCACAACCCAGACTAGTTTCGACCATTATTGAGGTCTCTTCAGTGGGAGCCAGGCCCAAGTGGAGATACCAGGCAGAAGCATTAGCAGGTCATCTCTACCTGAGAGTGCCCTGGTGTTGTACCACCTTACCCCAGTCCTGAAGATACTTTCAGGTGCAAACATTGTTTGCTCACACTTGGATAAAGGATTAAACTAAATTTATTATACTCTAACCAAGTGAAAAATAAACTTTCAACATCTTTCTCTAAATCCAGAGCAATTTATTAAAAAAGGGTGGCACACCATTTGGCAACTCCTATAGGTAGAGATGACCTGCTAATGCTTCTGCCTGGTATCTCCACTTGGGCCTGGCTCCCACTGAAGAGACCTCAATAAAGGTCGAAACTAGTCTGGGTTGTGGCCTTTCCCTTAATGCATGACATTAGACATATCCGCAAGGAGATGTGTTTTGCATTATGGGAGATACTGAGATAGGATTGTTGGTAGCTTGCTCCACCTTTGCAAGGAGTGCCCTGGTGTTGTACCACCTTACCCCAGTCCTGAAGATACTTTCAGGCGCAAACATTGTTTGCTCACACTTGGGTAAAGGATTAAACTAAATTTATTATAGATGAAGAGAGATTGGGAATGCAAGATGAACAGGGAAATGGGGAGGGGCCTAGATGGACAAGGAGACACAGCATAGGGAGAGTGGATGTTGACTGTGTATGAAGATGGAGTATATGTATGGCAGTGAATATATGAAGATGGGATATATGGGTGGGGAAGTTGAGACTGAGCAGTATATCTGGTAAGTGGTGATAAAGGTGATTGGGAAGGTGTGGTGGAGGAATCACAACTAAAAAGTGGCTTGGATAGGACTGGTTATAGACCTAAAAATGAATTACTATGTTTGTTTACAAATTCTAGAAGTATCAGAAATAAGGTAGAGGAAATGGTTTCACTGATTGGGTTTATTTACCACAAAATTATTGGAATAAGTGAAACATGGTTGAATGAAGATGATATTCTAATGGGAATAGAATTGGAAGGATACAGTATTTTTCAGGAGTATAGAAAGGACAGGAAGGGAGCAGAAGTGCTGCTGATGATAGTAGGAGAATTATGTTCATATAAGGTAGACATGAAATAGGGAAATAGTAGCAAAGGTTATGAGGCAAAATGGTGTAACGTGGAGGTTGAGAGAAAGACATATTTAGTTGGATGTTGCTATAGGCTGGGAATGTGAAGGTGAAGAAATGTATAAGCAACATGGATTACTGAACAAAGGAAGGATAATTATATGGGTGATTTTAGTTATGGCGATATAGATTGGAAAGGAGAGATAGCATTTGGGAATAAGGAAAACGAATTTCTTGAGTTCTTGAAAGATAACTATCTCAGGCAGCATGTAAAGGAGGGCACGTGAGGATCGAGAGTTATAGATCTGATCATTTCATCAGAGTATGTAATTGTGAGAGGGGTTTCACACTTTTCTCCAGTTGGTGAAAGTGATCATGAAGTAATCACTGTGTTGTGGCTAGTAATATGCAGACTTTTGTGAGGAGGATATATGTGAAATTATAAGGCTATTGATTATGACAAGCTTAGGAGAGAGCGTGGAGCTATAACATAGGATGAGGAGTTGAGCAGTAAGGAAATATGTTGCTTGGGAACTGACAAAGAAATGCATAACAGGATCAATGTATTAATGAATTTTGAAGGCCAAAAGGCTGAATAAGTTAGGGATAAAATGGATGAATGAGGAGTTCAAGCATGAAATCTGGAAGAAGAAAGACTTTGGAGGTAGTACAAGATGTATAATGTTAATAATCAGTTACATGAAGAGCATAAAGAACAAGCCAGTAGAATGGCTCAGTTAGTAAGGAAAACAAAAGTGCAGTATGAGCAGAAATTGGCAAATCAGGTAAAAAAAACCCTATAGAATTTTTTACATATAAGGAAGAATGATCGTGGTAGGATGATGTACATCATCATCAAATTCCTGACATTTACCCTCGAGGGGGGGTACAGGATATGATAGTACTACATGAAAAATTTACATCATTACTAACTTCCTATCTACAATTTTCCTCCAAATCAGTCTATTACTTGTCAAGACTCCAACATTATCAGATCTTATATTTCTATCGTCTAAGGCACTTTGTACCGTATCAATATATCTATATCTTGGTCTTCTTCTAGGTCGTTTTCCTGGCAACCTGGCAGAGAACACTTGTTTTGCTAATCTTTCCTCGCCCATTCTGTTTGAGTGACCATACCACCTGAGATTAGCTCTGCTAACGCATTCCTGGATGCTGACAATGTCAAGTTCTTTCCTAATATCCTCGTTTTTAATATGATATTGCCATTGATGCCATCTGTTCACACCTCTAATTTTTCTCAGGACACTCATATCTGCTGTGTCTAGCCTTTGGTCAAGTGTTTTACTTCTGACCCAGCTCTCAGATCCATAAGTTAAAACTGGTTTGAACACTGTCTTATATAAGCTAATTTTTAGTGTTCCGACTAATTTCTCTCTTATTCAACATGAATTTATTCAATTCACTTCCTACCATACCAGCTTAGTTGATTCTGTTGTCTATTTCCATATTTAATTGACCATCTTCACTAAAAATCGTGAATAAGTAGCTGAAATGTTTTACTTGTTCCACACGTTCTCCGTTCACAACGCAGTTGACATTTTCAACGATTCTACCTATCTTCATTGTCTGTCTTTTTATTGCAGACCTTCATACCAAATCTATTACAACAGTTATTCAATTTAATCAGGGAATCTTGCAAACTTGTAGCAGATTTATTTATAAATATAACATCGTCTGCATAAAGCAAAGAGCTGACATTAACATCTCCAATTTTGATATGTTTAATACCACTTTCCTTCATAATGTGATCCATATAGATCATGAATAACAGAGGGGATAATGTACATCCATGTCTCACACCAGATTTAACATTAAACCATCTTCCTGTACTTCCTTCAATTCTAACTGCTGACTTACAACTCAAATAAAGACTAAGTATTCTTGATATAATGCCCCATTGACACCATATAACTGTAGCGTATTGAATAGCTTCTCTCTTGGCACCTGGTCATATATGCCTTTTCCAGATCGACAAAACTTAAATTATTATTATTATTATTATTCAGGCCTCCATGGAGTCAAAAGACTCATCATGGGAGGTCCTTTCTAAGAAACTGAAGTCTATCAAGTCTCATCGAGGGAGGTCCCTCCTAGGAAACACACAGTCTATCATACCACTGCTTAAATGCACTGACCGTTCTCACCCTCACCACTGCATCAGGCAATGCATTCCATGGTTCAACCACCCTCTATGCAAAGCAACCACTCCTCACCCTCTTTCTCACAGTTTCCTTTTGTAACTTCCAGGGCGCCTTGTCATCACTCCTTCCCGTTGTTCAACCAAGCGAAAGAACTCCCCAGTGTCAACCCTGTAACCACCTCTCAACAGTTAAAAAGTCTCAATCATATCACCCCTCCTTCTTCTATCCACCAAACTCTGCACTCCACACTCCCTAAGCCGATCCTCATAACTAACATTGTACAGTCCCGACACCATCTTTGTTATCTGCAGATATATTGCAGACTACCTCACCACATGCCTCTCTGGCTGAATCAATCAGGGTTTTCTTCAAGGCTTGCCACTGAATCTCCAAGGTTTGGTTCCTGTTCTCAAGCTCTTTCATTTTTTCTTCAATAATCTTTGTGTATTTTATTCTACAGCGAATAAAAGTTGAGAAGCTCTCAGATATGACATCTGAGAGCTTCTCAACTTTTATTCGCTTTAAAACTTTCTTACATGTTATTCTTTTCAATATGAAATTCAATTTTATCCTGCTCAAGACTGAATAGTGATCACTTCCAATTTCAAATTCTCAGTACACTCTGGTGTCCTGCACCAGGGAGAAAACATCACTATCAACAATGACATAGTCAATGAGACTTTTCCTATTCCTTGGCTCTTCTCTCGATGTGAATTTGTGCACATTTTTATGTTGGAACATGGTGTTAGTAATATTCTGTCTATGTCCTGAGCAGAAATCCAAGGTATTGCCATTATTATTAGCTTTGCTCTTTTCTCCGAATTTTCCCGAAATATTTTTGTATGTCTGACAATCATTTCCTACTCTGCTATTTAGATCTCCAACAAGGACCAACTTTTCCTTTTTCATTGCGTCAGTTGCTTTCTCTAAAGCATCGAAATATTCCTCCACTTCTACTTTAGTAGAACCTTCTGTGGGACCATAAGTACAAATAAGTCTCATTGTCCAAGTCCCCATTCTGATATTTGCCCACATCACTCTACTTGAGACTGCCTGCCATTCAAGAAGATTAGCCTCGTATTTAGTGTTGAATACTATGGCTACTCCTTCTTTTCAATGTTTGTCATTGCTTGAATATAACATTTTGTATTTATTGCTCAGAAAGATCTCACCAGTTTTTGTCTTTTTTTTTTTATTTCAGTCACCACTATTATGTCAATCTGGTACTTATCTAATTCCTCAGCTAGTTCCATTTCTTTGCCATTCAGGCTTCTTATGTTGATGGCATCGATCTTTAACTTTGGTGATGTTGAGTTGGGGGTGTACTTTCAGATTTGTTCCAGTAGCTAACTTTTCGCTGTTTGCCCTTGTTCTCTTGCAAAAACAATGAGGGCCTTGTTTAACCGGGCGTTGCCCCTGCCAGCATGAAATTTTGTCATGTTGTACCATCATTTTGTATATTGGTTTAAGCCAGTAAAAATATAATTTGGTTGGCAAAATCCCAAATTGTCAGCCCATCCTCCTTAGTTCAGTATCCAGGTACATACCCAATGGGGTGCACCAAGAGAAGGTGAGGACTGGACATTAGATCAGAAGCCCTGGTCGGTTCTCCACATTCCTTTAATGACTATGTGGAGGTTTCCTTTCAGTTATACAGCTTTGACCCTTAAGCACCCCTAGGATGATGTTAAAGGATGAAAATGGTAGAATGGTAGCTGCTGCAGAAGACATTGTTGAGATATTCAGTGATCAATTTATAAGGATGTTTCATCCTAGTCAGGGTGGAATCATGAAGAACTTAAGTGTAGAGGACAAAGGAGAGGATGGCACAATTGTGAGTGAGCAGGAGATATTTTGAGGAAATAAATAACCTTGATGTCAGTAAGATTATAGTATTTGATGACATATCACCATGCATGTTAAGGGAATCTTCCAAAGAACTGGCAGTAGCATTGGCATGCCAGTTTAATAGGAATCTTAAAACAGTGCAGGTTCAAGGGAGTGGAAGAAGTGTAAAATTGTTCCACTGCATAATGGTGGTGATAAGGCTGCAGCTTCAAATTATAGACACAGTAATTCATATGAGACCTGCATTTGACTCTTCTTTTGACTGCATTTGACTTTTTCTGCATTTGAAGCTCTCTTGCATCATTGCCATAATCTGTTGTGATGCCGTCATAACTTCTGCAATGTGAACTCTGAACTTTGGGTTCTTGTTCACCTTCATAACTCTTGAATTTCTTCATTTCCTTCATCTCCTTCAAAATTTCACCATTAAGTTTATTTCTGCATCAATTTCCTCATTGGTGGCATTTTCATAGCACCGATGCATGCAAGGAAAATGGCAGCCAAGGTTTCCTTGTTCGCTGAGTTCAGCATGAAGCATTTCATACTATGTAGTATGTGCATTCTATATACTCATTACTAAGAGTGAAAGGTTTATTGTACAAAACTGAGAGTGAAGAGAGACAGTGTCCAGAAATGTTTAAGCGTGCGAGTGCAAGAAATGCGAGTCGTATGTAAAGCGGACAAACAAAGCAACTAGCATTAATGATAAATTATATACTTAGTTAATCCTTTATCCAAGTGTAAGCAAACAAACAAAGTTTGTACCTGAAATATTATCAGGATAGGGCAACTCATGGCATAACTTCTCATCACTTGCCTTAGTATCCTATAATGCAAAACACATCTCCTTGTGGACATGAATAATGCTATGCATTATGGGAAGGGTCACTACCCAGACTGGTTTCAACCATTATTCAGGTCTCTTCAGTGGGAGCTAGACCCAGAGGTGATACCAAGGTTGAAGTAATGCAGAAGTCATACTTTCTTATATGAGTTGCCAAAAAGTGTCTCATCTTATTATTGAAATCCTCCAGATTAGAGAAAGATGTTGGAAGTTTTTTTGTTTTTTCCACTTGGTTATACAAGAAATGTGGAAGGTGGTGATGAAGAAATATATGAACAACTTGGATTAGTGATCATAGGAAGAGTAATTATTATGGGTGATTTTAATTATGGCGATATAGATTGGAATGAAGAGATAGTATTTGGGAATAAGGAAAGTGAATTTCTCGAGTTCTTGAGAGATAACTATCTCAGGCAGCATGTAAAGAAAGGCATATGAGGATCAAGAGTTCTAGATCTCATCATTTCATCAGAGGATGTAATTGTTAGAGGGGGTTTCACATTTTCCTCCAGTTGGTGAAAATGATCATGAAGTAATCACCTGTGTTGTGGCTAGTCATATGCAGGCTTTTGTGAGGAAAGGATATATGTGGAATTATAAGGCTGGTGATTATGACAAGCTTAGGAGACAACTTCGAGCTATAACATGGAACGAGGAGTTAAGCAGTAAGGAAATAAATGCTGCATGGGAACTTACAAAGAAATACATAAGAGTATCAATGTACGAATATATCCCAAAGGCCAAAAGGCTGAATAAGGTTGGTGTAAAATGGATGAATGTGGAGCTTAAGCATGAAATCTGGAAAAAGAAAGTACTTTGGAGGAAGTACAAGAAGAAGAATATAAAGAACAAGCCAGGAGAGTGACTCAGTTAGTAAGGAAAACAAAAGTAGAGTATGAGCAGAAATTGGCAAATCAGGCTAAGAAAAACCCTAGAGTTTTTTTTAGATATGTGGCAAGTAGAGTTAAGGGATGAAAGTGGTAGAATGGTAACTGCTGCAGAAGACACTGTTGAGGTATTCAGTGATCAATTTATGAGGGTGTTTCATTCTGATCAGGGTGAAATAAATAACCTTGATGTTAATAAGGCGATAGGATTTAATGAAATATCACCATGCATCTTAAGAGAATGTTCCAGGGAACTGGCATTGATGGGATGATAACAGCAGTATTCTCTGTGGTTATCAGCATGGGTTTGTTAAGGGGAGATCATGTTTCACTAACTTATTATTATTATTATTACCCCAAGACCTCATTGAGTCAAAGACTCATCTGGAAGGTCCTTTTATCACACATACACAGCTCATCATACCGTGAACACATTCAAACTCCTTGCATTCACCACACTCTCAGGCAAGGCAAATCATTTACAACTCTGCATGAAAAAAACCTGTACTATATAAACCTATATGTACTATACATACTAAATAAACCTGTACTTATGTACATAGGCTGTTCAATAAGTTATAAGACTATGTTTATACAGAAAACAGATTACCTTTAATCGTCATCATTTACATGGTCTTTTTCGAAGACTACTGTGAGACGCGATGCATTTGTCCCAACGTTGCGTCCACTTCTTAAACACATGTGAAAGTCCGTTTTTTGAGAGTTCTTTCAAAACCGCCTCTGCAGCTTTTACACATGCTTTGTTGCTTTTGAAATGGCAGCCTCTTGGTGGTTTCTTGAGCTGAGGAAACAGCCAGAAATCGCACGGTGCGAGATCAGGACTGTATGGAGGGTGTGGTAGAATATCTATGTTGTTGTTCTGTAAAACGTCCACTACACCACCAGCAATATGTGGCCTTGCATTATCGTGGTGCAATAAGAAGCCATTCTTCAGCAATGGACGCTTCCTTTTGACGTGCTGTACCATTGTCCGTAAAACATCTGCATAGTATGAGCCGTTTACAGTAATCCCGGGTTCTACAGCATGTTGGTAAACAATGCCTTCATAGTCAAAAAACATTATGGTCATAACTTTACCAGCCGATTTTACAGTTTTTGCTTTCTTGGGGTAGGCGAGGACAGATGCTTCCATTCATTGCTTTGTTGTTTCATTGTAGGGTCATAGTGATACAACCAAGCTTCATCTGCTGTAATGATACATTTTAAGAAGTTGTCACTGTCTTTTTCCAGTCTTTCTTTCCATTCTGTGCACACATCCACTAGATGCTGCATTTGCTCTGGTGTCAAGAGTTTGGGAATCCATCGGGCACAAACACGTTTCAGTTCCAAATGTTCAGCCATGATTGAGTGAACATTTCCCACAGAAATATTCAGGACAACATGCAGCTGGTGTACTGTAATTCTGCGATCCTCCTTGATGATAATCGCTGCTGTGTTGATCATTATCTCTGTGATGGATGTTGAAGGTCTTCCCTCACATCCAAGATCTTCCACATTTTGCCTTCCTTCCTTAAAAGTTTATGGCAGCGAAAAACACTTGCCCTCGACATTGCTTCATCGTGGAAAGCTTCGCATATCATGTTAAAAGTGTCCGATGGCGATTTTTGCAAACGCACACAAAATTTAATTGCATGACGCTGTTCCAAGGATGCTTCCATTTCGACGACTGGTCGCGGCTCGTAGGTGTGCCGAAACAAGCTTGCGTTTAGTCACATGACACTCTGACACATCAGCCCATATATGCCATCTATCAACCTTTTTTATTAATACAGACCGCAACATTTCTTTATTCCACAGAAATTAATATTGTGATGAGTGGTTTCGCGACAGTAAAATTAGTCTTTTTACTTATTGAACAGCCCTCATACTATAACAAGGTGACAAATACCTTGGGCAGAGGAGATGCATATATAGTGGTGTACTTGAATTTTGCAAAGGCTTTTGATAGACTGCCATATGACAAGCTCTTAATTAAATTGAAAGAGATGGGATTGGACAACAGACTTCTGCGTTGGATCAATGACTGGCTGTCAGATAGGTATCAGAAAGTTGTATATGGGGGTGCAGTACTTCGAAAGAGAAAGGTCATAGTGGTGTGCCATAGGGGTCAGTTTTGGGGCCATTGTTGTTCAATTTGTATGTTAATGATATTGGGTTGGGATTAACTAGTGATATCCAGCTGTTTGCAGATGATGCAAAACTGGGGATAGCAATGCACAGTCAGGCTGATGTTAATGCCTTACAAGAGGACTTGAATAGATTGCATGAATGGGCAGGTAAGTGGAACTATCGGTTCAATGTTGGCAAGTGTAAAGTTTTGAGATTTGGTAAGCAACGATCGGATGACAAAGTATACACTTGGTGGGGAAACTTTAACAAAAGTAGAGGAGATGAGAGATCTAGGTGTGATGGTGGACAAGGACCTAAAATTCAGGGGCCACATTGCACAAGTTGTGAAGACATCACATCGAATAATGGCAATGATGCGGAGAACCCTGACATGCAGAAATAGAGAGGTTATGATTCCACTATATAAGGCCTTGATCAGGCCTCATATGGATTATTGTGTACAGATTTGGTCGCCGGGTTTTCATGGTGATGAGGATATGTTGGAAAGGGTACAGAGAAGATTCACACAGGTAGTCAGTGGTCTTTGGAATGTGGAGTACAAGGACAGATTGAGAGAATGTAAGTTGCAGAGCCTCGTGAATAGGAGGAAGAGGAGGGGATATGTTTGAGACATACAAAGTAGTCAGGGGTTGTTATCAGGTAGACATGGAAGAGATTTTTCATAGAATTGGAGAGGGAAGTAGAACAAGAGGCCATTGCTGGAAACTGTATAAGGAGAGTGTGAGCAAAGGAGTGAGAAGAAGGTTCTTTGTATGGAGGGTGGTTGATATGTGGAATGTATTGCCTGAGTGTGTTGTGGATGTAGACACATTGAATTAGTTTAAGATTCGGTTGAATGAGCATTGTATGCAATAGTGAGTACCTCCCACGATGAGTCTCTGACTCCATGGAGGTTGGGTGCTGATAATAATAATAATAAATCATATACTTAGTGAATCCTTTATCCAAGTGTAAGCAAACAAAGTTTGCGCCTGAAGTATTATCAGGACAGGGGCACCTTGTGGCAAAGGTGGCATGTGGAAAAAACTCTTTGTATGGAGGGTGGTCGATATGTGGAATGCATTGCCTGAGTGTGTTGTGGATGTAGACACATTGAATTAGTTTAAGATTCGGTTGAATGAGCATTGTATGCAATAGTGAGTACCTCCCATGATGAGTCTCTGACTCCATGGAGGTTGGGTGCTGATAATAATAATAATAAATCATATACTTAGTGAATCCTTTATCCAAGTGTAAGCAAACAAAGTTTGCACCTGAAGTATTATCAGGACAGGGGCACCTTGTGGCAAAGGTGGCATGTGGAAAAAACAAAAAACTTTCAGCATCTTTCTCTAATCCGGAGGATTTCAATAATAAGGTGAGACACCTTTTGGCAGCTCATATAAGAAAGTATGACTTCTGCATTACTTCAACTTTGGTATCACCTCTGGGTCTAGCTCCCACTGAAGAAACCTCAATAAAGGTTGAAATTGGTCTGGGTAGTGACCCTTCCCCTAATGCATAGCATTATACATGTCCACAAGGAGATGTGCTTTGCATTATGGGATACTAAGACAAGTGATGAGAAGTTATGCCACCTTTGCCACGAGTCACCCCTGTCCTGATAATGATGGCATTTTGGGGAAGCAGAGTTTCTGCGCATTGTCTATGCTGTATCGGCTACAGCATAGACAATGGATGTCTATGCTGTAGCCAATGAAATTTTAACTGAGGCTCAGCTGTTGCTGTTACCCTTGGGCTGATGAGCAATAAATGGCAGTGCTGTAGCCAATGAAGTTTTAACTGAGGCTCAGCTGTTGCTGTTACTCCTCATGAAATATGAGCAGCTCTGCTCATATGTGGGGTGGGCCTGTCACTGGGTATAGCCAACGCTGAGAGTTCTTCTCGGTAACATGGTGACCCTGTTGCTGAGTGGAGAAACGCTAAGTTAAAAGATCCTTCGGTCACTCATTGTTGGGTGATCTGAGGGGATCACGAGTTTTTGGTAACCCTGCACATAATACACGTAAACCGGTCTGTGACCCTTCCAATAATGCTATGAGTTATTGGAAGGGTCTGCAAGGAGATGTGCTTTGCATTATGAAATACTAAGGCAAGTAATAAGAAGTTATGCCACCTTTGCAACGAGTTTCCCCTGTCCTGATTATACTTCAGGCGCAAACTTTGTTTGCTTACACTTGGATAATGTCAATACATCTGTGGGATTGGATGGTATACCAGCTCGTGTTGTACGAGAAGCAGCTAAAGAATTGTCAGTACCCTTGACCATTTTGTTTAATTTGAGTCTCGGGTCTGGGTTAGTCCCGAGCGGGTGGAAAGAGGGGAAAATAGTTCCACTGCATAAAGGTGGTTTCAAGACTGCTGTTGTAAATTACCGACCGATTAGCATATCAGGAATCATTGTCAAGGTCTTAGAGAAATTAGTCAAGAAAAGAATACAGGATTGAATAGATGAAAATGGGATATTGTATGGGGGACAACATGGTTTTATGAAGGGTAGATCATGCCTCAGTAACTTGCTCACGTTTTATAACACAGTGACGGCTGAACTGGAGAGGGGTAATGGGTTTACAGTGATACTACTGGACCTTGCCAAGGCCTTTGATAGGATACCACATGGAACCCTAATCAGTAAACTGGAGCAGATGGGTATAGATATAGGGTTAGTGAGATGGATAAGAGGGTGGTTGAAGGAGAGATATCAAAGAGTGGTTTATTCAGGAGTGGAGTCTAAAAGACGTCTTGTGACTAGTGGAGTGCCACAGGGCTCTGTTCTTGGACCACTGCTTTTCAATTTGTTCATCAATGATATTGGAAAGGATCTGAGAGGAAGTGTTCACTTGTTTGCTGATGATGCAAAGTTGGGTAGAGCAATTATGAGTGCACAGGATGTCAAAATTTTACAGGATGATTTGGATAGTTTGGAGGACTGGGCTAGGAAAAATGGATGTCAATTTAATGTGGCAAAGTGTAAGGTTATGCACTTTGGGGTGAAAAGAATAGCAGCAGTATATCGCATTGGTGGAACCATACTCCAGGAGATTGATGAGGCCAGGGATTTGGGAGTGTTGGTGGATAGGGAGTTGAAGTTTAGGGGGCACATTGCAAAAGTAACTAAAACAGCTCACTAAATCACTTGGCTTCTGAAAAATACTTTAACATGCAGAGACGAACAAGTTGTTGTTCCTCTGTATCGAGCCTTGATAAGACCCCATCCGGACTTCTGTGCCCAGCTATGGGCACCAGGGTTTCTTCGTGATGGGGAGGAAGTGGAGAGGGTCCAGAGACGAGTGACCAAGATGATAGCAGGTCTGTGGAATGAACCTTATGAGAATAGGTTGAAGATTTGTGGGTTGCAGAAATTGGACGATAGGCGAAGGAGGGGTGATATTATTGAGACATTCAAATTATTGAAGGGTTTTTATAAAATTGATCCAGAAGATATTTTTGGAAATATGACTGGTGGTGGGAGGACTAGGGGCCATGCATGGAAGCTGGGCAAGAGCGTGGTTGACAAGGGTGTTAGAGCTAGGTTCTTTACTTGGAGAGTGGTAAATGAGTGGAATAAGCTTCCAGAGTCTGTTGTGGGTG
Source organism: Typopeltis vanoorti (assembly GCF_054136105.1). Classification (NCBI taxonomy): domain Eukaryota; kingdom Metazoa; phylum Arthropoda; class Arachnida; order Uropygi; family Thelyphonidae; genus Typopeltis; species Typopeltis vanoorti. Next base: position 42,919,748 of record NC_143551.1, on the reverse strand, counting down.
CTACGACCGTGAATGAGTTCAAGGCAAGATATGATAGATACTGTGTGAATGTTGAATAGTTGTTCTTGACATGATGTTAGGGCCTCCCTCGATGAGTCTGTCGACTCCTTGGAGTTTCCCGGAACAATAATAATAATAATAAACAATAAAGGATTAACGAAGTACATAATTTCTTGTATAACCAAGTGGAAAAAACAAACAAAAAAAAAACTTCTAGCATTAATTATGTAAGGTAAGATAGTGAAATTGTTAGAGAGAATGTGGAAGGAGTAAAAAATAGCATATGAAATATTGATAAAAGCATAAAAGAAGTGGCTAAAGGTAATGCAGATAATGAGGTGATAGTAAAGAGTGAAACATCACACTTATATGGTATCCTTCATAGAACAAAATGTCAGCTAGAGCAACTGAAGAAAAATTATTGTAGTGTGGTGCGTCAGGAAGGAAAATGAGTGAATGAGAAAAGTATGAAAGTGTGAGAAACTAGGAGTATATAGAAGGTATTGTATGGAGATTCAATGATAAGAGATGGGCTTAATGAGAAAGGGATGAAAGCATGTTTCTCAAATGTGAAGATCAAGGATGTTAGTGAAGTTGTTAATTTTCAAGGGACAGAAGTGAAAGAATTGATTCTTTTGGCTGGCATTAATGATTTGAAAGGTGTGAAATATGACAAGGGAATAATATGAAAAAGTTGTTGAAAATGAAGGGTGGAAAATAAAGTTCTGAGTCTGCTTCCTCGGTATGATATGAGAAACCTGAGAAGAGGGCCATGATTGCTAATGAGTCAATAAAAAGATTGTGCAGGAGAAATGCCATGCAGTTGTATAGATTATTTGGACAATATGCCTGATGGACTGCATTTGAATAGTTGTGAAGTTAGATTATTTAAATATAAAGAGCCAATAGGCTTCATTTCGGCGATATAAACATTATTCAAATTAACATGATTCATGGTTAGATGAGGATGACATCCTGACAGGAATAGAGATGGAAAGGTATGATGTGTTTCGTGAGGATAGAAGGGGTAAAAAGGGAGGGGGAGTGCTATTGATGATAGAGAAAGAGTTATGTCCATACAAAGTAGAGATGCAAGGGGGAAATGGGGCCAGTGGTTTTGAGGCAGTATGGTGTGAGATAGAGATGAATAGAATCAAATACTTGGTGGGATGTTGTTATAGACCTGGTAATGTGGATGGTGGTGATAGTGAAATGTATGGTCAAATAAGCCAAGCAAATAAGAAAAGGGTGATCATTATGGGTGATTTTAATTATGGCAATATAGACTGGAATGAAGAGATAGCAACTGGAAGTAAAGAAAATGAGTTTCTTGAGTTTTTGAGGGATAACTACCTCAGACAGTATGTAACAGAGGGCACAAGAGGATTAAGGGTCTTGGATTTGGTCATCTCATCGGAGGATGTAATTATCAATGAGGTATCAAATCATCCACCAATTGGTGAAAGTGACCATGAGGTGATTACTTGGGTGGTTGCCAGTAGTGCAAGGACCCCTGTGAAAAAAGGGTATACGTGGAACTACAAGGGGGGTGATTATGAAGAGCTCAGGAGACAGCTTGCAGGTGTAGCATGGAATGAGGAGTTAGCTGGAAAAGAGATCAATGCAGCTTTGGGGATTTTCAAAAAATATTTAGCGGATGCAATGTCTAAATGTATACCACGGGTGAGAAGGTTAAATAAGTTAGGTGTGAGATGGATGAATAAAGAGATTAAGCATGCAATACAGAGAAAAAGGGCATTGTGGAGGCAGCATAAGAGAAGTGGAAGTAACCAATTTCATGAGTTCTACAAAGACCAGGCAAGGAGAGTGACTTGGTTGGTGAGAGTAGCTAAAGAGAGGTATGAACAGCAGTTAGCTAATGAAGCTAAAAAGAATCCTAGGGAGTTCTTTCGATATGTAGCCAGCAAAAGAAAGAATGATTATGGAAGGATGACATTGATTGGAGGAAATGGTATAAAGACAGCTGTTGCAGAATGTGTGGTGGAGATACTTAATGAGCAGTTCATAAAGATCTTTCAATCTTGTGAATGTGACTTCATGGAGAGATTAAGAGCAGTTGATGATGGGGAGGAGAGACTGACTGTAAGTGAGCAAGAGGTGTTTGGGGAGTTGAGTAAACTAGATGTAAATAAGGCTGTGGGACTTGATAATATATCACAGCGTATTCTGAAGGAATGTGCCAGAGAGTTGACACCTGCCTTGACATATTTTTTTAATACGAGTCTTGCACTTGTTCAAGTCCCTAAAGAGTGGAAGGAGGGCAAGATTGTGCCACTTCATAAAGGAGGTGATCAAACTCAAGCATCAAACAATAGGCCTATCTGTGTGTCAAGTGTTGTGGTTAAGTTGTTGGAGAAGCTTGTGAGAACTAGGATCCAGAGTTGGGTTGACAAGAATGGTATAATCTTTGATGGACAGCATGGATTTGCTAAAGGGAGGTCGTGTTTTAGTAATCTACTTACTTATTACAATAAAGTGACTGCTTCCTTGGACAGAGGAGAAGGATACACAGTAATATACTTGGATTTCGCAAAAGCTTTTGATAGAGTACCTCATGATAAGTTGACAGTCAAACTAGAAAAGATGGGGTTGGATATTAGATTAGTGCATTGGATTGGAGACTGGCTATCTGATAGGTATCAACAAGTTGTGTATGGAGGTGCAATATCCATGAAAAGGAAAGTGACTAGTGGAGTGCCTCAGGGATCTGTTTTAGGGCCATTACTATTTAACTTGTATATTAATGATATGGGCGAAGATTTGGATGGAGATATTCAGTTGTTTGCAGATGATGCAAAGTTGGGACGAACCATAAAGAGTAGTGAAGATGTTGTGGCCTTGCAAGAAGACTTGAATAAATTGAGTGATTGGGCAAGCAAATGGGGATGTGAGTTCAATGTTGCAAAATGTATGGTTTTAAAATTTGGAAAACAAAGATGGGATGCAGAATTTATGCTTGGTGAGAATATATTGTTTGAGTTGGAAGAAATAAGACATCTGCATGTGATAGTGGATAAGGATCTAAAATTTAGGGGACACATCGCCAAAATTGTGAAGACAACACAAAGACTTCTGGAATGATGAGGAGGACACTGACGTGTAGAAGTAGGGAGATTCTTGTTCCATTGTATAAGGCTTTGATTAGGCCACACATGGACTATTGTGCCCAGATTTGGTCACCTGGTTTTCAGAAGGATGAAGAGATGTTGGAAAGGGTCCAAAGGCGACTGACTAAGGTAGTTTCTGACCTCTGGAATGTCGAGTATGAGGAAAGATTGAAAAGATGTAATTTGCAGAGTCTAGTGGAGAGAAGGAAGAGGGGAGATATGATAGAGACCTACAAGTTGGTAAGGGGTTGTTATAGGCTCAATGGTGGAGAAGTTCTACAGCGAATAGTGGGAGATCAGGGGAGAACCAGAGGTCATCCCTGGAAACTGTATAAAGAGGGTGTGAGTAGGGGAGTGAGAGGCAGGTTTTTTTCTTGCAGAGTTGTGAATGATTGGAATGCCTTGCCTGAGAGTGTGGTGTCTGCAAGGAGTTTGAATGTGTTTAAGACCCGATATGATGAGATGTGTGTGAGATAAAAGGACCTCCTAGATGAGTCTTTGACTCCATGAGGTCTTGTTTAATAATAATAATAATAAAAATCCCACATTGTTTTAAAACTGAATAAGAAACTCAAAGATTGGAATCAGAGAGTTTCATGCTGAATATAGTAAACTATAAAGTATCGGCGAATTACTAGCGTGAGCTAATGCAAGTAGTTCTAGTACGTAGTACAATCTCGGGCAACTCGTTGCAAAGGTGGGGAAAGTTCAGATCGCTATTCTTAGGTATTTTCCATAATGTAAAAACACATTTCCTAGGAAATGTATGCTGTTATTACATTATGGTGGGAGGTCACTACCCAGAACCGGTTTCAGCCTTTTTTGAGGCTTCATCAGTGAGTAGCTAGACCAAAGGGTATAGCGAAAAGAACTTATATACTTTGCTATATGAGTTGTCAACCAGGTGCAACCATTAAGTTATTTAAATATAAAGAGCCAATAGGCTTCATTTCGGCGATATAATCATTATTCAAATTAAGGGGATATTAAATCCCACATTGTTTTAAAACCAAATAAGAACCTCAAAGATTGGAATCAGATGATCAGGTGAAATTAGATGTTTGAAAAGAGTACAGGGAGAGGGTGGAAAAACTCATTGAAACTAGAAGTATTAGGCGAAATGCCATCAAGTGTGGGTTCAGCCACCCTGAAACAAATGAGCACGTGTACTGAATTATCTATGCTATGGAGAAGGCAGTTTAGCACGTTTCATTCTGAATGGGTTGGTAATGATATTACAGAAGGGCAACTGTGAGTCCAGTGGGATGTTGGAACACATATACACGAATGCCAGCAGTACCAGACATAAAGGCACTGTCAGCTCGATTTGGGCAAAAATTATAAGCATCAGTAAGACCTGGTTGACAGAAAATGATATAGTAACAGCAACAGTATGTAAAGGGTTTGTATTTTCAGAGAAGATAGAGAGAATAAGGCAGGAGGTGGGGTATTGCTGATGATACATAATAAACTTAAACCAACAAAATTAAAAGCTAAAGAAGAATTCAGGTCTAGGAAAGATGTTTCATTTGAGGCTATCCTATCTGGTGCAAGATGAAGGCCAGTAGGACAATTATATTGTTGGTTAGTGCTAGAGACCATGGGAACACAGCAAGATAGATGTAGATGTCATTCATAAACAGATTAGCACAAATAATTGCAGGTTGAGTAATTATTTTGGGAGACTTCAACTTCAACTATGGTGACATAGACTAGAAGAAGGAAAGGGAGCATGGCAAGATGGAAGTGGAATTATTACAGTTTCTAATATACAATTTCATCAATTGGAGGATGATTTGACACATCATTTATAACAACATCCTCTGATGAGATGATCAAATCCAAGATCCTCAATCCTTGTGTGTGTGTGTGTGTGTGTGTGTGTGTGTGTGTGTGTGTGTCCTGTGTTTACTGCCTGAGGTAGTTTGTCCCTTCAAAAACTCAAGAAATTCATTTTCTTTACTTCCGGTTGCTATCTCATCATCCCAGTCTATACTGCCATAATGAAAATCGCCCATAATGATCACCCTTTTCTTATTTGCTTCACTAATTTGATTATACATTTTACGGTCACTACTATTCGCATTACCAGGTCTATAACAACATTCGACTAAGTATGTCATTCTATTCACCTCTATCTCACACCATACTGTCACTATTTCCTACTTGCATCTCTACTTTGTATGGACTTAATTCTGTCTCTGTCATCAACAGCACTCCCCCCTCTCTTTTTACCCTTTCTATCCTCATGAAACACATCGTACTCTTCTTACTCGTTTCTTACACTTCTAGCATTTGTATACAAACACAGCAGCTTATTCCTGGATCTATAACAAGTATCACTGATGTGACTTCTCCATACTTAACTTGAGCTATTTCTTTTCTTCTTATTCATCTTAGAACCTTCTTCAAATCCAACTGTTTTCCCTTGATCTCAGGTCATCTACTTCCTTTTTTTGTCTACACATGCATTCATATTCTCTTGGAGCATCAACCTTTCTCATGCTCTGTTCCCCTGTCCCCCCCCCAAGTCTCGATGTTTCCCTGTTTCTCTTGCACACTTGTCATATTATCTACACTCATGCTACCCACTTCTTTATTCATAAGCAGCACTTCAATCTCTCCTTCCTTACTCTTCCGCTCTTTCACATCACTTCTTACTTGAACGGATTCATTCTCTGCACTCATTTCTCTATCTTCCAGTAGCAGCCTCTACAAATGACTCATATCAAAACCATCTGAATGTATTCCATCACTCTTATACAATTCAATTCATCCTTCAAACTCATTCTCCACATTAACAAACTGCACTCCTTTCTCTTCACACATTTCTGCTAATATATCATTTATAATTCTTTTTCTCCACCTCCTCTCTTAACTGTCATACCTAGCAACAATCTGACTACCTTTCCTATCACACTATTATCTTTTATCTTTCTTAACAACCTCCTGATATCCAATCTTACGTTTTCCTTGTTCCCAGCAAGTCATTTGTCCGTATTATCACTTCCAACTCTATTGCTCGTTTACTCTTCATATCCAATACCTCAATCACTCTATTCGTTTTACCTCCAAGAATACAAACCTTGTGAATTCTCTCATTTACTACACCTCTAATAATCGGATCTGTAAGCAACTCCACTTGCAGGTCTTTTGTTATTTCTTTCATACCGACATCATTCATTTTCATCTTCACTCTTTCATACCGACATGATCTGTTTTCATCTTCTTCACTCTTCCATACATGTCTACAATTCTTTTCATTCCACTCTGCATCCATTTCATGTCTGGACTCATATTAATCAGCTCAGGTTTCAAACCTTGTGAAAATTTTTTCATTGTCTATCACTCTCTTAATTTTATTGGAAGTCATACATGTTTGTTTGTTGTCAATGCTGCTTGCCACCTTATCATTAATTGCACTCTGTTTTTCAACTTCTGCTTCATTCATATTGCTTTCATTATTCATAATACCATTAATTGTTAAGTTCATTAGATCGTTCATTCACTTTTTTTCAAAACATTTTACCAATTTTTTGCTGCTCTTTTACACTCTCTCATTTTGCTATCAGACATGCATTCATCCTTCTCATGGCATTCTCACTAGTAATACCTTCAGTTACCAATACATTACTGTTCATCATGTCCTCATTCAGATGACACATCAGACACACCCTCCTTCCATCCACCTTAAATATCCATAATTTATCTACAATATCAAGCTAATACATATAGCAAACCTTACATTTCACAAAATGACTAAAATCAAAATTATCATCATCATCATAAAATTCCTGATATATACCTTCATGTGGTGTACAGGATATGATAGTACTACATGAAAAATTACATCATTACTAACTTCCTATCTACAATTTTGCTCCAAATCAGTCTGTTACCAGTCAAGACTCCAATATTATCAGATCTTATATCTTCTAACGCACTTTTCACTGTATTAATCCACCTATATCATGGTCCTGCTCTGGGTCTTTATCCTGTCAACCTGGCAGAGAACACTTGTTTTGCTAATCTTTCCTTGCCCATTCTGTTTAAGTGACCATAAAACCTGAGATTAGCTCTGCTAACATTCCTGGATGCTGAAAATGTCAAGTTCTTTCGTAATATCCTCATTTTTAATATGATATTGCTACTGATGCCATCTGTTCATGCCCTTAATCTTTCTCAGGACTCTCATATCTGCAGTCTCTAGTCTTTGGTCAAGCGTTTTACTTTTGACCCAGCTCTCAGATCCATAAGTTAAAATTGGCTTGAATACTGTCTTGTATATAGCTAATTTAGTGTTTTGACTAATTTCACTCTTATTCCATATGAATTTATTCAGCTGACTTCCTACCATACCAGCTTAGATGATTCTGTTCTCTACTTCCATATTTAATTTACCATCTTCACTAAAAATTGTGCCTAAGTAGCTGAAATGTTTTACTTGTTCTATAGGTTCTCCATTCACAATGCAGTTGATATTTTCAATGTTTCTGCCTATTTTCATTGTCTTTGTCTTTTTAATGCTGACCTTCATACCATATCTATTACAACAGTTATTCACTTTAGTCAGGGAATCTTGCAGATTTGTACTGGATTTATTTAGAAGTATAACATCATCCACATAAAGCAAAGGTTGAGATTAACATCTCCAATTTTGATATCTGGTTTAATACCACTTTCCTTCATAATGTGATTCATATAGATAATGAATAACAGAGGAGATAATGTACATCCTTGTCTAACACCAGATTTAACATTAAACCATCTCCCTGTACTTCCTTCAATTCTAACTGCTGACTTACACTCAAATAAAGATTAAGTATTGCTTGATATAAGGCCCCATTGATACCATATAACTGTAGCATTTCGAATAGCTTCTCTCTTGGCAACTTGTCATATGCCTTTTCAAGATCTACAAAACTTAAATACATATCTTTGTTATATTCCCACGATTTCTCAACTATTTGTCGTAAAGTGAAAATCTGATCCTGACAGCCTCTGTTTGGCCTCAATCCAGCTTGTTCTTCACCAAGCTTCTCTTCCACAATTCTTCTCAATCGTTTCTCACGTATACTTGAATAAATCTTACCAGGAACACTCAGTAAAGAAATACCTCTATAATTTACACATTTAGTTTTATTTTCCTTTTTATATATGTACTTTATTTATTTATTTATTTATTCGTATGAAGTTCCTCCCCCCTTTTCTCCCCCCATACCTATTGGGGCGAGTCTAGCCCCCTCATGGAAGGTTAAGTATTTATGGCTGTAGATCCATGTGTTCAAGGGGCCGGTTTGCCTGCTTGCGGGATGAAACACCCTATATAAACTAGGGGGGGGGAACCCTGCTGTCCATGCCCAAGACACCGGCTAACTTGGCTATGGCTGAGAAAGATCCTTAAGCTCCTCATGTCGGTGACGGGAATCAAACCTAGGACACTACTTCCCAAGGCATATGGTCGCGAAGCACAAAGCCACTAGACTAACCATGTGGACTATATGGATACTATGAGAGCTATACTCAAATGATCGGGAATTTGTCCCTCTGTCCAGGCCTTCTGAATTATGCAGTGCAGCCACTTCATAATTCAGAACCTCCATATTTGAGCTTCTTCAACCTCCATATTTGAGCATTTCTGGTCTAATATCATCTACTCCTGCTGCCATTCCACATTTCAGGCTTTTTATACTTCAAGTATGGATATGTATTCCTGACTGCATGCCTGTTCAGTGTTTTTTACCACTGTGTTGCCATCACTGCTTGTTTCATTTAGCAATTTTTCGAAGTAATTACTCCATACTTCAAGGATATCTTTTTCTCCTGTTTTCACCTTTATCATCTCTAATCCCATTTTACAGCATTCTTTCCTCCATTTCTGAGCTTCTTCAACAACCTCCAGAATATTTTGCCACCTTCTTGATATTTATTTTCTATGTTCTTAATATGTCCTCCCATGACTTTTGTTTAACTAGTTTTACAAAGTGTTCTTCAGCTTTCTTACATTTGTCTCTGTATTCTCTAAGAGCACAAGCTGACTTATTTGCCAGGAACTTTTGATATGCTTTCTTATTTTCTTTCACTGCCTCTTTAACTTCCTGTGTCCACCATGGAGTTCTGATTTTTCTATCCTTACAGACAACTTCACCACATGCCTCTCTGGCTGAATTAATCAGTGTTTTCTTCAGGGCTTGCCACCGAATCTCCAAAGTTTGGTTCCCGTTTTCAAACTCTTTCATTTTTTCTTCAATCATGTTTGTGTATTTTAGTCTACAGTTCACATCTGAGAGCTGCTCAACTTTTATTCGCTTGAAAACTGAAAACTTTCTTACATGTTATTCTTTTCAATATGAAATTCAATTTATCCTCCTCAAGACTAAATGGTTTTCACTTCCAATTTCAAATCCTCTGTACACTCTGGTGTCCTGCACCAGGGAGAAAACATCACTATCAACAATAACATCATCAATGAGACTTTTCTTATTCCTTGCCTCTTCTCTCCATGTGAATTTGTGCACATTTTTATGTTGGAACATTGTGTTAGTAATAACCAGTTCATGTCCTGAGCAGAAATCCAATAGGTGTTTGCCATTATTATTAGCTTTGCTCTTTTCTCCAAATTTTCCCAATATATTTTTGTATGTCTGACAATCATTTCCTACTCTGCTATTTAGATCCCCAACAAGGACCAACTTTTCCTTTTCATTGTGTCAGTTTCTTTCTCTAAAGCCTCAAAAAATTCCTCCACTTCTACGTTAGTAGAACCTTCTGTGGGACGATAGGCTCAAATGAGTCTCACTGTCCAGTTTCCCATTCTCATATTTGCCCACATCACTCTACTTGAGACTGCCTGCCATTCAAGAAGATTAGCCTCGTATTTAGTGTTGAATACTATGGCTACTTCTTTTTTTCCCTTGAGTGTCATTGCCTGAATATAACATTTTGTATTATTGCTCAGAAAGATCTCACCAGTTTTTGTCTTTTTTGTTTCAGTAACCCCTATTATGACGATCTGGTACTTATCCAATTCCTCAGCTAGCTCCATTTCTTTGCCATTCAGGCTTCTTATGTTGATAGTACTGATTTTGAACTCTGGTGATGTTGAGTTTCTGTGGGTTTTAGGATTTGTTCCAGTAGCTGACTTTTCTCTGTTTGCCTTGGTTCCTTTACAAAAAAAACAGGGGCCTTGTTTAACTGGGCATGAAATTCTTTCATGTTGTACAATCATTTTTTATTTTGGTTTAAGCCAATAAGAATACAATTTGGTCAGCTAAATCCCAAATTGCCAGCCCATCTTCGTTTATTCCGTATCCAGGTAGATACCCAACAGGGTGCACCATGGTTAGGTGAGGATTGGACCTTAGGTCAGAAGCCCTGGTCGGTTCTCTGCATTCCTTTAAAGGCTATGTGAAGGTCTCCTCTCAGTTTAATAGCTTTGACCCTTACGCACCCGAAAAATCAAAATTAAACTCTTGTAAACATCTCATCCTTCCTTTTACTGTTATGATGCACCACTCTATTAATAATTTTGTAAACTAACAAACAATCCCACATACACTGGTAATCCTGCAAGCACACAACTTCTACTGCAACTCTTACACTTAAACACACACTTATTTAAATTAATTTGTCAAGAAAACATCTGAAATGGTAGTCTTCTCTACACAAACCTTTCAGGAAAATGCCACCTGGCACAAGTAAGAGGAAGTAATGATTATGAGGGATGACTTTAATCAATGCTGATGGTAGACAGGTGACAATAAAAAAAAAAATAGTTGAATTGTAAGTGATCTTTTTTGCAAAGTCAGTATCATCCAGGAGCAGATTTTGCAGTTGCTGATGTGGAAAGTCTGGTGTTAGAAATTAAGTAGATGAACAAGAAGTACTGCATAATGAAAGATATTAATGTGAATACAGAAAAGGGTTAATTGTGGACAGGGTGTTTAAGTTCAGAAGGCATACTGAAAAAGATGGTAAAATAGCTCAAAGGATTACTTGGATGTTGAAAAACTTGCTAACAAGTATAGATAGGGAGGTTATTATCTCTCTTTATAAGACTATGATTCACTGCATCATGAGTATTGTGCACAGATTTGGTCATATGGGTTTCTTGGGGATTAGGATGTGGTGGAGAGGATTCAGAGACTAGAAAGATGGTAACAGAATGGTACCATGAGGATAGGTTAAAATGTTTGAAATGCATGATTGAAACTTATAAGTTATTAAATGGGTTCTCTAGGATCGACACAAAGTAAATTTTAAAACACGTGATGAATAGAGAAAGATCTAGAGGTCATCCCTAGAAGTTGTATTAGAGTGTAGTTAATAAGGATATGCATACAGACTTTTTGTTTAGTAGGTGGTGAGTGAGTGAGTGAGTGGAATGGATAGCTAGAATTAAAGTTTAGAGTGGGTTTCCTGTGATGAGTGTTGTGATCCCATGGAGATAACCATGTAATAATAATAATAATTGAGTGTGTATACTTTGCACCCCATCATTGCTTACCAAATTCAGAACCTTATATTCTGCAACATTGAACTGATAATACTCACTCATACAATTTACTCAAGTCTTCCCTTAAGGCCACACAACATCTGTTTTGACCTCCTTTTTCTGCACAATTCTGCATCATCTGCAAACAGTTGCATATTACCAGTAAAACCTGTTTCAATATCATTAATGATATTGAACTAGTGACCTTCTTGTTTTGGGACAACACACCACCATATGCAATGTGCTGCCACCTATCTGACAGCCAGTTAGTTATCCAACTCAAAAGTTTGTTATCTGATCCCATCAATTTCAGTTTCATTATCAGCTTGTTGTGTGGCAATCTATTAAAAGCCTTTGCAAAATTTAAATATACCACTATATATGCATCTCCTTGTCCAATGCGTTCAGCACCTTCTTATAGTACATAAGTAATTTGGTAAAACATGATTTTCATTTAACAAACCCATGCTGATAATCACAGGCAAGACTGTTGTTATCAATCCACTTCTGTGTCCTAGCTCTCACCAACCTCTTTAACATCTTAACCACAATTCCAGAAATAGAAATTGGCCTATAATTTATAGGGACAGAATTATTACCACCTTTGTGAAGTGGAATAATTTTACATTCTTTCCACTCCCTTGGAACCTCTGTTGCAAGACTTTAAACAGGTATGCCAAGACTATTACCAAGTCCCTGGAACACTCCCTTAGGACACATGGTGATATGTCTTGAAGTCCTATTCCTTCAAATAGCATCAAGCTTACTTAATTTCTCATATACCTCACTCAGAAGTAAGACTTCCTTTCCCATTTTCTACACTTATTTCTCATGATGTCACATCGTTGAGAATGAAACACTAATGAATTATTCAGTAAATATTTCAACTACATCCTCCCCAGCAGTTACTAATTTACCAGCTTCATGCATTAACATCATCTTCTCATAATCATCCTCCATTTTTTTCTAGCTGCATATCAAAAAAATGATCTAGGATTTAAAAATTTTTTTTTTTATTGCCATGATTTGCTCATTTATGCTCTTACTGCACTTTTGCTGTTCTTCCTACTTGACCTACTCTTTATACTCTTCATGAAGCTGATTATTATCATTATTCATCTTGTGCTGCCTCCACAGTACCTTCATCTTACCAGATTGCATGCTTAAATCTACCATTTATCCATCTGACACCCACCTTATTCAGCCTTTTGAGCTTTGGAACACAGTCACACACTGATATTGTCAAATATATATGTAGTTCCATATATATCCTTTCCTCACAGAAGTCTTCATGTAGCTGGACACCATCCAGATGATTACCTCATGGTCACTCACCAACTGAAAGGAAATGTGATACCTCACTCACAATCACATCTTCCGATAAAATGATTAGATCTAAGCCTCTTGATCCTTGTGACCTCCCTTACAAATTATCTAAAGTAGTTTCTCAAGAACTCAAGAAATTAATTTTCCTTCTACTCAATAGCTATTGTTTAATTTCAATCTATATGACCATAATTAAAATCACTCATAATAATCGTTCTTCCTTGTTCACTAACTCGAGGTGCTTATGCATCTCATCATCACTACTTTCAACATTCCTTGGCTTCTAGCAGCATCTGATTAGATATCTCTTGTTGTCAATCTCCACCTCACATGATACTGCCTCAAAATCATTGCAATGATTTCTTTCTTGCATTTCCCCTTTGTGTAAATATAATCATTCTGCTATCAGTAGCAGCAGCACCCCCCCCCACTCTCTCCTTCTTGTACTTTCTAAGTCCAAGAAAAACATCACATCCTTCCATTACTATCCCATTCAAAGTCTCATCCTATCAACCATGTTTCACCTATTTGAACAATTTTGGGGTAAATAATCAATCAGCAAATCCATTTGATTTCTCTTATTTCCCCTGGCATTCAAAATATGAAATACATATTTGTTGCTTAATGAGAGTTTGAAGGAAGTGGTTGAAAGTAATAATATGGATAATGAGATGCCACACAGAAAAAATTGCATCCTTGCACAGACTCCTTCATGGGACAAAATGCGAGCTCAAGCGACTGGAGAAACGATTGGTATTTTTTTCATGAATCGTTTATCTACCAGCCATCTCTTCATCAGGAAAATGGTGTAACTTCGTCTGTGTAGCTCAGTAGAAGTGGCGTTTGCACTCTACAGTGCTTGACCGCATGACGAAAGATTTGGGTTCACTAGTCACCAACTAGAGCAGTGTTTCCCAGGTTTTTCCTACGATGGAACACTTCACAAATCCTGAAATTTTCATGGAACACCTTGGTTATTCTGTAATGTATTAATAATTAATTAATTATTATTAATTTATTATTATTTAATTAATTATTGATATATTTCAAAATTAATAATTAATCATGGCATAATCATAAAGAGTATTAGTACACTTATGTATATGGTGTGACATGTTGACAAATATAAAATTACATTTAAATCAGTTATCAATCACTGGACTAATGAAATCTTGTAGCATATTGTAGTTTCCTCAAGCCAACATCATTAAATTAATTTGTGCTGATTTTCATTGGCATATCCCATTCTGATCACCAAAAATTTATAACATTATTATGAGTACTTATGAGTGAATGCAGACTTTTTCTCCTGTGTGCTGGTAGTTTTCCCCTCCTTTTGTACATCCTGGAGATTGCTCTGCAGGCTGGAGGTGGATGAATCACTATCTGTTGTGTCACAAACATCTTCAACTAGTGATATCTTACACCAAAATTAAACAAATTCCCTTGTCTCGTATTGATATTAAATTTTAAATCTGCAGGCCTATTACTTTTAAAAAATCATGGCATTATGGTTACGAAACAAGCACTTTCACTCTACAATATGAACTTGTGAATAAAGTATTCAGTATTACTAGATTTGAGAAACAGATATAGACTACCTTGATCTTCAATTTCAGTAGAAAAATTTTCTTTATACTTCCTTGCCGATTGGTCACTAACATTTGCAACACAGATGTTATTTCGTTCAGTTTTGAGAAAAGAGGATACGCCGCCCATTGTTGTAATCAGCTTGCAGGCAATTTTTATGATCAGTCATAAACAGTGGTATTCCCTTTCCCCAAATGTTGAAAGGTTTTGATGTGTGAAAATTAACGATAATTCATGAATATTTCCATGTTTAAAAATATGCCACTTGGTCACTGACATTTGCTACACAGATGTCATTTCCTTCAGTTTTGAGAACAGAGGATACGCCGCCCATTGTTATAATCGGCTTGCAGGCAATTTTTATGACCGGTCATAAACAGCGGTGTTCTCTTTCCCAACATTTGTTGAAAGGTTTCGATGTGTGACAATTAACAATAATTCATTAATACTCTTATGCTTAAAAATACATGGCTTGGTCACTAACATTTGCTACAGATGTTATTAGGTGTTCTGGGTCTGAGTTTTTTTGACATATTCATGAATATTATTTTCCTCTGAATATTTCTACTATAAAATATTTATTCATGAAAAATGCTTAGAAAACTCAAATGACAAATTCCAGAACTTCTTGCGGAACACTTATTCACCTTCTGTGGAACACTGGTGTTCTGCAAAACACCATTTGGGAAACCCTGACTAGAGGAACATTTTCTAAGCCTTTTCTTGCCAGTTCCCAAGCTAGTCGATCTCCGGCACGAGCAAGTGAGTTTTTTCTCCAGGGAACTTGGGTTTTTCATCCCATAAACTCAAGAAACTGGCCGTCGAACCCACACTATTTTCAAACATTAAAAATATTGTGTTAGGATTAGGAACCATGAGATGGCGGCATGTTAGCCGCATTCTTCACTGCATACTGATTAATTAGTGATAGCCTTGGGCCAGCTATCTCTGATTGGTTACCAGTGAAGATTGAACTGCCCACTTAGTCTCCAAAAGTTAGATAAGGCTAAAACGGCTCACCTACTTCTTATAGGGAATAAAAGGCATTAGCTGATTTTATGTATCTACCAGCCATTTTTCCATCAGGCAAATGATGTAACTTACATCTTTCATTCAAGTACAGATGATAATTATGAATTATATATGCATCTGTCCTCTACTTTAGGTTTGAAATTCAAACCACAAAGCTGTGCCAAAATTATTATTATTATACAGGCATCTCCATGTTGTCAGAAGACTCATTGTGGGAGATCCATTTATTCGCACACTAGCCATCATCACAAAATGCCTATCATACTTCTCCTTAAACTCATTCACTGATGAAGCACCCATACTCACCTCTTTAAATCCCATTGCACCCTTTCACCATCTTCAAAGAAGACACCTAGTCCTAACACCCTTGCTAACCACACTCTTATACAACTTCCACTGGTGACCCCTTGTTCTCTCTTTTTTTTGTCATACTGAAAAATGTCTTCAGTGTCAATCCTATAAAATCCCTTTAATAACTTAAATGCTTCTATCATTTTACCTCTTTTTCATCTATCAGCTAATTTTTGGACCCTACAGACCGTCAATCTATGCTCATAGTGAGCATTCCAAACCTGTCACAATCTTTGTCACTTGCCTCTGGATCTTCTCCACAACTTTTTCATCACCATGGAATCTGGAAGTCCAGATCTGTGGGCAGTAGTCCAGATGTAGTCTTATTAGAGCCTTATATAGGGGAACAATAACCTCTTCCTTCTTGTATGTTCTTCCACAGCCACATAATCTAATGTGCTATTGTGGTTATCTTTGCAATATGCCCTCTAAACTTCAACTCCCTGTACTGAGCCTTGTGGTACACCACTGGTTACCTGCCTTTTCCTTTTCCTGGACCCAACTCCTCCATAAACCACTCACTGATATCTGTCCATTAGCCAGCCTTTAATCCAAATCACCAGATTCATAACCATCTCCATTTGTTCCAATTTATGCAATAGAGTTCTACATGGAATCTTGTCAAATGATTTTGCAAAATCTAGCAATATCACTGAGTAGCCATTTCCCTTTTCCAACTCCATTGTCACTTGATTATAAAATGTAAGCAAGTTACTAAGGCAAGACCTACCTTCACCAAACATGTTGTCCTTTAACTTTTTTTTTTTAAATGTCTGATGAAGCATTTATCTACTGCAAAACTTTTGTATATTCAGTAATCTGTGTGTTTTGTAATGCATTTCTCTAAAGTTACTCTTTATTTACCATTATTTTTAGATTTTTGTAGAGGCATTCATGCATAAATTAACACCATCTAAAATGAAAAAGATTATTTCTGAGCTATAAATTTAATTCTAACTCCAGAATAATAAATACAAAAATTTTTATAATTAAGGAGCACAATTATCCAAGAACTCATAATGCTGTTAGTTAAATTTACCTGTAATTGAGTCATGCTAATTCGGAGATCTGATTCATTAAATTCATAGGGGATATTCCATCCAAGTGGACCAAATTTACGACGTTCCTGAACTAAGGCATGGAAGAAGCATAATCCAAAGAGAAGTTTTTTCCACATCTGAAGCTAATGGAGAAATCATAAGAAAAATTAATGCTCATGCAAAATTTAAAAAAAATAAAGGAGCACAAGGAATATAATAAAATGTTTAGCCAGCATATTAGACAATATTGTATGCAATAAACATCTGCACACATCTTAAAAATAGATTGAATATCATAAGGCATGAACTGCTGCCAGTATCTAAAATTTATCTCAAAATTTATGTGAAGCCACTCTAGAAATAATGCCTCTAGCCGATAAGGATAGTGGACTATATATCCACATTATTGTGAGAGCTAAATGCTGGATCCAAGAAGGCTGGATCCAAGACACATGTTAAAATCATTCACAATCTTGCATGATCCTCTCAGTCAATGCATTCTATGCACCCAATACTCTCCATGCAACAAAAATGTCTTTCTCATTCCTTTACACACCTTTCCTGCATAACTTCTAAGCATGATTCCTTTTCCTTGTCCCTTCCCTTTGTATTGCCCTTTGGAAACCTTTCCCTATTATCTATTTGGTAAATAAACACCTCTCAACAGCTTTTGTGTCTTAGTCATATCAGACTTCAGTCTCCTTTCAACCAAACTCTGTCAATTACATTTCTCAATCAGTTTTTGTGGCTAATATTATTGCACCCTTTCTAAAATTTCTTCATCCTCTTGAAATCCATGTGCCAGATCTGTACACAGCACTCCAGATATTGTTTTATATACAAGTTGTCCCAGTCCTGAAAATACTTCAGGTGCAAACTTTGTTTGCTTACACTTGGATAAAGGATTAAACCAAGTATATAATTCTAATCTTTAAAGGTACCTGTTGCATGACTAGAAACAATAAATTACACGATAACCACAGTAATTAACTTTAATGAAATGAAAGTACAGATATTTCATACTGAAAATAATAGTACATCATCAGTGTAGAAACAAGTAATCAAAAGAGCCAGATTACTTTGTAATCTGGCTCTTTTGATTACAGCAGTTGGTGGTTTACAATTAAAAACTGTTGCTAGATGCTAGAAATTAATATTAATAAAGAATATTATTAAATTATTCTTAAAAACTATTTTTGATGGTTACATAAAATAAGAATCACTCAAACTTTTGGGGGGGAGAGAGAGAGACAATCATTCCAATTCAGATTTGGTCGATGTAAAAGGGTTTGCAACTTTCTTTGAAAAGGCTATTTAAACCTGCTTCTATGGAGAAGACGAACTTCATCCCACTGGATACTGTGTTTAGTGTCAATACTATGTTGTGCCAGACCAGATTTTTGAGGTTTCATGTACTCAATATAATACTGATGTTCATTAATTCTTTTTTCCACAGAATGACCTGTCTGCCTCAAAGTATTAGATTAGATTGCCTTAGATTACATTCACAAGGTGTCTGGTAAATCCCAGCTAATGATAGAGGTGACCATTTGTCTTTTGTAGATGGCAACAGATGAGAAATTTTGTTGATAGGAAAATATGTAGGAATGAGATAATACTTCTTCAAAATTCTACCATTCGATTCAGAGATGACAGAAATATAACGGATTGGATTCTGTGGTCTGTTGAAGAATCCTGAGTGTTGGAACATAGGAGTGAATTATCTGCTGGATTTGATTAAGGTTGTAACCATTAAATTCCATTAACGTTTTGATAGTGAGAAGTTCTTGTTGTAAGCTTGAGGGAGAAGAGCACACATTATGTGCTCTATTAATTAAAGACTTGATAACACCAATTTTTGAGAGGTGTTATGAGCACCTCTCAAAATGAATGTATGTACCAGTAAAGGATGAATGTATCTGCCAGTAAAGGTAGGTTTTCAATAAACACTGGTTGACATCAAGACTGCTCAAAACAACTCTACAGAAGTACATTATTCTACATAATTCTCAACTGATGGGACTTCAATAAAGGTCAAAACCAGTATGAGTACTGCATTACATATAACATTGTAGTACATAAATAAAGTGCTATGTATTATGTGATATAAAAAATCAACTTAATGTGAAGTTAACTGCTTCCTTAATATATGTAGTTTCCAAGTTATACTGTTTATATATTATTATTACATGATATCTCCAAGGAGTCCAAGGACTCTTCATGGTAGGGCACACTACACCACTACAACTTATACTCTATATAAATAGCTTAATTTTGAAATGACAGACAAAGCATCATTGCTTATAAAGTTCAACATCCGGGACATGTGTTTTGCATATATAATGTATTAATTGACAAGGGTGAAAGTTTTGTTGGCAAAATGGAAAATTTGATTGATTGATTTAGGGTTTTATGGTGCAAGGAGAGCAAAAGTCATGCTGTGCCGGGACATAGGTTACAGCAGTACATGGGGTATTGGTAGGTAAACAAATAAATAAATAGTTGAAAAATTAGTGAATAATATAAAACATATGTACAAAGTTTAGTATTTACAGTGCAAAATCTACATATATACAAATCCATAAGCAAATATCTTTGAATAAATTAAGGTTTTTTTTAAATCTAAAAATGCGCAATCTGTCTGAGTCTGATAACATCTGGCTGAGTGTATAGGGTTTGGCCAGATAACTAAAAATATAATTTCTCTCTCTCTCTCTTGAGTGAAGCATTCTCTCTCCACCAAAATATGACTCATGGTAAGATGGGTGTTGCATTTCCCACACATAGGTGGGTCATCAGCCCTCAGCAAATAACAATGTGTGAGATGACAGTCACCTATGCAGAGCCTAGCAAGAACAGCTTCCTCTCTTCTGTTCCTATGTTGACTAGACTGCCAGTGCTTAATCTCATGTAATTTGTTCATCAGCGCTTCCTGCCATGAATGGTGTGGAAAATGTGAAAGGTATGTTGAAAGCATGTCAGAAGACAGTGCTATAAGTGTGGAAATATGTTAAAAGTGAGACCAAAAAGATCTGAGTAATACTTGCAGGACAGTCCAAATATTGGAGAGCTTATAGAAATGTAATTGGAAAAGGAAATGAATGCAAGAGAAATGCAAAGGATGAGAGACTAAGTTCAATGGAAAACAAATAAAATGGTAAGATAATGGTAATAAAGAAAGAGCACACTTATTCAGACTATTTCTTTTATTATTGCACAGAGTCTTTCAGAGGACAAAGTGTAAATAAACTCAAGTGACTGAAAAAACATCTGGCAAATGATGTAGCAGAGAAAAGGAGGGAGAGATGCAAAGAAAGAGAAAGAAGAGAATGAAAAGTATAAAACAGAAAGGAGACAGTACTATATTGTGGAGGTATGGTGAAATGATATTTTCTTGAACATTAAAGACACTGTTAACATACAAAGAGGGAAAGTGATAGATTTGATAGTTTGGAATGTATAAATAATTTGAAAGGTGACAGGTAGAGGATATGAAATAGATAATGGAAGAGTGAGAGAGTTTAGAGTGCAAATCTGTTGCTACAGAATAATAAGAGTAAATTGAGAAGGGCCATGATGGCAAACAAATCAGTGTATAAGTTGTGCAGACCAAATTATGTGGAGTTTTCAGCTATATGGAGTGAATCGGATGAACAAATGGGCTTACATATACTGATAGCTAGCAGTTCTAACTGCTTTGGAGTTATATGTCTGGAGAAAGTGCTGTCCAGTAAGAAAAAGTAAATTCACAATCAGAGATTTTAGAGATTGATAATGGAGAGGAATTGCAGTTGAACATGTGTAAGGGCACTCTTGAAGGGAGTGAATGCAAAAATGACAATGATCAAAGAATACTGAGTAGTCTCTCAGGTCTCAAATCTAAATGAAATATTTATTCAAGAATATGAAGGTACTTGTTGGCCCAATAAAAGATTACAGTTCATGCCAGAAGTATCAGGAATATGAGTGTGAAGTTTCTGACACTGAGAAATCCAACTTGCTCCATGTATCTACATATTCCAAAAATCCAAAAATTACAGGCATTGCTTGAAAGAGAATGATATAAAATACTGTATTTTTAGAAAGGACACACACACACACACACACACACACACACACACACACACACACACACACACACACACACACACACACACACACACACACACAGAGAGAGAGGGGGGGGGAGGATGGGGAATTGCTTATGGTAGCAGAATCATTGCAAACAACATGAAGGCATGAGAAGATTCATATGAAGCAGACAAAATATATGGCAAAATATATAAACAGGCCAAAATATATAATCAGTTGCTGCTGTAGTCTGAAGATGCAAAGGAAGATGCAACAGAGATTGTGGCAATGGCAGTGAAGAGGGGTGAAAGTGTGGAGGAGATAGTAATGTTTGGGATGGGTGTAATGATTGGGATGAATAACACGAAATATGTAATGTTTGGTTGGGATGAATAACATGAAAGGTAGCTTGAATTGTGTAGCATGAGATTTCAGGTTGATGTTAGATATAGTGCAGCAGAAATGTGTCTGATAATGGGTGAATGAGATGATAGTGAGAATGTGCAGGAAAAGAGATCTGGAATATGTAGATACATGAAGTAAGATTGATGATAGAAGAGAGCTATATGCAAGAGATAGGAAACTAGAATTGTATGGGTGGAATCTTGCAGGGATGGCCATCTCAAGCCACTATGATGATGGCCTCATCATAGTGGCTTGAGAAATGAGGGATGTCCACTATATTACAGAGAAAGGTGGAGTTTTTCTATTTTTATATTGATCCCATACACAAGGGGTCAAGAGACATATAAGTACATCAGTGCCATGTGTTGGGTGCAGATTAGGACTGAGATAGGAGTTTATTGATGGTTTTTTTTTTTTTTTGTAATTGTTTGGGAATATTTCAAGGCTATTCCAGAGGACAGCAGTGGATGGAATAAAAGAGAGAGAGGAAAAGCAAGTTTGGTGTGTTTGCAGTTGCACAGTAAAAGGATGCAGGGCATCTGCTGCTCTTGTATTAACAGGTGCAACTGAAAGTGGAGGTACCTATAGAACAGACACAGTGCTGAAACACTGTGCATGTGTGTGAGAGAGAGAGAGGTTGAAGTGAAGAGAGGGATGATCAATGAGCCTAACTGCTTGCCTCTGAACAGCATCAAGGATTTTAAGGGAAGTTTTAGGTGCACCATCCCAAACATGTGAGCAGAATTCTAAGTATGGGCAGATTTGGGATTTGTAGCTTTATCTTTGGGTGAAGTAACAGTAGTGCCATCAGGATGAAAGAGAGCAAAAGTTGCGTCCAGTAGTCTTAGTGAGGGACCAGAATACATAGATTCCATTTGGAGAGGAGGCAAGTTTTTTTCTGCTGTTGCCTTTATGAAATCAGATTTGGATCTGCTGATGACAAATTTGCTTAAGTTGCATGCTTTGGTGTAGGCAGCATATGAAGCTGGAGTTCTTGAAGTGAGGCACTTGCAGTAAGCTAAATTTTTTTCTTCTTTTTTTAAAATTTTATTTCTGCTTTGGTACACTTTTGGTTGAACCAGGGCTTTGAAAGTGAATGAGGATTTTGCCTTGAACTGGGGATAAAGGTCTTCATGCCAGTGAGAATAATTTCTGTAACTCACTCACAGCAGGTGTTAGGGTGGGATGAGCAGAAACAATAGTCAGACCAAGAGAATAGTCAGAATTTCTATTCCTCCAAGAGAAGGAGTAGTAGAAATTCTGGAGGTCTTCCCAATTGGCTCCTTTGTAGCACCAGAGGACACGAGGTTGGGAAAGTGGGGGGGGGGCATTCTTTGAGAGAAAAGACTTGTACAAGTCCTTTGAGAGGAGAGGTGACCTCTAGAGCATATCTGGAAGGAGAAAGAACTGGTCAAAAAGAAATTCAAAGTATTTGGAGAGCAAAGCAGTCGAGTAGGTAGATGTATGATTTAAGAGCCTCCATAGATGAAGCCCTTCAGTCAGAAAGACCTGGATTCAATTCCCATCGGTGACATGAGGAACTGGTCTCTTCTGACAAAAAGGTGAATTAACTGGTCTCATACACAGGCAGGAGGTTTTTTCACCCAGAAACTTGGGTTTTCCGTCCCCCAAAACAGGCAAACTGGCTCCATGAACACACACATCTACACATATAGGACACACCAGGAGGCATGGGGCTAACCACCTTATCTTCGAATTACGGTTGTGAAGCCCAAGAACAGTTGGAAGGTCGTGGGCACTTTAGTGCCTGTTAGGACCACTGATGATGATGATGATGAGATGTATGATTTGCATTAAGTCATTACTTATAGCAAAGACCTGCTTCTCATTCAGCTTGGTCAGAGATGTTGGAATAGAAGAGCCAATTAGAATTGTGAAAGTTGGGGTCACCCAGGAATATGACCCTAGTCTTGGATAGCTTGATTGTAGATGGGTGAGTTTCATGAAAAGGAACATGAAGAGGTCAGAATGGTCATCAGTGTTTGGAGACCAGTAAATGAAACAAATGAATGTTACTAAATGGGGCCAGAGAATGTCAAAAGTAGGGGATTCTAAATTAGCTATTCTCTGACAGACTATGTTGGATTTCACAAAGGTACAGGTGCCACCTTTGTGTCAAAAAGAATTGTCATGTATGTAGTTTGGGGACTGGATGTGGACAGTAGATGTAGTTGCATTTGGGTTTCTGTCAGGAATGGGATGTCTGGTCTGGAAGACTGCAAGTGGTGGTGAACATCTTTTATGGTTGTGTTAATGACACAGATGTTAGTAAAGTGGATGTGAAGGTGAGTTTTTAGTTAAAAGATTCTGGCTTGGTTTGTGATCATTTGTGATGTGACTTTTTTGATGGGATTGGTTTATTAAGGAGATTAATTTTTGTCATTTGTTACTGTCATTGTTGTAGGAGCCTTCATAAGTTTAATCATGATTAACTGTAAAAATATAGTTGGGATGTGCAATGAGAGAGACAGACTTTTGGACATAACTTCTGTGCAGAGAAATACCAGTTTCCATACCATGATGTGGCACTGATAATACCCTCCCTCTCCCCACACACACATACTACCACTTGGACTCCCTCTCCAGGCACAACCTGGCAGAGTATGTCACAACAGGATTATGCACCAGTTGCTGGGAAGCCTCCAGACTCATAACTGACAGTTTCAAGTCCATGTACTAACTGGTGGCTGGCCTGCGGCCCCACCATTTTAAGTGATGTACCCTCGAAATGGAGGAAGTTATAGTCTCTAAGTATGTTTGTCATTATCTTGAAGGGAATCACTCATGCTGGCTGCACAAAGAAGGGGGAAATAGAAACCAGAATCCCTGCAATGGAGACCAAACATGGCATATGCCACTTCAGATCTCCAATAAGCTGGGCAGTGTTATTTCACTTGGCAATGAAGAACATCTAGTATTTAGCTGGTATTTCCTCCAGCTAAATACTAGAGTATTTAGCTGGAGGAAAGTACCTTTTTACAGCAGGAATGCTCACTGCAAAATTTACAAATTTCACTCATACCAACAAAGTTTGTTGGTATGAGTGAAATTTGGCTAACTGAGGAGGATGTTCTAACAGGAATAGAAATCAAAGCGTATAGCATATTTTGGCAGGATAGGGAAGGTAATTGTTATGGTGGTGGTGGAGTGTTACTCATGATAAGGGATGAACTGTGCACTCTCTCTGAGTGGAGAACCTCAGTGCAAATAACAGTAATGAGAGTATATGGTGTGATGTGAGATATATGTTTATAAGATATTTAGTGGGATGTTGTTACTGACCAGGGAATACAGATGATGAATAGCAGGAAATGTTTACACAAATTAGTTTGGCAAGTGCAAAGCAAGCAATCATTATGGGGGACTTCAACTATAGTGATATAAACTGGACAGAGGAGACAGCATGCAGTAATAAGGGAACTGAATTTTTGGATTTCTTGAGGAACAACTCTCTTAAGCATCATATAGTTTTAAAGAAAATGAGGATCAAGAATTTTTGATTTGGTAATAGCATCAGAGGAGCTGATTGTGACTGAGATAACATACTTGCCTTGATTTTTTCCAAAATTGTGATAGATTGGTTGAGGAGAAAGGGTAGAAATTTAAGATGCTCATTCAGATGTGACGTGTGTGTGCACATGTGTGTGTATTTTTTTTAATGAACTGATTCAGAATAATTATATTCTGAGAATTAATTAGCTATGTGTTTGGAGAGTAGTTACGTTAACTACTCAGCCAACCAGGCCAATTCTTCCAACTATTTAGCCAACAATTCCAACTACAGGTATTTCTGATTACAGTTTATTTTCAAACTATTCACAAGATAATTAATTAACTATGCATTTCACTTTGGGAGCAATGCACCTATACTTTTTTTTTTATGTTAAGAAGACAAATATTATGAAATACCAGTTTTACAATTTCTCTTTTTCATAAAATACTAAGGCCTAAGTTCAATTCTCGTCGTGACGGGAGGAATCTTTATCTGGATGATTTTCAATCGAAGGTGAGTTAGCCGATCTCATATGGAGGTAGCAGGGTTTTTTCTCCTGCATACAGACAAATCGGCCCTTCAGAACACACGCAATTTACAGACATAGAATACCAGTTGTGGTGGTGGTGGGCGGTAGATGGCGTTGATGGAGATGATTCGTAGTAGAGGTTCGGTGTAGTGGATGAGGTTGTATCAGTTGAGACAGTTGTAGGTGTGTCCTCCCGCGATGAGTCTTTGGACTTCTTGGAGGTGTCAGGAATAATAATAATAATAATAATAGATGAAGACTAGTATTTCAGCTGCAAATGGGAATTTTGCTTTAAGTTGATTTACATCATGAAAGAATTCATGTAATTTTACTGTCATTTTCTTTAATATGCACTTCTGTGCACTCAGAAATGCACATATAGGTTTAACATAGCCCTGCAAAATAATAATAGCCTTCAAAACCTGCTGTTTACCATGTAGGAAAAGGGGAGTCAGATCCAAAATACATAGGTATCCTATAATTGAAAGCACCTCAGGCTTAAGTTTTAAAATTTGTACCCTTTCTCCGTAACCATTCTATCACAGCCTTATAAAAAAATTAATATCCTGTCTCCACTAATATCTAAGTAAGGGGAGAAAAAAGAAATTCACATTTTAAGAAATAAACTCACTGATCAGTAACACACAAAATATTAATTTCAATTTATACAGAATAAAAATATTATTTAAAAAAGCTAAATAAAATGTAATTAAATACGTAATAAAGAAATACAAAAAGAAACTATATTTTCTAAAATAATTTTTGTTTTGCAGTTGTTTTTCTTATGCATGTGTCATTACAGTATTATTTCAATTTTCTCACAGAGAATTTTTCCACAATGTATTGTTGGATGAAATGTCTGCAAAGAATTTTCTGTGAATCATCATCGACTTATTATCACATTACTTAAATTACACATGCTTTGAAAAGTTGATATATTTCCCTTTAATTAATAATCTTCTTTGGTTAGCTGTGATACTTCCAGTAATGAATGTTAAAATGAATAAGCAATCAACGTTCAAAGAAAGTATCACAGGCTCTTTCCTTGAGCCAACAGGTACCTTTGTTTCTTTTAATGATTGTTCAGTTTAGTTTTGAGATCTGAGAGAATTCATTCCACCTTCTCTGATTATTGTCCTTTCTTTGATCAGAGCAAAGAGAGGACATAAAGGTGATAAAATTTATAATATTCCTATTATGTTATGCAAAAGCATTATGATATGGAATAAATAGACATAATATACAAACAGTTCCTTAATCATCTAATCACATTGGGAAATTTCTGCTAAGGCTGGTGTTCTGATTACTTGAATGTAAGTAATTGAATTAATTGGGTTTAAGGCATGGTTCAATGATCATTTTGCATGTGTGAGAGAGAGAGAGAGTGTGGACCTCCTGCTATAAGTCCTTTCACCCCCCCCCCATGGAGGTCTGGTGTTAATAATAATAATAATAATATTATTATTATTATTATTATTATTATCTGAGACCTCCAGGGAGTCAAGGACTCATCGAGAGAGGCTGTAAATTACCCACCTCAGATATCATACCTTCCCTTAAATTCATTTACACTAGACACACTCACTATCCCTAAGGGCAAAGTATTCCACTCACTCACTGCTCTCTGAGAGAAAAACCTAGCTCTTACCCCTTTCTTGACTAAGAACAACCTTAACTTCCATGGATGCCCTCGTGTTCTCTCTCCGCCTTCCATATAACGAAAAATTTCATCATGTTGTTGAATTTTTTCTTGACAATTATTCATAAGACTATTACACTTTTTTTATATAATCTTTGTCAAGTAGCTTTATTTTATCCTCCTACATGTTTCGCCAATTTTTCTATTGGCATCCTCAGGGAATACAAACTAGTAAGCTAAAATGAAGGTTACAAACTAGGTTATAACTGATGGTTCTAATTCATACAAAAAATTGGTATTGTGCGTGACAATGTGTGTGTCTCGTTAATGTGATTTATTCGTTATGGTTCATGACGTAATTGTTATGAAAATTCATTTCTTTGATGTTTAATGATCTGATAAAAGTTTTCCAAATTTCTGGTAAAATTAGACCTTGATTCTTGTTTAGGTTTTCAGTTTTACGGGCAACTGAAGCTGCTTCTTTAAACAATTACGTCATGAACCATAACGAATAAATCACGTTAACGAGACACGCACATTGTCATGCACAATACCAATTTTTTGTATGAATTAGAACCATCAGTTATAACCTAGTTTATAACCTTCATTTTAGCTTACTAGTTTGTATTCCCTGAGGATGCCAATAGAAAAATTGGCAAAACATGTAGGAGGATAAAATAAAGCTACTTGACAAAGATTATATAAAAAAAGTGTAATAGTCTTATGAAAAATTTCATCATTTGAAATGCTATAACACCCATTCAAAAGTTTATAGACCTCTATCATATCACCCCTCTTTCTCCTGTTAACCAGAGTCTGTAATCTACATACTTGCAATCTGTCCTCATAATCTAAATCCCATAATCCAGATATAATCTTTGTAACTCTTCTTTGCACCCTTTCCACAGCTTCTTTATCCCCCTTGGAACCCGGGAGACCAAATCTGCGCACAGTAATCCAAGTGTGATCTTATCAAAGCCTTATAAAGAGGCAAAATTACTTCCTTATCCTTACATGTCAAGGTTCGCTTCAGCATAGAAATTATCCTCTGAGTTGAATTTACAACTTTTGCTATGTGACCTTTGAACTTTAAATTCCTATCCACCAATACACCAAGATCCCTTGCCTCTTCAGTTTCTTGTAGCATAACCCTGCTAATATAATATGCTGCTGGATCTCTAATCACGCCAAAGTGCATAACTTTATACTCACTAACATTAAACTGCCAGCCATTTTTGTTTGCCCAGATTTCCAGTCTATTCAAATCATTTTGTAATTGCTGAATATCAGTAGCATACCTGATTGCCCTGCCTATCTTCGCATCATCAGCAAATGATTGCAAATCTGAGGATAGACCCTGCTAGAAGTCATTAATGTATAGATTGAACAATAATGGCCCAAGGACCGAACCCTGAGGTACATCACTGGTTACCTTAATGGCAGATTCACACCCACTGTATACCACTTTTTGATATCTGTTTGTTAACCATCCCCTGATCCAAGTCAATAGATTATGTTCCGATCCCATATTCTCCAGTTTATGCAACAGCCTATCGTGTGGTATCCTATCAAATGCCTTAGAAAAATCCAACATTATCATAGTGTATCCATTTCCTTTATCCAACTCGGCCGTAACATTGTTATAAAATATGAGTCAATTGCTAAAACATGACCTTCCTTTAGTAAACCCATGCTGTTCCCTGCAGAGTATAGAATGATTGTCTACCCATTTCTGTATGCGAGTTCTTACTAACTTCTCTAAAATCTTCACTACCACACCAGAAATACTAATAGGTTGGTAGTTAGACGCATCAGTTTTTGCACCGCCCTTGTGCAATGGAACTATATTCCATTCCTTCCATTCATGTGGTATCATTCCTGAGCTGAGACTCAAGTTATACGAATGTGTGAAAGGCCTAGCCAATTCAGCTGAACATTCCTTTAACAAACGGGCAGATATTCCATCTGTCCCTATTGACAAATTCTTATCCAGGTTATGCAAAAGCTCTTCAACCTCATTTTCATGAACCTCTAACTTTTCATCCAATGTAGCAGTAGCACTGTGCACCATACTACATACACCTGGTTGATATATCTTAGCAAAGTGAGCACTCATTAACTGAACAATCTCCTTAGCTTCCGACACTCATGTACCATCTGCATTCAATAAAGTTATTCTTCCATATTCATTCTTTCTTTTGCTTGTGGCATAACAATAAAATTCTTTTGGATTGCCTTTAGCTTGCATAGCCAATTTCTTTTCATACTCCATTTAAGCTTTTCTCACAATACTTGTTACTTTTCTGGCCTGAGCTTTATATATTTCATAACTCCTCTCACGATACTCTTTCCACATCATCTTCTTCTTGTGGATTTCTAGCTTAATAAGGCTGCGCATCCATTTCACACCCAACCTATTTACTCTTCGAACACTAGGGATACATTGAGATACCGCCTCATTCAAGCACTTTTCCAAAGATTTCCATGCATTGCTGACATTTTTCCATTCAATAACTGATACTATGGGACCAAAGATAATATTCTTCTAAGTTGATCATAATTTCCAGCTTTGTAATTCAGCATGTAGCCTGATTTAATCAGAGTTTCAATACAAGTAGATACTTCCCAAGAAAGAACAGCATGATCGCTGTCACCAATTGGTGGTAAAATTCTTGACAGAGATCCCTTCTGACGCTATGAGCAAATCCAACACTCTTTGACCTTGAGTTCTTTCTTTCACATGCTGCTTGAGAAAGTTATCCCAGAACAATTTAATAAATTTCTGTTCTTTCTGATCATGAGATTTCTCTTCCACCCAATCAATGTTTGGAAAATTAAAGTTACCCATAATGATCATTTGTTTGGTACCCATTAGGCTAAATTGGTGGTGCATTTCTTCGTTCCCTACAACTGAGCTGCCAGGTTTGTAGCAATACCCCACCATATAATTCATTCTGTTAACCTCCACTTCACACCAAATACACTCAAACTCATCGCTACATGGGACATTGTTACCATCAGTTTTCTTGTATTTCTACCCTAATTGGACTTAAGTCATCTGATATCATTGGTAGCACTCCTCCTCTCCTATCTCTTCTGTCATTCCTAAAAATAGTATATCCATTACACTTGATCCCACTTACCATATCTGATTCTGATAGATAGGTTTCACTAATGCCAACAATCTTAGGCCACATCGCATTCAATAAAGCAACAAACTCAACCCCTTTGTTTCTAATGCTCCTGGCATTTGTGTATAGACATAATAAATTACAACCTAGCCTATTCTTATAATTAGATATGCTATGTATTTGGTCTTGTTCTAGAATTTTCTCTTTTCCCTCCCCAGACATACTTAAAAGGTCCGAACCCAAAGCATATTTTTCCACTCCTACGCCACATACATAACCATGTTCAAAGGCATTTATATCTTTATACTTTTGCACATCTTTTTCCCATTCCTCCCTTGATGATCTAGTTTCCCTGACTCTCTGCATTAAGTCTCATACCAAGAAGTAATTTCTCCAGGCTTCTAATGCCAAATGAAGATGAAAAATGAATTTACGTTCACATAAATGCTATTCCAAGAGTCAGAAAATATGCTAACCCATTCAAGGACTAGTTAATTGAGGGTTTGATTATTTGAATATCAGATAACTAAGAGCAATTGCTATCTTATTGAGATCCTATAATCTTCCATGAATGGATCTAGTTTTTTTTTTTTTACTTTAAATGAAAAGTATTCAGCCTACATTCCTTAGTATCAAATTATGTAAAAAAACAAGAGCCTTAAAAGAAACAAATGTTTCTTTTTCTTTCATTTTTTTTTTAAATTTTGACACTACTTTTCGTTCCATTTCTTTTTGTTTGTTACACTACTATATAATACTGTTTCAATTTGTTAGCATTCTGTAGTCATAGGCAGAGAGCTATATTGGAAGAAATGAATGTGAAAATTAATAAGCAACAGTTGTCAGTATGATGATTTTGCATTAACAGAAATAGTTCATGCTTTATCATTAATGCCCATTCTATGCATTGCTGTTTCAACTTATTAAGAGTGTATACTCTGAATAAATCAGAAGGAAATGACAGCAAAACAGAAACAGAAAAAATCCAACATACTTTATTACATCCAGTAAAAAATTCATCATTAGAAATAGGATCACTAGTAAATGATCTCAGCAAATTTGATTTTAGTCCTTTTGGAGGTTCATTTGTCATTTTTACACCTATAAAGAACAATAACAAGACGAGCTTTAAACATTAAGAATATTAAAAGTGAAGCAAGGTTTATACTTTACTAGTATATTTACCTCAATTTATCTACATAAAATTTTAATCCTACTTTGTTTACTTTTTTTTTCCATTAACAAAATTGAAATAATATTGAAAATGATATAGCATATAACATTAAAGTATCTGCTTTCTTATCCTTTTTTTTAAAATTTTTATATCAATCCCCCCCCAACACACACACACATGCATGCACAGACAAGTTATAAAAAACCTATAATGTAATACAGTGTAGCCTGTATGAGATGTTAGGAAGAAAGAATTATTACTATAATTAGTACCATCCGACCTCCTAGGAGTCAACAGAATAATCACATTAGGTCCATACTGTCACCCACCCAAAATGATCATGCCATGCTTTAAACTCATTAACAGATTCTGTGTGTTGAGGCTTAAATGCTGCGAGGACATTATGTTGGAGGTTTAATGGAATATTTTCAGAACTGGGAAAGAATCAAAACTAATTTTAATGCTTCCTTTTTTTTTGAGGGGGGGGGAAGCATTAAAACAAATTTTAATGCTTCAATATTTGATCTCAGTGACTGAGATGAAATATTAATCTGATAACAATCCCTCACCAACTTATGTCTCCTCTTCCCCTCTTCTTCTTCTATTCACAAAGCTCTGCACGCTGCATTCCCTCAGTCTCTCATATCTGACATTCCACAGGGCTGACATTGACTTGATAAACCTTCTGGACCCAACTCCAATACATCCTCATCACCTTAAAAACCAGGCAACCAAATCAAAGCACAGTAATCCATATGTGGTCTTATACAAGGAATCCATAACCTTTTTGCTTGTCAATGTCCTCCTCATTCTTTCTATCTTCAGAGATTACAAATAACTTTTGTAATAACACACTCAAATACAATACAATACTGAATGAAACACGTGGGTGACTTTATCTAGGTGGTGTGCCCTCCATGGGCATTTATAGGTGGCCTATATCTCTGATAATTAAAGTTTCCCAAATTTTGGGGAAGTTTTATGCAACCATATTTAAATTTGGTTGATTTCTGTGTCACCACAGATTCTAAAAACAGTCTTTCTTTTTTGAATTTACTATGGTGGAGCATGGTGATTTTTCTCTATGAGATCCTGTGAATTGTATTCAAAACATGGTCTGCAAGGCCAGATTGACCATAGTCATGATTGCAGATGTATGAGTGTGTTCTTCTAAATGGATGGTTACTGATCTATCTGTCTGTCCAAAGCAAGCCAGCTCGCAGGAACAGGGTACACTATACTCCAAGCACTGAGAGGAGCACTGATCTTTGGTGGAACGGATAAGGGTAGTAAGTTTATGGTGGGACTTAAATGCTGTGTGTGTGTGTGGGGGGGTGTACTTTTTTAAGGACCTGGATATTTTTTCTGATGTGCTACAGATGTAGAGTATGGTGATGGCATTTCTGAAGTCCTTCTGAAGAGATGGCCAGGGAATAGGGTGGAATTAAATATTTTTTTAATTCTGTAATCCCTGTAGCCATTCGAAAGGAAAGTGTTGTGCATGTGGTTAAGTTCAGTTGAAAAGGAGGTTCCACTGGAACAAAGCATGTGGGCTCTATTGGTTAGAGTTTTAATAATGCCATATTGTTGACTGGGGTGGTGGGAAAGTTTGTGAATGTATCGGCCTGTGTAAGTAGGTTTTCTATATACAGAGAAGGAAAGGGTTAGGTTACCATCAGGAAGGCGTGTTACTAAAGTGTCAAGGAAGGATAAACTATTGTTATTTTCCTTTTCCACTGTAAACTGGATTTTTAGATGTAGGCTATTGAGGTGAATGAGGAAGGAGTCTAATGTGTCTGAGCCATGAGGCCAAATAGAGAACACATCATCTACATATCTTGGCCAGATAGAAGGTGAAGGGCTGAGTCTATGGCTCATTTTTCAAAATTTTTCATGTAAAAATTGGCAATTGGGGATGAGGGGGGGGAACCCATAGTGCTTCCCTCTATCTGTTTGTAGATTTTGTTCTTCCAAGAAAAATAACAGAATTAATGGCAAAGGAAAAGAGCTCTAAGATATCAGAAGGAAAAACGTTTATTTAGAGTGTTAAGGTATCATTTAAGGGAATATTGATAAACAGTGAGGTGATGTCCTTACCAATATGTCTGTATTATTTAAAGGTAGATTTTCAATTATGGTTTTAAAATGGGTAGAGTTTTTTACATAAGATGTGGTAAGACCAGTTGGGGGGGGGGGGAGTCAGAGAGTTGGCCAGCTGCTGCTTTGACAGTTTGTAGCAAGGTGTATCAGTGGCATCTTCTATAGGTCTTAGGGGGAAATTAGGTTTGCGGATTTTTGATAAACAGTATATCCAGGGGGGGATGAGAACTGAAAGGTTTTAGTTTTTTTGTAGCATCTGGCAGCCAGGAGGATACTTTTCTAAGTAAGTTTTTTGATTTTTTTAACTTGAGGTTTTGTGGGATTGTGTTGCAGTGGGATGTAGGTAGTTTGATCTTGGAAAATAATCTCAATATTTTGATTATATTCTGTGGTATTAAGGACGACTTTGGCATTACCCTTATCCACTCTGGTGATAATGATACTTTTTTCTTTCCATAATTTTCTGAGGGCAGCGAGTTGTCAGGAAGAGAAATTACTTTTTGGAGCTGATGACTGGATGAGGATGTTGGCGACATCAAGTCTGATGTTATTGGCTGTTTCCGGCGCTAAGTAACAGATTCCGAGTTCAATGTTGTACATTATATCTAGCACTGACACTTCTTTCAGTGTGATGGCAAAATTGTGGCCAAGGCTTAGGGCACTGATGGCATTTTCGTTTAGTCTTTTTTGATGATAGCTTGACTATTGTCTGGAGCAGCTGAACTTGCAGTAGTGGTTTTGATTTACACAGGTTGTTATACTTTTTGATGTGCTTATTTTTTATTTTTTGGAATTCTTTCTCTGTGGAAGCTTCTGAGATGTCTGAGAGAATGGCCACCAAAGTTCAGGGTTGAGTATTGCGAAGAGCTCTGATTGTAACAAGCTAATAGTGGCGTTGATCATGGAGAAACTGGAGTGCATTGCAGCAATCTGCTCTCGTAATAATGCAAGGCTGGCATGTTTATATATACAGAGGGCTTTTCTGACAGAAATTTGATTTTTAGTTTAACGCAGTTAGGTATCACTCTTGTGTCCCAACATCTTTTTAAAATGGCCAGCCGATTTAATTGCCCAGACTAGTGTAGCTTCGACTTACTGTATTGTCTTGATTTGTGTGCTATTTCTTCACCATGAATGATTAAGCATTAAAATTAGTTTTAATTCTTTCCCAGTGCTGAAAATATTCCATTAAACCTCCAACATGAAAACTATTCATAGATTCTATACCATCACCCTCTCAGGTGATGTATTCTGCTCACCAACCACTCTCCATACAAAGAACCTACCCATCACTCCCTTGCTGGCACACTCTTTATACAGCTTCTAGGAATGGTAAAAACATTTACCTGGTAACACCCATTCACCAACTTGTATATCTCAATTATATTTCCTCTCCTATTCAAATGGTTCAGCAAGTTGCATTCCCTCATCCTGTCTTCATATTCTTCACCATTATCCTAATCATATCATCTTTCTTTCTCTTCTCCTGACCATCAAACTCAAATGGTATTTCCTTAACCTGTCATCCAGCACAACATTTTAGAGATCTGATTTTGGTCACTTTTCTTTGGATCTTTTCTAAACATCTATTATTTTCCTCAAAAATTAGTGAGCAATTTGGCTGAATAATCTAAATATTTCCTGATGAAGGTCTTTTACAGTGGAACTACAGAGTTCAATCAAAAATATTATAATCACTCTGTTATTTCCCAGTCAACCATTCCATCCTGCTGGGAAGTACTCATATCATGGTGAAAACCAGTATAATATTACTTCTAAGCCTCCATGTAGTCCAAAGACATTGTGGGAGGCCAAACATTCACAAACCACAATAACTATAATTTCTTTGCTTTGAACACATTCAATGCTCTCACCACCCACTTCAGCAATGCATTCTACTAATTCACCACTGCCAAGCAAAAAATCTCTTTTTCACCTCTTTACTAGCATGACCTTCATACACTTTCCATGGATGACTTCTAGTGCTTGCATCATCCATTATATATTATGCAATAATTTCCCTTTATCTATTTGGTAAGCTCCTCTCATTTATATGTCTCAATCATCTCACCCCCCTCCTCCTCCTGGAGGAGGAGGGGGGTGAGATGATTGAGATGATTGAAGATGATTGAAAGATGACCACATTCCTTCAATCTGTCCTCATACTCATTATTCCAAAGTCCTGAGACAGTCTTAGTTATTCACCTCTGCACTCTTTCCAAAGTTTCCTTATCACTAATATATCCAGATGGCCAGATCTCTGCAGAGAAATGCAAATGAGGATTAATTAGTGCCTTATAGAGTGAAACTATCACCTCCTTTATACATGTCAGTGTTCTTGGAATTATAGCAGTGAATTTTTGGGTAGCCCTTGCAACTTTCACAATATGTCCCCCGAACTTCAGTTCCCTATGCATCAAGATGCCTAGATCACTTGCTTCCTCCACCTCCTCTTTCCATCTTCTCTGGCCAAAGTACATAATTTTTTACTTTCAACAATGAAAACCCTATCAGTATACATGATACTTAGGCGTGTGTGATATATTATTTATTCAAATTTGCTGATCAACATGGGCAAGGGATGCAATTTGACAAACTTCAAAAAGATGATAATGGTTAAAGGGTGCAGCATCCAGGAAAATGCTGATATTGTAGGCTGCTTGCAGAGTTTCAAGAAAGATACTGAACAATTTCCAAACTAGTGGTGAACACCCATGCCTGATCTATGTTTGTGATGAATGCAGGTTGTTTCAACTTGTGACAGGCTATAGATGAAAAACCATGAAATAGCTGACTGTGGAATTAAACTAGAAGGGATGAATGGCAGCGTTTCCCAGATCACAATTCAATGCACCTATTCCATATGGGTTTTGGCATTTGTTGTCCAGTCAAGGTACCCACATGCTTACATTTATGGACACTTTGATTAGGGATTTAGGAGACATCACTTAGGCCACTGAAGTCTGGAAAAAAAAGTTGCTTTTCAGATGAAGCATATTATAGCTATGCCATATGAGAATGGAAGGTGGAGACAATGATTACAACATTTGGTGATTCCTCTCCCCAGATGTTGCAGTCCAGCAGAAACAGACAGGAGGAGGAAGCATTATGGTCTAGGGGATGTTTCCCCTGGAAATCTCTTGGTCCCCTGATATCCATAGATCATGCTATGAATGTTACAAAGTATCTATTCATTCTGGCTGATCAGGTATACTCCTTTGTGGTGACTTCTTTGATGGTACATATATGTTCCAGCAGGGAAATGTGCTGTGTCACATCGCCAGTATCATTTAAAAGTAGTTTGATGACATAAGCAACCTTGGGGTGTTACCATGATGACCAGATTTATCAGATTTGAATCTCACAGAACATTTTGGGGATTTTGTGGATTGAGAGATTCAGTGGTTGAGTTCTCAACTCTTGACACTCACAGAGCTATGAAAAGCACTACCCAATACAATATTCATTGAAGGTCTTATAGACTAGACTCAATGTCATAATACACAGCAAGAAGGAGACCTATGAACTGTTAGGGTAGTGGTCATAATATTTTGACTAGACAGCGAACAACATTTTTATCTTAACACGTCGATGTCCTCCAATACTATACCATACTACACTCATTGTGTTTCTCAGATTCTTGATGTGGTCCATAAATTGCATCTCCAGAAGAAGTCCGAAACAGATGCAAAAAAAAATTATCAATGATTCCAAAACAGAATTGAATGGGCAAAAAGCAGGAAACTTACAGCCTGTCCTAGCGGCAGCCATGCCTTTTGGTCTCTTGCCAAAGTAACTGGTCACAACTTTTGCTCTACACTACTCCTATCATACCCAGATGGCTCAATTGCAACATCACCCACAGAAAAAGCTAATCGCCTGGCTTCACACTTTGCTTCCAATGCATGCATAACTGTCAATGGTAAATGCCTCCCCCCCAGTCATTCCAACTGCCCAACATACAATGACCCCTGTATCCTTCTGGCAGAAAGAAATCATAAACCTGTTGTCAAAATTAGACACAAAAAAAGCTCCTGGCCCTGATGGCATTCTTCCAATTGTCCTGAAGCTCTGTGCAGCAATACTGACTCCTATCCTATGCCATCTGTACACACTCTCTTACTCCACTGGTATATATATCCCAAAGCCTGGAAATTGATCTATATTCAACCCCATTCCGAAAAAAGGTGACATATCACTGCCATCTAACTACCACCCTATCTCACTCACCTCAATCCTATCTAAGGTGATGGAGAAAACCATCAATTCTCAACTCCTACTCTAACTTGAAGGTACCCCGCTATTAAGCGACCACCAGTATGGATTCTGTCAATGCCGATCAACAGGTGACCTGCTTTCATATATCACCCATTTCTAGACATATGCCATGGAAAAATTTGGTGAATCCCAAGTAGTTGCACTTGATATCTTTAAAGTCTTTGACTGGCTCTGGCACAAAGGCTTACGAAGCAAACTTCCATCATTTGGACTGTCTCAGGACTTTTGCAGATGGATTGCCAGCTTCCTGCCTGGACGCACACTATGTGTGATGATAGATGGCTCCCTATCCTCCCACCATCCAACTAATGCTGGGGTACTACAAGTTCAGTTCTCTCACCAACCCTCTTCCTTCTGTACATCTATGACCTGTTTCAGTTGACCTCCAACCCAATACACAGTTTTGCAGATGACAGCACTTTGCACTCCTCCCTTTCATTTGATAAACCTTACCTTACACAACTCACTTCAACCCACAGAACATCAACCACAACTTCCCTTAATTCGGACCTACAAGACATCCTCTGATGGGGCTCAGATAACTTTGTCAACTTCAACGCTAATAAAACCCAGTTCTGTCTTATTTCCCACAAAAAAGAACCTTTCCCCCCCCCAGTATTATTTTTGATAACACTCAATTTCCCAGACAAGATGAAATTTCTCTTCTTGGAATTACCATGACATCAGCTTCCAAAAAACTAGGCTTTCTCTTTTGCTCAAGACGTTACTTCACCTCTAAACAGCTGCTAACCTTGTATAAATCGCAGATCCGCCCAGCTATCGAATACTATTCTCACATTTGGGGTGGGGCTCCTAAAAGCTCCCTCAAAATGCTTGACTCAATACAGAGGAGAGCAATTAGACTGATAAATGACCCATCTCTTACCAACTCACTCCCCCCACTTTCACATAGACATTTAGTCTCTGCAATTTGTATATTCTACAAATATTTTCATGGAAAATGCTCACCTGAAACAACATCAATAATTCCCCCACTCTGTACTAAACCCATTGGAACATGTACAGCCACCTCCCAACATCCCTTCACAGTACACCATGAAACCCACAGAACAACAAGTTTCTTTTCCTCCTCCTTCATCCCTGCTACTGCTGTACTGTGGAACAGTCTTCCCACTGATGTATTTCCCAAGGAATACAATATACAGGCTTTTAAATCGAATGTCAACAAGTTTCTCCTTTCCCATTCCACTACCCATATACGGTACTAAAGTACTATAGGTTGACCAGCCAATCTCTCATATATGGGCCCAACATAAAAAAAGAAGTTACCTTCTTCACCTAGAAAATATCTGACCTACATGGAGTCAAAGGACTCATTCCATACCCTCTCAGGAAAAAAGATCATTGAATGCACCTTAAATCCATTTAAGTTTTTGCACTCACCACACTTTCAGGCATTGCCTTCTACTCTCCATGCAAAGAACCCACTTCTCATTTCCCCAGCTCATACCCACCTTATACAGCTTCCAGGGATGGCTCTTCTGTCTCTCTCTACTCAATTGTGCAACCATTCCACATTAATCTGATGACAATCCCTCACCACCTTATATGTCTCCTCTTCCTCTCTTTTTCTTCTATTCACAAAGCTCTGCAAGTTGCATTCCCTCAATCTCTCCTTATATCTGACATTTCACAGAGCTGACAGTGACTTGATAAACCTTCTCTGAACCCAATCCAATACATCCTCATTACCTTAAAAACCAGGAAACCAACCAGGCACAGTAATCCATATGTGGTCTTATCAAAGCCTTATACAAGGAAACCATAAAAATTGTCAATGTCCTCCTCCTCGTTCTTTCCATAATCCATTATGATGTTCTTATAATTTTAGCCATGTGACCCCTAAACTTCAAGTCTCTGTCGACCATCACTCCCATATCTTCCAGAAACCTGTTTTAAAAATTTCCATTAATTGTATATTCTGCATCCCACCTTGCCTACCAAATTTCAAAACCTTGCACTTTGTAACACTAAACTGAGAGCTCCATTCACTTGCCTACTCACATAGTCTATCCAGATACTCCTGCAAGACCACAACATCTGTTCTACTTCTCATAGTGCTTCCCAACTTTGCATCATCAGCAAATAGCTGCATATCTCCAGAAGCTAGTCCCAGCATCATTAACACATACAAGTAAAACAATAATGGTCCTAGAACAGATGATCCTTGTAACATTCTGCTAGTCACCTTCCTGTTTTGGGATATCACTCTTCCATACATAACCTGATGATACCCACCTGACAGCTATCCAACTCACTAATCAGTTATCTAATGCCATCTAATCCCATCTATTTCAATTTAGCTACCACCTTGTTATGTAACAGTCTATCAAAGGCCTTCAAAAATCCAAGTATACCAATGTATATTCATCTGCTTTATCCAGCGATTTTTTTACCTTGTAAGCAGATTGATAAAGAATTATCTCCTCCTAACAAATTCATGTTGAGCATCATAGAGAATACTGCTATTATCAATCATTTTCTGAATCCTAGTCCTCGCCAATATCTCTTAGCCCTAAACAACTCCAGATGCACAGATCAGCCTATATTCTGTAGCCTCCATGTTATTCATCCTTTTGTGAAGTGGAACAATGGTTCCCACCTTTCATTCCCTCTGAGACTCATCCTGTCATAAAATTCATGTTAATCAGGTGTGCCAAAGGTGCCATTAATTCCATAGAGCAGTGGTCAGCAACCGCTTTAATATGAAGGGTGCAAAAGTAACTGGAATAAGTGAAACTTGGTTGTCTGAGGAGGATGTGATGTTGGGAATAGAATTAGAAGGATATATAATTTTCCGGAAGAATAGAGATGTGAAAAAAGGTGGGGGAGTGCTGTTAATAATTGCAGAGGAATTGTGTCTGCAAAGTGTGGAATTTGATGGTGCATGCACAGATTTTGAATCTGTGTGGTGAAGTTGAAATAAGCAGGTTAATATATTATAGGCCAGGGAATGCAAAGAATACTGATTGTGAAATGTTTAGGCAAATTAGTTGGACATGTAAAAAGAAGATGATCCTGATGGGAGACTTTAATTACAGGAATATAGACTAGAAGGAGGAGATAGTATATGGGAACAGGGAGAACGAGTTTGTGGAATTTCTGAGAGATAAGTATCTTAAGCAGCTAGTAATTGTAGCAACAAGAGGCATTAATGTTTTGGATTTGGTGATAACTTCACAAGTTGTTAATGAAGTGTTGACACTGTCACCAGTTGGTGAGAGTGATCATGAGGTACTTGTTTGGGAAGTGATGAAACAAGAAAAGGTCACTGCCAAAAATGGATACATGTGGAAGTATAAAGCAGGTGATTATAGGAAGCTCTGTAGTGTTAGAATCAGTACGTTGGGTAGATGAGCTGAGCAGGAAAGATGTTGAAAATACATGGAAACGTATAAGGCAGTATCTGACAAAAGCAATGTATGACTGCATACTGGGTTAAGTGAATAAATAGAGCGGGAGTGAAATGGGTGAATAGCGAAATCAAGCAAGTAGTGCTGGAAAAGAAAATGTTACGAGCATGGTAAAGATAGAAAAGGTGCAGTATGAGAGGAGATTGGCTGGTCAGGCCAAGGTTAACTCGAGGAAATTTTTCTGCTACATTGCAAGCAAAAGGAAGAATAATTATGGCAAACTAACACTTGCGGATAGTCATGGCAGCAGACTAACAGCTGCAAAGAGCGCTTTATCAGCATATATCATACTGGTATAAATTATCCAGTACAATATATAGAAGAGAGGCAAGTACTAGGAGAATTGGAAGTGAAAGAAACAAAGGTGTATCAGATGTTGGTTGGGTTAGATATGAATAAGGCTGTGGGAATGGATGACATATCACCACGTATGCTTAAGGAACGTGCACCACAGTTGGTTATGCCCTTGACTTGGTTATTTAATAAAAGTCTTGCAGTGAGTAGGGTTCCTAAGGAGTGGAAAGAGGGCAAAATGGTACCACTCCACAAGCATGGTTCTAAGACAGAAGTCTCCAACTATAGACCAGTCCGTATAACTGCAGTTGTGGTCAAGGTGTTGGAAAGATTGATAAATAATAGAATACAGAATTGGGTTGATGGATATGGCAGCCTTTATGAAGGTCAGCATGGAAAGGGTAGGTCCTGTTTCAGTAATTCACTTGCATTTTATGATAAGGTGACGAGTGTGTTAGATAAGGGAGAATCGTATACATTGATATTCTTAGACTTTGCAAAAGCATTTTGATAGATTACCACATGATAAGTTGGTGTACAAGCTACAGAGGATGGGAATAGACAGTATATTAGATGGATTGGAGAGATTGGTTCTCTGAACGAATGTGCGCCACATTCATATACAGTGGGAGAATCATATACAGTGATATCCTTAGACTTTGCAAAAGCGTTTAATAGATTACCACATGATAAGTTGGTGTACAAGCTACAGAGGATTGCAATAGACAGTATATTGGTTATATGGATCAGAAAGTTTGGCTCTCTGAACAATACTAGAAAGTTGTGTATGATGGAGCAGTGTCTCAAAAAAGAAGGATGACCAGTGGCGTGGCCAAGGGTTCTGATCTTGGGTCCCTGCTGTTTAACTTGTTTGTAAACAATATATCATGTGGACTGACTGGGGATTTCAGCTATTTGCTGATGATGCTGAATCTCTTCAGGAAGATTTAAATAGACTTTTTACTTGGAAAAAAGAGTAGGGTTTTAGTTAAGGGGATAAAAATCCCTTGTTGTTTTTCAGCCAGTAAGCGAAACAAAGATCGAAAACTACGATCTGAACGTATATTATATTATATATGTTCCGATTATATTATAACATAGTATAACTAAGATGAAAAGCCAAACGGCTATTTTTTTCTGGCGAGGTTGATCAGTTAAGGGGATAAAAATCCCTTATTGTTTTTCAGCCAGTAAGCGAAACAAAGATCGAAAACTACGATCTGAACGTTTCATGCCGACAAACTGATCAACCTCGCCAGAAAAAAATAGCCGTTTGGCTTTTCATCTTAGTTATACTATGTTATAATATAATATAGTGACACACCTTTCTGGCAATCGTATAGCAAAAGTATGTAAGTTCTTTTCACTTAACTCTGATATTCTAGGTCTAGCTACTCACTGATGAGACCTCAAAAAAGGTTGAAACCGGTCTGGGTAGTGACTTCTCCTCATAATGTAAAACAGTACTACATCTCCTAAGAGCTGTGTGTTTTACATTATGCGAAAATATCAAGAACAGTGAGGGATCTTGCTCCACCTTTGCAACGAGTTGCCGTGGTGTGGCACTACCAAGTGGTCACTTACGCTTGGATACGCTGACAGTTCGTCGGCATGAAACGTTCAGATCGTAGTTTTCGATCTTTGTTTCGCTTACTGGCTGAAAAACAATAAGGGATTTTTATCCCCTTAACTGATTAACCTTGACAGAAAAAAATAGCCGTTTGGCTTTTCATCTTAGAGTAGGGTTTTAGTTTTAATATCAATAGGTGCAAGGTGTTGCATTTTGGAGTGCAGAAATATAAGGCTATGTACTATATTGATGGTGTCATACTGCAAGAAGCAGTCTAGACAAAATGTACTTTCTTTGAAATAAAAATAGAACTTACCATTCTGTAAGATTGACACAGGAAAAGACTCAGATGGATAACTTGTTAACCAAAGTCTAAAGTTATCATTAGTGTTTTCTGGAACAATTACCTGTGGAAGAAGAATTATTATTTTCAACAGGGCCATAAGATAGCACACATTACTTAAAAATAAGCATTCTTCAATTTTTTTTTTTTTTTCATAAAGTTTAGTGATATTGTAATCCATTATTGTAGTTTTTGTTTTTATGTGGCATACATATAATTATATGTTTTATATAATTATTTGTAATATGTCTTGAAAATGAATGCATCTCAAAGGTCAGAGATAGGGAGGTGTAAAATGGATGAATGAAGAGATTAAGCAGCAATTTAAAAGGAGAAGAAGAAGAAGAAGAAAGCATTATGGAATCAGCATGAAATGAATGATAATAATCAGTTACAAGAGGGCTACAAACGAAGTCC
The DNA here is from genome assembly GCF_054136105.1 of Typopeltis vanoorti. Lineage (NCBI taxonomy): Eukaryota > Metazoa > Arthropoda > Arachnida > Uropygi > Thelyphonidae > Typopeltis > Typopeltis vanoorti. The sequence goes on along the minus strand of NC_143551.1, from coordinate 42,875,888 downwards.
AGGAAAGTAGCTTGGTAACTCGGGCCGTTATTGTTTAATTTCTACATAAATGATATAGGAAATGTCCTAAAAGGAGATATTCAGTTTATTATTTTTATTACTATTACTACTACCCCAAGACCTTATGGAGCCAAAGACTCATCTGGCAGGTCCTTTTATCACACACACACAGCTCATCATACCTTGCCTTGAACACATTCAAACTCCTTGCAGACGCCACACTCTCAGGCAAGGCATTCCAATCATTTACAACTCTGCACGAAAAAAACCTGCCCCTCACTCCCCTACTCACACCCTCTTTATACAGTTTCCAGGGATGACCTCTGGTTCTCCGATGATCTACCACTATTTTCTGCACAATTTTCTCATTGATCCTATAACAACCCCTTACCAATTTGTAGGTCTTTATCAAATGTCCCCTCTTCCTCCTGTCCACCAGACTCTACAAATTACATTTTGTCAATCTTTCCTCATACTCGATATTCCATAGGTCAGAAACTACCTTAGTCAATCACCTGTGGACCCTTTCCAGCATCTTTTCATCCTTCTGAAAACCAGGTGACCAAATCTGGGCCCAATAGTCCACGTGTGGCCTAATCAAAGCCTTATACAATGGAACAAGAATCTCCCTACTTCTACACGTCAGTGTCCTCCTCATCATTCCCAGAAGTCTTTGTGTTGTCTTCACAATTTTGGCTATGTATCCCCTAAATTTCAGATCCTTATCCACTATCACATGCAGATGTCTTATTTCTTCCAACTCAAACAATATATCCTCACCAAGCATAAGTTCTGAATCCCATCTTTGTTTTCCAAATTTCAAAACCTTACATTTTGCTACATTGAACTGACATGCCCATTTCCATCCGCAATCACTCAATTTATTTAAGTCTTCTTGTAAGGCCACAACATCTTCACTACTCGTCATGGTTCATCCCAACTTTGCATCATCCACAAACAACTGAATATCTCCATCTAAATCTTCACCCATATCATTAATATGCAAGTTAAACAGTAATGGCCCTAAAACAGACTGCTGAGGCACTCCACTAGTGACTTTCCTTTTCCCGGATATCGCTCCCCCCATATCTGATACCTATCAGATAGCCAGTCTCCAATCCAATGCACTAATCTAATATCCAACCCCATCTGCTCTAGTTTGACTGTCAACTTATGAGTTACTCTACCAAAAGCCTTTGCGAAATCTAAGCATATTACTGTGTATCCTTCTCCTCTGTTCAAGGAAGTAGCCACTTTATTGTAATAAGTAAGTAGATTACTAAAACATGACCTCCATTTAGCAAAGTCCATCAAAGATAATACCATAGTTGTCAACCTAATTTTTGATCCTAGTTCTCACAAGCCTCCAACAACTTAACCACAACACCTGACACACAGATAGGCTATAATTTGATGCTTGAGTTCAATCACCTCCTTTATGAAGTGGCACAATCTTGCCCTCCTTCCACTCCTTAGGAACTTCACTGAGTGCAAGACTCGTATTAAAAAAATATGTCAAGGCAGGTGTCAACTCCCTGGCACATTCCTTCAGAATACATGGTGATATAATAAATTTAGTTTAATCCTTTATCCAAGTGTAAGCAAACAAAGTTTGCACCTGAAAATATCTTCGGGACTGAGGTAAGGTGGTGCAACACCTGGCATCTCTGAGCAAAGGTGGACCAAGCTCTCATCACTCCTTGTCTCAGTATCTCCCATAATGCAAAGCACATCTCCTTGCAGACATGTATACTGCTATGCATTAAGGGAAAGGCCACTACCCAGACCGGTTTCAATGTTTATTGAGGTCTCGTTAGTGGAAGGCAGACCAAAACGTGGAGATACTAAGGCAGAAGCAATAGGAGAGGTCATATTTACCAACAGGTGTACCACCTTATTATTGAATTACTCTGGATTTAGGGATAGATGTTGGAAGTTTATTTTTCACTTGGTTAGAGTATAATAAATTTAGTTTAATCCTTTATCCAAGTGTAAGCAAACAAAGTTTGCACCTGAAAATATCTTCAGGACTGAGGTATGGTGGTACAATACCAGGCAACTCCGAGCAAATTTGGACCAAGCTCTTATCACTCCTTGTCTCAGTATCTCCCATAATGCAAAGCACATCTCCTTGTGGACATGTATACTGCTATGCATTAAGGCAAAGGCCACTACCCAGACTGGTTTCGACCTTTATTCAGGTATCTTTAGGGGAGGCAGACCAAAACGTGGAGATACTAAGGCAGAAGCAATAGGAGAGGTCATATTTACCTATACAAGTTGCCAACAGGTGTACCACCTTATTATTGAATTACTCTGGATTTAGGGAAAGATGTTGGAAGTTTATTTTGCACTTGGTTAGACTATAATAAATTTAGTTTAATCCTTTATCCAAGTGTAAGCAAACAAAGTTTGCACTTGAAAATATCTTCACGACTGAGGTAAGGTGGTACAATACCAGGTAACTCCGAGCAAAGGTGGACCAAGTTCTCATCACTCCTTGTCTCAGTATCTCCCATAACGCAAAGCACATTACATGCATACTGCTATGCATTAAGGGAAGGGCAACTACCCAGACCGGTTTCCAACTTTATTGAGGTCTCGTCAGTGGGACTTTGTTTGCTTACACTTGGATAAAGGATTAAACTAAATTTATTATAGTCTAACCAAGTGCAAAATAAACTTCCAACATCTTTCTCTAAATCCAGAGTAATTCAATAATAAAGCGACACACCTGATGGCAACTTGTGTAGGTAAATATGACCTCTGCTATTGCTTCTGCCTTAGTATCTCCACGTTTGGGTCTGCCTCTCACTGACGAGACCTCAATAAAGGTCAAAACGGTCTGGGCAGTGGCACTTCCCTTAATGCATAGCAGTATATATGTCCGCAAGGAGATGTGCTTTGCATTATGAGAGATACTGAGACAAGGAATGATGAGAGCTTGGTCCATTTTTGCTCAGAGTTGCCTGGTGTTGAACCACCTTACCTCAGTCCTGAAGATATTTTCAGGCACGAACTTTGTTTGCTTACACGTGGATAAAGGATTAAACTAAATTTATTATAGTATAACCAAGTGCAAAATAAACTTCCAACGTGGTGATATATTATCAAGTCCCACAGCCTTATTATTATTATTATTATTACGGGTATCTGCATGGAGTCAGTAGACTCATCGTGGGAGACCCAAACTAGCAAAACAATATCTGTCATATCTCTTCTTGAATTCATTTACAGACGAAGAGCTCACAACTAAGTCAGACAATGAATTCCACTCATTCACCACCCTCCAGGCAAAAAACCTTGTTCTGACACCTTTGTTAACCACACTCTTCTTTAATTTCCAGAGATGACCTCTTGTTCTTCCATCACTATCACACAGCTGAAACATTTCCCCTGCATCAATCCTATAAAAATCTTTTAGTAATTTGAATGTTTCTATCATATCCCCTCTTCTTCGCCTATCAACCAATCTCTGCAATCCACAAGCTCTCAATCTATCAACGTAGGGAGCATTTTTTATATCACTCACCAACTTGGTCACTCTTCTCTGAACCCTCTCCACAGCCTCCTCATCTCCAAGGAATCCAGGTGACCAGACCTGAGCACAGTAATCCAAATGTGGAAGTATCAATGCTTTATAAAGGGGAATAATAACCTCTTTATCTCTGGATGTCAGTGTGTTTCTCAACAACCAAGTAATCCTATGTGCAATCTTGGACACCTTAGCAATGTGTCCTCTGAACTTCATCTCCCTATCTACCAATACCCCTAAGTCCCTAGCCTCATCGATCTCTTGGAGTACCTTTCCATCGATGTAGTACACAGCTGGTAATCTTTTAATCCCAAAATGCATGACTTTACACTTTTCCACATTGAACTGACATCCATTTTCTTTTGCCCATTTTACCAGCTTATTTAAATCCTCCTGCAAACTTTCAACATCAGCTTGATTTTTTATTGCACTACACAACTTTGCATCATCAGCAAACAACTGAATATCTCCCTTTAAGCCGTTTCCTATATCATTTATATACAAATTAAACAACATTGGCCAAAGCACAGAGCCCTGAGGCACACCACTGGTCACCTGCCTGATTCTGGACTCGGCTCCTCCATACACCACCTTATGGTATCTCTCCCTGAGCCATTCTCCTATCCATATCACCAATTTAATATCCATTCCCATCTGCTCCAATTTGCGTAACAGTGTTCTATGGGGTATCCTGTCAAAAGCCTTAGCAAAATCCAGAAGTACCACTGTGTAGCCAGTTCCTTTGTCCAACTCGGTTGTTATTCTACTATGAATAGTTAATAGATTGCTAAGACAGGATCTACCTTTAACAAAACCATGTTGGCCTCTATAGAGTATCATATCCTGATCCACCCATTCTTGAATTTTGTCTTTAACCAACTTTTCCAATACTTTTACCACTACTCCTGAGATGGTGATTGGTCTGTAATTCAATACCGCAGTTTTAGAGCCACCCTTATGCAAAGGAACCACTTTGCCTAACTTCCACTCCCTAGGGACCATACCAGAGTTCAAACTTAAATTAAATATCCAGGTAAGAGGGGTTGACAATTCATTTGCACATTCACGCAACACCCGAGCTGATATTCCATCTAAGCCTACCGCAGTGTTTACATTTAAGTTTTGCAATATATTTAATACCTCTGATTCTTTAGCTTCAATTCTCACATTAGGTATTGCTACAGGTATAGAGATATCCTCACTTGGGTGATAGACTTTTGAAAAGTGATCACTCAGTAACTCGACTATTATATCTGATTTTGTCACCTCAATACCATCATCACCCACTAAAGTTATCCTTCTGAAGTCATTCTTCCTCTTACTTGCCACATAGCGGAAGAACTCTTTGGGATTACCCTTGATCTTTTTTTGCTAAGGTCTTCTCATAATCTGATTTAGCTTTTCTTACTATGCTGGTAACCTTCCTAGCTTGAGCCTTGTACTGCTCATGGGTGTACTGGTCACCTTTCTCCTTGTAAATTCTCCATAACATTTTCTTTTTTTGCAGATCAAGCTTGATACTACTGCTCATCCATCTAATGCCTGCCTTGTTTGACCTCCTGACCATGGGGACACAATCTGATATTGCTTTCCTCAGATACCCGCTGGTTTTATCCCAAGCACTGCTAACATCTTTCCCTTGCAATATGTTCTGCCATGGGATGGCTGCAAGCTCACTCCGAAGCTTGTTATAATTGCCTAACCTGTAGTTCCGTACATACCCCTTCTTAATAGAAAAATCCACAGATTTTGCAACCTCCCAAGTCAATACCACATGATCGCTTTCACCAACTGGAGGTAACGAGGACACCTTACTTATGCATATAACCTCTGAACCAATAACCAGGTCCAACACTCTCACACCATGTGTCCCTTCAGTTACGTGCTGTTTCAAGTAATTATCTCGTAGAAGATGTATGAACTCCATTTCCTTTTTGCTACGTGATATTTCCTCCTTCCAATTGATATCACCATAATTAAAATCCCCCATAATAATCACTAAGCCTTCACTCATTGCACTAAGTTGCTGATGCATGAATTCAATATCTCCCCCCGTACTCCCTGGCCTATAGCAGCATCCAACTGTATATTTGGTTGCGTTGGTCACTATTTTGTACCAGACTGCCTCAAATGAATTCTCATTCACATGTCTATCATCATGATATACTACTTTCTTTGGCTGCAACACATCAGCTATTATCAACAGTACTCCTCCTCCTGTTCTATCTTCTCTATCCTCCCTGAAAATTCTGTACCCATCACATTCAATTCCAGTGACCACATCTTCTGCTGACAGCCAAGTTTCACTAATGCCTACAACTTTTGGTGAGATTTCACTGACTAATGCCAAAAATTCTTCTCTCTTATTTCGAATGCTTCTAGCATTGGTATACAAAAATTGCAGATTCCCTCTAGATCTTGTACCGGCTTTAGAACTGATATATAAGTTACTAACTACCGTAGTCCTATGCCGATTTTTATCCCCTCTCTTATGCAATTTATTCTGCCTATAAGGATCAATAAATACACAATCAGTGCTAAAGTTTCTCTCTCTTACACTCAACCTTTTCAATATTAGTTTCCCTGCCCAATAACTTCAACCTGTTCAGAAAACAATAACTTCTTCAATCGCTTATGTCCTTCCATGTTAAGATGCAGTCCATCTCCATACAACTGCCTGTTTCCTTCAAACACACTCCAAACATCAACAAACTCCAGACCTCTTTTTCTGCACATTCTTGCAATCATATCATTCATTATCATTGCTCGTCTACTTAACTTAACATCTAGTTTACTCAACTCCCCATACACCTCTTGCTCACTTAAAGTCAGTCTCTCCTCCCCATCATCAACTGCTCTCAGTCTCTCCATGAAGTCACATTCACAAAACTGAAAGACATTTATGAACTGCTTATTAAGTATCTCCAGCACACATTCTACAACATCTCTCTTTATACCATTTTCTCCTATGAATATCATCCTTCCATAATCATACTTTCTTTTGCTGGCTACATATCGAAAGAACTCCTTAGGATTGTTTTTGGTTTTAATCAGCTAATTGCTGTTTATACCTCTCTTTAGCTACCCTCACCAACCAAGTCACACTTCTTGCCTGGTCTTTGTAGACCTCATGGAATTGGTTATTTCCACTTCTCTTATGCTGCCTCCACAATGCCCTGTTTCTCTGTATTTCATGCTTAATCTCTCTATTCATCCATCTCACACCTACCTTATTTAACCTTCTCACCCTTGGAATACATTTAGACATTGCATCTACCAGATAGTTTTTGAAAATCCTCCAAGCTGCACTGATCTCTTTTCCAGGTAATTCCTCATTCCATGCTACACCCACAAGCTGTCTCCTGAGCTTTTCATAATCAACCCCCCCCCCCCTTGTACTTCCGCATATACCTTTTTCTTGTTTGCTGATGATGCAAAGTTGGGTAGCACAATAAAAAATCAAGCTGATGTCGAGAGTTTGTAGGATGAGTTAATAAGCTGTCAAAATGGGCAAAAGGTAATGGATATCAGTTCAATGTCGAAAAATGTAAAGTTATGCATTTTGGGATTAAAAGATTACCAGCTGTGTACTACATTGATGGAACAGTACTCCAAGAGATTGATGAAACTAGGGACTTGGAGATGAAGTTCAGGAGACACATTGCTAAGGTGTCGAATATTGCACATAGGATTACTTGGTTATTGAGGAACACACTAACATCCAGAGATAAAGAGGTTATTATTCCCCTTTATAAGGCATTGATACTTCCACATTTGGATTACTTTGCTTAAGTCTGGTCACTGGGATTCCTTGGAGATGAGAAGGTTGTGGAGAAGGTTCAGAGGAGAGTGACTAAGTTGGTGAGTGATGTAAAAAATGCTCCCTATATTGATAGATTGAGAGCTTGTGGATTGCAGAGGTTGGTTGATAAGCGGTGAAGAGGGGATATGATAGAAACATTTAAATTACTAAAAGGTTTTTATGAGATTGATGCAGGGGAAATGTTTCAGCTGTGTGATAGTGATAGAAGAACAAGAGGTCATCCCTAGAAATTAAGGAAAAGTGTGGTTAACAAGGGTCTGAGAATGAGGTTTTGTACCTGGAGGGTGGTGAATGAGTGGAATGTATTGCCTGACTCAGTTGTGAGTTCTTCATCTGTAAATGAATTCAAGAAGAGATATGATAGATATTGTTTTGATAGTTTCTGTCTCCCGCGATGAGTCTACTGACTCCATGGAGATACCCGTAATAATAATAATAATATATAGTTTAATATAGTTTAATCATCTGGAAAGCAAGGATGATATGAAACATACAGTTAATATAGATATCATTCAGAAAGTGGGAGTGAGATGGGATCTTGAGATAATATTAAACATAGACTTACAATTTATAGGACATTTTTTCACTCTCTGGGATGTTAAATATGAAGAAAGATCAAAGAAATGCAATCTGAAAAGCTTCATAGGGAAGAGGGAAGAAGAGATGATTAAGACATATGAGGAAGAGGGAGGGAGATATGATTAAGACATACATTTTTGAGAAGTTATCAGATTAATGTGGGGATTTTTTTCATGGTGTGGAGAGAAACAAGGGCAGAACAAGAGGTCATCTCTGAAAGCTATGCAAGGCTTATATACTTAGGGCACATGCTGGATTCTCTAGCAAGTGCCATAAGAATACAGGTTAGGAATTTTGAGTAGAATATAGAATAATTGCTGGATATAGTCAGCAATTTGAGTAAAAGGTATGGATGAATGCCTTCATTCCAGTTTAGAATTATTTCTATCATTTGATCAGAACATGTATCTGGATTAGGAAAAAAGAAATCGTAATCAGAATATTAAAAGAAGAAACAGAAATAAATCACAGATGTCATCTCATTTGGCACTATTATAGCCAAAGGCAATGAGAATCAGACTGTTTCTGAGAATCAGACCATTTCAGCTATGAATGTTTCATAGTAAAGGAAACTTAGAGGAGGTTATGGTCTGTGACATGAAAACTTATTTGGAGGGAAAGCTGATTATAAAAGCATCAAGGATATTGGCAAGGATGGCATTCTCAACACAAAGAGCAAAAGTCTGCACACCATGCATGTGGATCAGTGATACACTTTCAATCTCTACATTAGTTCTAAGCCAGATTTCAAGTAAAAATTTAATCATCATTAAATTTCTCAAGGGGTGTACAGGATATGATAGTACTACATGAAAAATTTACATTACTAACTTCCTATCTACAATTTTCCTCCAAATCAGTCTGTTAAATGTCAGGACTCCAGATATTATCAGATCTTATATTTCTATCTTCTAAGGCACTTTTTATCATATCAATCCACCTATATCTTGGTCTTCTTCTGGGTCTTTTTCCTACCAACCTGACAGAGAACACTTGTTTTGCTAATCTTTCCTCTCCAATTCTGACATCCTAACAGCCTCTATTTGACCTGAATCCAGCTTGTTCTTCACCAAGCTTCACTTCCACAATCCTTCTCAACCGTTTCTCAAGTATACTTGCATATATCTTACCAGGAACACTCAGCAGGGAAAATACCTCTGAAATTCTTGCATTCAGTTTTATTTCTCTTTTAATATATGGGTACTATGAGAGCTCTACTCCAATCATCTGGAATTCATTAAATGACCATATAACAGAGATTTGTTCTGCTAATGCATTTCTGGATGCTGACAATGTCAAGTTCTTTCCTAATATCCTTGTTTTTAATATGATATTGCCATTGATACTATCTGTTCATTCCCCTAATCTTTCTCAGGACTCTCATATCTGCGGTCTCTAGTCTTTGGTCAGTGTTTCACTTCTGACCTAGCTCTCAGATCCATAATTAAAATTGGTTTGAACACTGCCTTGTATACAGATAATTTAGTGTTTTGACTAATTTTTCTCTTTCTTACTTACTTAATCCTCTTCACTCCACCTGGAAGCATAGGTCTTCCACTGCCATTTTCCACCGGACTCTGTTTTTTGCTTCTGCTTTTATTTGGTTTCAGTTTTTATTAATATTTTTTATATATTTTCAAACACCTGGATATTTTCAAATATCCAGGTGTTTATAGAATTACATGTACATGCAGTCATTCATATATTGAGCAAACTTCAAGAAGCCTGGAAATCAGGCAGAAGGAGCATGTTGGGGATGTGAATCACAACAGGACAGTCTCCTCAGGCTTAGCACATCACTTTTCTACTTCCAACCATGCAATTGACTGGGAAAATAGCTCTATGCCATATTTAGATGATGATTACGGTTACAGAATTTTCAAGGAAGTGGCAGTGGTATTAAGAAGTAACAACCTCAACAGAAATCAAGGTGCCATACTGAAAGGTATATGGAAAAACTTAATCAACTCACTCAGTTTAACGGAACTACAATACGCGAAAAATCATGTTACGCGTTTGCATACAACACATATCCATGATACTGACTGAAGCTTCTCAACACATGCATGCATTGTCACGCATATGTTCAAACTTTACTGGCTAACAGTTAGCAACGTTTCTGTATTCTCTCATATTTTTTTGTATGTACTGTTCAAGTCTTGACAAAGCTAGACAGTCACTAGCGAAACTAGTAGGCTGGATTATACTAATATATGTATTAATTAAAGAACCTATGGTCTCATAACTACAAAAAGTCTCGTTTTTTAATATATGACCAAATATGTATAATTTAAATAGACAGATGAAACACAAAGTATGGTGCCTTGAAAAAGAGAAATGAAGAGAAAGAAAAGAAAGAGAAAAAGAAAGAGAAGAGAAAGAGAAAAAAAAGAGAAGGCTAAGTTATTGAACCACCTTACATTTCTTAAGAGATGCAGAGATTTTTCAATCATCCCGAAGTTCTTAATCATTAAAGGATATGTTGAATCTAAACGAGCCAAAAGTATCTAAAACAAAGCTTCTTTGGTGTTATTTCTTTCGGTATTGTTCTTTTCAATGTTTCTCTTGGCCTTCCTCATCTTCTTTTACCCTGTGGGTTCCAATCTAGAGCCTGTTTTATTATTATTTTATCTTCTTTCCTCAACACATGCCCCAACCATCTCCATTCATTTCCTTTCACAAATCTGTTGCAATATGGGTTTCTGGTTTGTTCTCTGCCATAATTCTTCGTTTGATATTTGTTTTGGCCAATATATTCCGAGTAGCATTCTTAAACACTTGTTTAGGAAGACCTGAGCACTGTTAACCATCTTTTTGTTACAATCCAAGAAACATCCAAGTTTCTGATCCATACATTAGTATTGCCTTTACGTTTGAGTTAAATATTCTCATTTTAGTTTTTATAGACAAATTCTTGTTTTTCCAAATATTTCTAAGTTGGGTGAAATTTGAATAAGCCAGCTGTTTCCTTCTATTTATATCTTCAGTAGTTCCTCCTTTTATTGATACTATTGAACCAAGGTATATGAATTGTTCTACTTCTTTAAGCGGTATTTCTTCTATTGTTATTTGTTTATTTTGTTTTGCATTTATTTTCATCAACATTGTTTTATTTTTATTTATCCTAAGACCAACTTTTTTGGCTATTTCTACAAGTATTGTTTTTTTTGTTCTATATGTTGATGCATCTGTGAAAATAAGCAGATATCATCTACAAAATACAGATCGTAATTTCTCTCTTATTCCATATAAATTTATTCAGTTGACTTCCAACCCTACCAGCTTTGCAGATTCTGTTGTCTATTTTCACATTTAATTTACCATCTTCACTAAAAATCATACCTAAGTAGCTGAAATGTTTTATCCGTTCTATAGGTTCTCCATTCACAGCGCAGCTGATATTTTCAATGCTGCTTCCTATTTGCATTATCTTTGTCTTTTTAATGCTGACCATCATACCATATCTATCACAACAGTTATTCACTTTAGTCAGGGAATCTTGCAGACTTGTACTGGATTTATTTAGAAGTATAACATCATCCGCATAAAGCAAAGGTTGAGATTAACATCTCCAATTTTGATATCTGGTTTAATACCACTTTCCTTCATAATGTGATCCATATATATATAATGAATAACAGGGGAGATAATGTACATCCTTGTCTGACACCAGATTTAACATTAAACCACCTTCCTGTACTTCCTTCAATTCTATCTGCTGACTTACAACTCAAATAAAGACTAAGTATTGCTTGATATAAGGCCCCATTGATACCATATAACTGTAGTATTTCGAATAGCTTCTCTCTTGGCAACTTGTCATATGCCTTTTCCAGATCTACAAAAACTTAAATACAGATGTTTGTTATATTCCCACGAGTTCTCAACTATTTGTCGTAAAGTGAAAATCTGATCCTTACAGACTCTATTTGGCCTCAATCCAGCTTGTTCTTCACCAAGCTTCTCTTCCACAATTCTTCTAAACTTTTTCTCAAGTATACGTGAATATAAAACTTACTAAGAACACTCAGCAGGGAAATACCTCTGAAATTCTTACATTCAGTTTTATTTCCCTTTTTATATATGGGTACCTATGAGAGCTCTACTCCAATCATCATGAATTCATTCTTCTTTACAAGCCTTCTGAACTATGTAGTGTAGCCAATTTTTCGAAGTAATTATTCCATACATCAAGGATATCTTTTTCTCTAATTTTCATGTCACTTTTATCATCTGTAATTCTTTTTACAGAACTCTTTCCTGAATTTCTGAGCTTCTTCAATAACTTCCAGAATATATTGTTACCTTCTTGATATTTATTTTCTATGTTCTTACCAAAGTTTTCACTTGACTTTTGTGTAGCTAATTTTACACAGTGTTTAGCTTTCTTCCATTTGCCTCTGTATTTTCTAAGAGCACACGCTGACTTATTTGCAACGAAATTTTGAAGTGCTTTTTTGTTTTCCTTCACTGCCGCTAGAACTACATGTGTCCACCATGGAGTTCTGATTTTTCTATCCTTGCAGACAACCTCACCACATGCCTCTCTGACTGAATCAATCAATGTTTTCTTCAGGGGATTTGCCACTGAATTTCCAAGGATTGGTTCCTGTTCTCAAATTCTTTCATTTTTTCTTGAATAATGCTTGTGTATTTTAGTCTACAGTTTACATCTGAAAGCTTTCACTGCCGCTAGAACTACATGTGTCCACCATGGAGTTCTGATTTTTCTATCCTTGCAGACAACCTCACCACATGCCTCTCTGACTGAATCAATCAATGTTTTCTTCAGGGGATTTGCCACTGAATCTCCAAGGATTGGTTCCTGTTCTCAAATTCTTTCATTTTTTCTTGAATAATGCTTGTGTATTTTAGTCTACAGTTTACATCTGAAAGCTGCTCAACTTTTATTCCCTTTGAAACTTTCTTACGTGTTCTTCTTTTCAGGATGAAATTCAATTTTATCCTGCTCAAGACTAAATGGTGATTACTTCCAATTTCAAATCCTCTGTAAGCTGTAGTGTCCTGCACCAGTGAGAAAACATCACTAGAAACAATAACATAGTCAATGAGACTTTTCTTATTCCTTGTCTCTTCTCTCCATGTGGATTTTTGCACATTTTATATTGGAACATTGTGTTAGTAATAACCAGTCCATGTCCTGAGCAGAAATCCAATAGGTATTTGCCATTATTATTAACTTTGCTCTTTTCTCCAAATTTTCCCAAAATATTTTTGTATGTCTCACAATCATTTCCTACTCTGCTATTTAGATCCCCAACAAGGACCAACTTTTCCTTTTTCATTGTGTCAGTTGCTTTCTCTAAAGCTTCAAAAAATTCCTCCACTTCCACATGAATAGAACCTTCTTCTTGAACCATAGTCCAGTTTCCCATTCTCATATTTGCTGACATCACTCTACATGATATGGCCTGCCATTCAAGAAGATTACCCCTCATATTTAGTGTTGGATACAATGGCTACTCCTTCTTTTCACTGATTGTCATTGCCTGAATATAACATTTTGTATTTATTGCTCAGAAAGATCTCACCAGTTTTTGTCTTTTTTGTTTCAGCCACACCTATTATGTCGATGTGGTACTTATCTAATTCCCTTAGTTAGCTCCATTTCTTTGCCATTCAGGCTTCTTATGTTGATAGTACTGATCTTGAACTCTGGTGATGTTGAGTTGGGGGTGTGTGCTAGGATTTGTTCCAGTAGCTGACTTATTAATGTTCGCCCTGGTTCTCTGGAGAAGACAATGGGGGTCTTTTTTAACTGGATGACACCCCAGCCAGCATGAAATTCTCTCATATTGTACCATCATTTTATATTTTGGTTTAATCTAAAAATAATACAATTTGGTTGGTTGAGCCATTCCAGACACGGTTGAGAATTTGGATGGGTAAGTCCCAAATTTCCAGCCCATCCTCGTTCGTTCAGTATCCAGGTAGATACCTAACATGGTGCACTATGAGAAGGTAAGGATTGGACATTAGGTCAGAAGCCATGGTCAGTTCTCAGCATTCCTTTAAAAGCTATGCGGAGGTCTCCTCTCTGTTACTCAGCTTTGACCCTTAAGCACCTCTGTAATATGTATAGCTATAGGAGTAATTTTTTTGTGTGAACATGTTACTCTTCTGCTTAATTTAATTTTGCAAACTAATAGATAATAATAATAATAATAATAATAATAATAACAGGACTCTAGCTTTGATGTAGTAAGGTTATTTTTTTTTTCACCAGAGGTCAGGAGAATAGTATTAACGGTTGATTAGCAATTTTAGAATACCATGTAGATTGCAGTGCAGCTTGTTTCCCTGTGTGTGTGTGTGTGTGTGTTTATATATATATATATATTAAAGAATAAATATTGAATGACTTAAACCGAGATAAAATATGAAGTTTTAATGAAAATGATACAACTAGTTTCAGCCTTTTACAGCCTTCTTCAGGTATCCACTAAAGGTAGAACACAGTAATAAAAATTGAAGTTACAAAAAACTGAGAATTAAAGGCAAAAAATGCAATAGATAATCAACACAAAAACGTTGTATTTTTCAAGTTGTTCTATCTAACGCGCTATTGTTTGTTACATGCGAGGTTGCAAGTGCTCGTGAATGCCAGTATTGAACAACTGCAGCATGGCTATCAGGGATGTTGTAACTCAAATTGTTGTTCAAATGTTAAGGATTAAGGAGGATTTCCCTGGACTCCACGATTTTCCTTTCAAACTCATCACTGCAGCATAAAATACTTTTGGATTTATCCCAGCAAACTGAGTGACACTGTAGATCATCATGAGGATTGCAAATTGACGTTCTAGAGTCACTCAGTTTGCTGGGATAAATTCAGAAACATTTTTCGCCGTAGTGATGAGTTTGAAAGAAAAATCGTGGAGTCCAGAGAAATCCTCCTTAATCCTGAACATTTGAACAGCAATTTGAGTTATAACATCCCTGATAGCCATACTGCAGTTGTTCCAATATTGACGCTCACGAGAACCTGCAAGCATGCATACAACAAACAATAGTACGTTAGATAGAACGACTTGAAAAATACGTTTTTGTGTCAATTATGTAGTGCATTTTTTGCCTGTAATTCTCAGTTTTTTGTATCTTCAATTTTTTATTACTGTGTTCTACCTTTAGTGGATACCTGAAGAAGGCTGTAAAAGGCTGAAACCAGCTGTATCATTATCATTAAAATTTAATATTTTATCTCGGTTTAAAGTCATTTAAAATTTATTCTCTAAAATATATATATATACTCCAGATGATGACCTTAATGTGGAAGGCAGAATGTCAAGGGTTTATTTTGGTTTATATTAAACTAAAGTTTTACTCTAACTGCATGATGTACAAGCTATATTACATTTCAAACAGTATGCAAACAGATAATGATTTGATCAACCATTATTCTAATGGCCTGACCTCTAGTGGGGAAAAAAAACTACATCATAGCTATATTCTATTTATAACATCATCAGAGAACAAATGCATATAGATAGTTTTATTACAGCAAAAGTGGTGTCCTAATTTAACAGGAGAGTTGTTATATTAGAGTTATGATCCTGAAGTACTTACAGTTCTATTTATAATTAACTCTTAGATGAAAAGGTGATGTGGATAGAATATGTGCCTTCCATATTCTTGGGATTTTAGACCATTATATTATTGTTAAGATTAGGGTGGTTGATAAGAATTTCACTAGCCTCCTTAAATTTACATTCATACCATGTTTTGGTGTAATGTAAACAACAGGTGCCTTTGCAATTAATTCTATGTAGAGTATTCTGGTCATGATTCAGAAAGGCTGGATTTACCATAGTTATGAAATTTAATGTGCTGTTTATGTTCCTTTTTTCAGATAGGAATTGTGCATCCTGTTTCACCTATATAGGAAAAATTTCAGTTGCAATGAATACAGTATAATCTAAGGTGGGTCAGCAGAGGAAGTGGATCCTTGGATGATTTCTAACATGGTCAGTCTCCATAATTTGTCTGAAATGAATGCTGATCACCATGTAACACTAAAGGTAGGATTAAGGGGAAGCACTCATAATGTGCTGCTTTAAACTTATTGATAGGTTTAGGTGTTAATGGTTACACACTACAGTTGGTCATGGTATTAACAACACCAGGAGAAAAACATATACTATTATTATTAGTATTATTACAAGGGTATCTCTATGGAGTCAGAAGACTCAATGACAGAGACCCACACTAACCCATTATGTACACAATGCCCATCACATTGCTCCTTAAATCCATTCAATGTCAGGGCAGTCACAACTAATTCTGCCAATCCATTCCACTCATTCAGCATTCTTCAAGTAAAAAATCTAGTCCTCACCCCTTACTATCCACACACCAACACAACTTCCAGGGATGACCTCTAGTTCTCTATCTATTTATCATGTATTGAAATATTCCTTTGTTTTGATCTTATAGAACTCCTTTAATAATTTATAAGTTTCTATCCTTCTCCACCTATTGACTAAACTTTGCAACCCATATACCTTCAACCTAGTAAGAAATCCACAGAGCTGTCACCAGCTTAGTCACTCGTCTCTGCAACATCTCCACCACCTCTTGATCCCGAATTAACCCAGGTGACCAAACCTGTGCATAATAGGCAAGATTTTGCAAATCACAGCCTTATAAAGAGAGACAGTAACCTCCTTATCTTTACTAGTTGGTGTGTTTTTCAATATCGAAATAATCCTTTGAGTTATTTTACAGCAATTGCAATATGCCCTCAGATCTCTCTCTCTATTCACATTAGCCCCAATTCCCTAGCTTCATCAATCTCCTGCAATCCAGTACCATCAATGTGATACACAGTATGTAAACATTCTAATCGGAACTGCATAATACTACATTTTGCAACGTTCAATTGACAATCATTATCCTTTGCCCACAATATCAAGTTAACTTCACATCACCTTTATAACCTCTGTGAGAAAAGGGTATATGTGGAACTACAGGGGGGGGGAGTGATTATGAAGAGCTCAGGAGACAGTTTGCGGGTGTAGCATGGAATGAGGAGTTAGCTGCTGGAAAAGAGATCAATACAGCTTGTGGGATTTTCAAACACTGTCTGATAGATGCAATGTCTAAATGTAGTCCAAGGGTGAGAAGGCTAAATAAGGTAGATGAGAGATGGATGAATAAAGAGATTAAGCATGCGATACAGAGAAACAGGGCATTGTGGAGGCAGCATAAGAGAAGTGGAAATAACCAATTCCATGAGGTCTACAAAGACCAGACAAGCAGGGTGACTTGGTTGGTGAGGGTAGCTAAAGAGAGGTATGAACAACAATTAGCTGATGAAGTCAAAAAGAATCCTAAGGAGCTCTTTCGATATGTAGCCAGCAAAAGAAAGAATGATTATGGAAGGATGACATTGATTGGAGAAAATGGTATAAAGACAACTGTTGCAGAAGGAGTGGTGGAGATACTTAATGAGCAGTTCATAATGGTCTTTCAATGTTGTGAATGTGACTTCATGGAGAGATTGATGATGTTGATGGGGAGGAGAGACTGACTGTAAGTGAGCAAGAGGTGTATGGGGGAGTTGAGTAAACTAGATGTAAATAAGGCTGTGGGACTAGATAATATATCACCACGTATTTTGAAGGAATGTGGCAGGGAGTTGACACCTGCCTTGACATATTTTTTAAATACGAGTCTTGTACTCGGTAAAGTTCCTAAGGAGTGGATGGAGGGTAAAATTTGCCACTTCATAAAGGCCTATCTGTGTATCAGGTGTTGTGGTTATGTTGTTGGAGAAGCTTGTGAGAACTAGGATCCAGAGTTGGGTTGACAACTATGGTATTATCTTTGATGGACAGCATGGATTTGCTAAAGGGAGGTCATGTTTTAGTAATCTAATTACTAATTACAATAAAGTGATTGCTTCCTTAAACAGAGGAGAAGGATACACAGTAATATACTTGGATTTTGCAAAGGCTTTTGATAGAGTACCTCATGATAAGTTGACAGTCAAACTAGAGCAGATGGGGTTGGATATTAGATTAGTGCACTGGATTGGACACTGGCTATCTGATGGCTATCAACAAGTTGTGTATGGGGGAGCAATATCCAGGAAAAGAAAAATTACTAGTGGAGCGCCTCAGGGGTCTGTTTTAGGGCCATTACTGTTTAACTTGTATAGTAATAATATCGGTGAAGATTTGGATGAAGATATTCAGTTGTTTACGGATGATGCAAAGTTGGGACGAACCATGAAGAGTAGTGAAGATGTTGTGGCCTTAAATGAAGACTTGAATAAATTGAGAGATTGGGCATGGAAATGGGAATCTGAGTTCAATGTTGTAAAATGTAAGGTTTTAAAATTTGGAAAACAAAGATGGTATTCAGAATTTGTGCATGGTGAGGATATATTGTTGGAAATGGAGGAAATAAGAGATCTGGGAGTAATAGTGAATAAGGATCTAACATTTACGGGACATATAGCCAAAATTGTGAAGAAAACACAAAGGTTTCTGGGAATGATGTGGAGGACACTGATGTGTACAGTAGGGAGATTCTTGTTCCGTTGTATAAGGCTTTGATTAGGCCACACGTGGACTATTTGGCCCAGATTTGGTCACCTGATTTTCAGAAGGATGAGGAGATGTTGGAGAGGGTCCAAAGGTGAATGACTAAGGTAGTTTCTGACCTCTGGAATGTTGAGTATGAGGAAAGATTGAGAAGATGTAATTTGCAGTGTCTGATGGACAGGAGGAAGAGGGGAGATATGATAGAGACCTACAAGTTGGTAAGGGGTTGTTATAAGATCAATACCGGAGAGGTTCTGCAGAAAATAGTGGGAGATCAAGGGAGAACCAGAGGTCATCCCTGGAAACTGTATAAAGAGGGTGTGAGCAGGGGAGTGAGAGGCAGGTTTTTTTTAGTGTAGAGTTGTAAATGATTGGAATGCCTTGCCTGAGAGTGTAGTGTCTGCAAGGAGTTTGAGTGTGTTTAAGACACGGTATGATGAGCTGTGTGTGAGTGATAAAAGGATCTCCCAGATGATTCTTTGACTCCATGAGGTCTTGGGGTAGTAATAATGATAATAATAAATTATTGACCTTCATAGTTTAGCATCATCAGCAAACAACTGGATATCCCTCCCACATAAATCTTTCCCTATATCAGTGATATAAAGTAAAGAGTAGTGGACAGTACAGAACCCTGAAGCACTCCACTGAAGTACCCTTCATGCTCCTATATTCTGCTCCACATTATACTACTCTCTGGTATCTGTCTGTCAGCTACCTTCCTCATCCATGCTACTATTTTGATATTCATTTCCATTTGTTCTAACTTCTGTAATAGTTTTCCATGCAATATTCTGTTAAATGTCTTTGCAATATTCATCAGTATCATGGTGTATCCATTTCACTTATCTAATTTCACTATTGCTCTATTTTAAAATGAAATTGAAATACTATCTTTAATCAATGTTTCAAATACTATAACTGCCACTAACAAAATATTAATTGTTCTGTAGTTTGATACTCTGTCCTGGAGCCATCTTCATGTAATGGAACTATTTTACCCTCTTTCGACACATACTTTGATCCTTGACGCAGCTGAGACTTACTTTGAACAACTCCATCAGAGGCAATGAATTATGTTGCAAATTCACGAGTACATGGGAGACTTGCCATCCAGTCTCACTGCTATATTCCCATTGATATTTTTCAATATGTGAACCATTCCTATTAATCTACCACAGTTTTGAGATACATCTCTGCCATATCAGAAACTGCAAAAACTACACATGGATGATACACCTTTGCAAAATTGTTTTATGCAGACTGAACTATTTCTTTTGCCTCTATCACCTTCCTGCCATCAGGAGTGAGAAAGTAATCCTAATATATCTTCCTACTATCACCATTGTTTAAAGTCATTCTTCCTCTTACCTGCTACATAATGTAAAAACTCTTTTATATTTACTCTGGCCCGCTTAGCTAATTTTTTCTCATAATTCATTTTGGCCTTCTTTACTATATTAGTCACCTTTCTTGCTTGCACTTTGTACTGCTTATGAGTGTGCTGTTCATCTTTTTCTTTATATTCCATAAACAATATTTTCTTTCTTTGCAGCTCTTGCTTTATATCCCTACTCATCCAATTAATCATCACACTGTTTATCCGTCTAACTGTGGGTATACAGTCTAATACTGCTTCTCTCAAACAATCCTTATCCATTTCCCAACTGAATCCTTTCTTTGCAGCTTCTCAATCCATTGCACTGCTCCAGAATTCCTCCAAGTCTGTCATTATTACCAGATTTATAGTTCAACATAAACCTTTTTTTGACAGAGAATGCTGCATGTTTAGCAACCTCCAAGAACAATGCTTTTTCACTCATCAATTGGAGGCAGAGTGTTGCCCTTGGTATGGATACATCTTGTAATGCCACTACCATATCCTGTACTCTTGAATCCCTAGTCCCATAAAATGCTGCTCCAGATAATTATCCCTTAGCAACTGTACAAATTCCACTTTCATCCTACAATTTTCTCTTTCCTCCCTCTCAGGGATGGGAAATGAATGTCGGGAGACGAGTAGTATGATAGGAGAGAATGACAAGCGAAGTATGAATGAGAGTTGGGAGTGTGGAAGACTTTTACCCAATTAAAACGATCTCTGTAAACTTCACAGTCGAATGACTGTGAAGTTTACAGAGATCGTTTTAACTGGGTAAATGAATGGCAAGTAAGAGTGACTAAGTTGCAGAAAGGGTTAGATGAGGTGAAAGAGGAGGTGGAATATCTTGTGAACGAGATGAGAAGTGTGAAAGATGAGATTAGGAGAATGGAAGCGATGCATGTAAGGCAAATCAGAGTAGGAGTGAAAGAAAGTTTTGGGAATGACAGAAGAGAAAAGTATAGAAGCAGTAGGAGAAAGGGATTTGGGAATGATAGAAGAGGAGAGAATAGAAGCAGTAGGAGAGAGGGAATGAGAGGAGAGAGGGGTTTGGGAATGATAGAAAGGAGAGTATAGAAACAGTAGAAGACAGGGAATGAGAAAGAGAATGATGGAAGAGGAGAATGATGGAATGATGGAAGAGGAGAGAATGGGAACAGTAGAAGAGAGGGAATGAGAGAGGCATGGGAAAGATAGAAGAGGAGAGAATGGGAACAGTAGAAGAGAGGGAAGGAGAGAGCGGTATGGGAATGATAGAAGACTGACTCATTCAGAACAGCAATCTCTCCAGATGCCTACGTCCTTCCTCATTCAAATGCAAGCGGTCTCTCGCATACAATTCCTCTGTCCTCAAATGCTGTCCAAGCATCCACATATTCCAATCCTCTCTTCTTACACATTCTAGCTATTGTGTTATTCAATAGGACTGCTCTTCTGCTCAGCTCGTCACAATCATACCTAGGCAACACGCACACTATCTTTCCTCTCTGTGTCTTCTTTCGCACTACCTCAAACAAGAATCTCATATCTCTTGCTGCCCAATTTACATTACCTCTCAAGTCATTTGCTACTGCCATCACAATCATATCATCCACCCTTTCACCCCCCCCCTCTTAATTGCCATAGCCACACTTTCTATTGTTCCTCCAGGCAAACACTCCTCACACATCCTATCTTGCACACCACAGATCACTAAGTCACCATACATTACACCTCTTATCATTCCCTCTTTCCTACTGTTTCCATTCTCTCCTCTTCTATCATTCCCATAACTCTCTCTCATTCCCTCTCTTCCACTTATCCTATTCATCATATTCTCTCCTCTTATCAGTCCCATAACTCTCTCTCTCATTCCCCTCTCTTCTACTGTTTCCATTCTCTCCTCTTCTATCATTCCCATACCCCTCTCTCTCATTCCCTCTCTTCCACTTATCCCATTCTCTCCTCTTCTATCATTCCCATGCCTCTCTCTCATTCTTCTACTCTTCCCATTCTCTCCTCTTCTGTCATACCCATACCTCTCTCTCATTCCCTCTCTCCTATTCTATCATTCCCAGGCCTCTCTCTCCTACTGCTTCCATACTCTCCTCTTCTATCATTCCCAAACCTCTTTCTCATTCCCTCTCTCTCCTACTGCTTCTATTCTCTCCTCTTCTATCAATGCAGGGAAACTGGAATGCCCAAGGTGGATGGTAGCAGGGGTGGCCTCTTGTGGGCAAGGGTACTTGGGAGAATGGGACAACATCAGGTAGTGGTGAGTCCAGTGGAGTCTAGAGGGGGATAATGCTGGGTATAGAAATAGTGGCATTTTTATACTTTACACTGATGCCAGGAGTATCTGGAATAAAGGAGAGGAATTGGTAGTGCAGATAGCATCAGCCTGGCCAAAGATTATTGGGATCACTGAGACGTGGTTGACAGAAGAGGATATAATGACAGGAATAGAAGTAGCAGGGTACAGCATTTCTTGGCAGGATAGAAAGGAAGCGCATGATGGTGGAGTACTGCTTATAAGTGATGACTTATGTCCTCTAAGAGTGGAGGCTTTGGAAGGCAGTGACACTAATGATTTTGAAAGCATATGATCTCTGTGAGGTAGAGATAGGCAAGATGGGATATTTAGTGGGGTGTTGCTACAACCCAAGGAGCACAGAGGGATAGGACCAGGAGATGTTTAGACAGTTGAGCTTGGCAAGTGCAAGAAGAATGATTGTTATGGGAGATTTTAACTACAGCAGTATAAACTGGGGAGAGGAAGATGCATGTAGCAACAAGGGAATGGAATTTCTAGAATTCTTGAGGGATGTATGTCTTAGGCAACATGTAATAGAGGGAACAAGAGGTTCAAGAGTTTTTGGATTTGGTCACAGCATCAGAAAAGCTGATAATAAGTGAGATGACATCTCTCCCACCAGTTGGAGATAGTGACCATGTGGTTTTGACTTGGAAGATGATTAGACATGCAGGAGTATCAAAGAGACAGGAATATACTGTAGAATTATAAGGCAGGTGATTACAATAGTCGTAGAAATCAACTTGGGGAAGTTTCATGGAGGGAGGAATTGGAAGGCCGGGATATCATTAGTGCTTGGGAAATTGTGAAGGAATATTTGTTAGCAGCAATAGTAAGCTGTATTCCACAAGTGAAGAAGAGTACACAATTTGGTGTAAAGTGGATGACAAACGATATTAAACAGGAACTGCATGTGAAAAAGAGGCTATGGAAGAGATATAAGGAGACAGGTGAAGAGAAGATGCATGAAGAGTATAAGACACAGGCCAGGAGAGTGACTAGTATGGTAAGGAAGGTGAAACTAGAATATGAGAAGAGATTGGCCCTAAGATCCAAAGAAAATCCTAGGGAATTTTTTAGCTATGTGGCCAGTAGGAGGAGAAATGATTGTGGAAGAATGACATTGTGGGATAAAATGGGAATAGAGTGACTGATGCAGAGGACATAGTGAAAATGTTCAATGAACACTTTATTGGTGTGTTTCATCCTATAGGAGTAAATTTTAATACTAGAGGGATAGGGCAGGTTCGAGGTTTTAGAGGTTTTAGAGTGTGTTCCAATTACTGAGTACTCTGGATGTCAGTAAAGCTGTGGGATTGGATAGTATTTCACCATGAGTTTTGAGAGAATGTGCTAAAGAACTGACAGCTCTGTTGACCTGGCTTTTTAATGAAAGTCTGGCTATGGGAAAGTTACCCAGGGAATGGAAGGAAGATAAGATAGTGCCATTCCATAAGGGGTAGCAGACTGGAAGTGTCTAATTATAGGCCAGTTTGTGTGTCATCAGTAGTTGTTAAGATCTTGGAGAAATTAGTTAGGGACCATATACAACATTGGGCAGATGAGGGTAATGTTATCTGTGAGAGTCCACATGGATTTCTGAGGGGATGCTCTTGTTTTAGTAATATGCTAGCCTTTTATTATAAAGTTACAAGAGCAGTAGATGAGGGAAAGGCATATACTGACATTTTCTTGGATTTAGCAAAGGCATTTGACAGGGTGGCATATGATTATTAGTAATAGTGCAGCTGTGGTAGTCATGCATGAGGATTTGAATAAGCTAGACAGATGGGCAAATGAATGGGGGAGTGTGGGTTTGATGCAGCAAAATGTAAGGTCTTGAGGTTTGGGACACAATGATGGGATGCTGCATACTCTACTGGAGGAGATATACTGGAGGAAGTAGGGGAGACAAGAGATCTGGGGTTGATGATTGATAGAAACCTGAAATTCAAGGGACATATTGAAATGGCGGTGAAGGTAGCACAAAGGATTGCTGCAATAGTGAGAAGGATGCCGACCTGCAGAGATAAAAGAGTTATCATTCCATTGTATAAGACCCTGATCAGACCACACTTAGACTATTGTTCTCAGATTTGGTCCCCAGGATTTGAAGAGGATAAATTAACTGTGGAAAGGGTACAGAGGCAGATAACAAAGACATTTTTCAGGACTGTACAATGTTAGTTATGAGGATTGGCTGAGGGAACGTGGACTGCAGAGTTTGGTGGATAGAAGAAGGAGAGGTGATATGAATGAGACTTTTAAACTGTTGCGAGGTGGTTATAGGGTTGACACTGGGGGGAGTTCTTTCACTTGGTCGAACAGTGGGAAGAAGTGATGACAAGGGGCCATCCCTGGACGTTACGAAAGGAAACTGTGAACAAGAGGGGGTGAGGAGTGGTTTCTTTGCATGGAGGGGTGGTTGAACCATGGAATGCATTGTCTGATAGACTGGTGAGAGCGAGAACAGTCAATGATTTAAGGAGTGGTACGGTAGACTTTGTGTTTCCTAGGAGGGACCTCCCACATTGAGTCTTGATGGACTTGTATTTCCTAGGAAGGACCTCCCGCAATGAGTCTTTTGACTCCTTGGCGGCCTAAATAATAATAATAATAATAATAATAATCTATGTTTGCATAGTTGAAGTCTCCCATAATAACACTCTGCCTGTGCTCATGCTAATCTGCCAATGAATGACATCACATCCACGTCTTCCTGGTTTATAGCAGCAATCAACAAAATACATTAAAGATACCATGAAATTATATACTTGGTTTAATCCTTTATCCATGTGTAAGCAAACAAAGTTTATGCCTGACGGTATTTTCAGGACTGGAGCAACTCGTATATGGAAACTAAGACTTCACATTACTCGCCTTAGTATCCCATAATTCAAACCACATTTCCTTGCAGACATATATAATGCTATGCATTATAGAAAGGGTCACTACCCAGACTGGTTTTGATCTTTATTGAGGTCTCTTCGGTGGGAGCTATACCCAGAGGTGATACTCCTTTATCGAGGAAGGTCGAAACCGGTCTGAGTAGTGACTCTTCCCATAATGCATAGTATTATACATGTCTGCAAGGAGATGTGCTTTGCATTACTCGTATTAGCTTATACGAGTTGCTCCAGTCCTGAAAATACTTCAGGCGCACTTGGATAAAGGATTAAACCAAGTATGTAATTTCTTGGTATCTTTAATATATAGTATAACCAAATGAAAAACTTCCAACAATCAACAAAATACTTTATGTGATTGGTCTCTATTTCACATCAGATAGCCTCAAATGAACCATTTACGCATGACCTAAACTCTTCTTTAGCTTGTAATTTAGTTAAGTGAAATTCTACATGCATAATTAGTAATATCCCACCTCCTGCTTATCCATCTGTCCTCCCTGAATATACAATAATCTTTACATTCTATTCCTGTAACTGTATCACTTACTTTCTCCCAGGTTTCACTGATGCCTATAATTTTTGGCTGATTTCAGCCCCAAACTCCTCTCCTTTATTTCGGATACATCCGATATTCATATATATGCATTTCAACACCTCCTTGGACCCACAATTACCCTTGTGTAATATCATTACCAATCAGTTTGGATTTGAACTCCAAAAATTGTTCTTCAAAATTGCATTCACCATTTCATAATCATTTCTGCATATACACACACACACTCATCTCAGGGATGGCTGAACCCCCACTTGACTGCATCCCCAGTACATCTAGTTTCCACAAGTTCTTCGAACCTCTCACTGGAAAGCACACACTCTCTCTCTCTCTCTCCAAACACATACCTTCAAATCCATTTAAATGCAGTCCATCAAGCATATATAAGTCCTTTTGTCCATTAAATTCACTCCATACATCTATAAACTGCACACTGTTTATAGTGTGCAGTTTATAGATGTATGGAGTGAATCTTTTCCTTGACTCATTAACAATCATAGCCCTTCTCAATGCACTCCTGTTACCAAGATAGCAGACTCACAATCCTTACTTTCTCATTCTTCTTTTTCTCTTCTATTGGCAACTCTTTTGTATCTTCTCTCATTGCATATTTCTCACCATTCAAATCATTTGTATATCAGCCTAAACAATCAATTCTTTCACTTCTCTCTGAAAACTAATAGCTGCATTAACACCTTAATATTTGCAACTTGGAAACATGCTTTTGTCACTTTCTCATTAAGTACATCTCTTATCATTGAATCTCCATACAGTATCTTCTGCTTACTCCCAGTTTCTCTGGAACTTTCATACTTTTTTCATTCACTTTTTCTTTCTTTCTTCTAATGTACCACACAACAATCATTTCTCCAGATGTTCTAGTTCATATTTTGTCCTGTGATGCCCCCCTCCCCCGTATAAGAACACTATTTCACTCCTTACTGTAGCTTCATTATCCACATTATCTTCTGCCACTTTTTTCATGCTCTCATTCATAATTCACAAACAGTTGTTTGCTCCTTCCACATTCTTTATTTGCACTATCTTGCCTTACATTGTTAATGTGCTGGTTGTTTCATTTTCCCACTTTCCATATGGTTCGCATTTCTTACATTTGTACACAAAACATTTCTGACGTGCTCTCTCTCTTTTACTTTCATACCATATTTCTTAATACTTGTAAATAATTCACTACATTTCTAACTACCTTTAGAGCACAAATTACAATTACAGTAAAATACAGAGCAGTCAATTATGTAGATTGTTGCTGAAAGAGTTCAAATTGTAAACTGTAAAGGAACTAATGCCTTATCAAGATGCCCTCTAGGATACAGATAAAACAAACTTAATTCAGAGAAGCTAAACGTGGTTTTAAGATGACTGTCACACAGATCCTTGGTAAATTAATGCAGCCAATACCTATTGTGTTCCCTAACTGATGCCGATTTCAAAAATAGTTTTTCAGACCTATAATGACTTCTTTGCAGCATAGCAATCTTTTTCCATTTAATCCTGTATAAATGGGCATCTGGGTCATGGTCTGCCAGTCCTGACTTGACATAAAGATGTTATTTATTTTCACAATATTGATGACAACACAGAATGATAAGAAAATAATATTGATTAATTTATTTGCTGATATTTTGCTGGTATTATATCCTGCATCTTCAGAGCACTAAAACAGTTTGTCACAGTATGTGGAACAACAACAATTTGGTACAATGGTGAGACTAGTTAAAAAAAAAATGTAACATACAACACAAGGAACTAAAGTCCTAATTAGCCCTAATAAGTGCCATATATGTTGGAAAAAGAGATAAAAGAAATATTAATTAGATCTTAAAATGACTGCCTCCCAGATTTTTGGTAAATTTTCTATGTGGGCCTTACTCGTTGAGGTTTGGAGTATGTTTTAAAGCTTCTGTTGATTCCAAAAATAATCTCTCTGACTTATAATGACTTCTGTGTAACATTTTTGTTTTCTCCCAACTGATCCTGTGTAAAGTGGTATTCAAGGCATGGTCTACTAGACCCGACTCCATAACAATAGTGTCAAATGTATTTTTTATGTTCACCAAGGTGGATGGCAACAGTTCTTCCTGTCTGTCCATAGTAAGCCTGGTCACAAATCCATAAACTCCTGGATGCAATAAAGAAGAGAGTTTGTCCTTAGGTGAATGGATGAGAGTTGTCAATTTGAAATAAGGTTTAAATACAGAGTGTAGATGATATTTATTAAGCACTCTAGATATCTTTTCAGATGTGGTCTTGTGTGGTAGGCAATGGAGGGGATTTCTGAGGAGCATTTAGTATTTTTTCTATCCTATGGAGATTAAAGCGGCTAAGAAGGTGCGACGTAAGTGAGTGAGTTCAGCAGTAAGAGAATTGTCATTGGAAAAAATAGCTCTAGTTCTGTGAGTTAGTGTTTTTAGGATACCATACTGTTCAGCTGGATGATGGTATGACTGTTTGTGCAAATATATCCCTGTATGTGTGCATTTTCTATGTGGGTTTTTTTGTGATCACAATTATAGATTGTGATCCCACTAACTCTCAAAAGAATAAAGTTTGCAAATTATTGAAAAAAAAAAGTCACTTCCTGGCTAAAAGAAATATTTAAAAAATTCAAGCCTTTTCATGTTAAAACATGCAGAATATATGAAACACCTAAAATTCACAAACAAGGTACATCTCTATGCCTATTGTGGATAGTATAAACAGTCTCACATACAAACTTGCTAAACACTTAGCTATATTACTAGCCAACCTCACAAATAATTTGCCCTCCTTTGTTAAAAATTCTGTTCACCTAAAAAAGTATTTTAGAAAACCATATCTTAAAAAGTTCAGACATAATGATTAGTTTTGATATCACTTCACTATTTACAAATGTACTGTTAATTGAATCCCTCGATTTACTAAGGTCACATTTTCCCCTGATATATTTAAACTATTTAAATTTACAGTACATGCAGGTTATTTTACACAGAAAGGGAAGATATACAGACAACTAGATGCGACAACAATGGGCTCCCCTCTTTCTTCCCCCTATCGATTCTATAAGATTGACACAAAAGAAAATTTCAATATGTGATGAATATGGAGAGAACAAGGGGGTCAGTCCTGGTAGTCAGTCCTGTAAGAGTATGAAGACTAGATTTTTTGTTTAGATAGTTGTGAACAAGTGGAATGGATTACCAGAGGTGAGTGCCCAGATGGTGAATGAGTTTAAGGAGAGGTATGATAGGTACTGTGTGATTATTGGTTAGTGTGGGTCTCCCACAATGAATTTTTTGAATCCATAGAGATGTGAATATAATAATAATAATGTCTATATGAATGATAGGAGTATTAGAAATAAGGAAGTGAGTCAGATGGCTTCAAGAGCAGATTTAGTTTGCCCAAATAATGCTGACAACTGTGAAACACAGGTGACAAAAGATGATATCCAGAAATAGATATTGAAGGTATAGCATATTTCAGGATGACAAGTTGGAGGGAAAGAGAGAGAGAGAGAGAGCAGATGGAGCAAATGTTATTTCTGATGCCAGATGAGTTGTTCCCACTTAGAGTGGGAAATTAGGAAGGAAATGATGCCAGAGATTTGTAAGTGGAGAAGTGGAGATGGCTAATATAGGTGAAGCAAGAAAAATTAAGTAAATTTGGTTAGTTAGGGCAAAGCATTTAATCATAATAGGATGTGTCATTTTTATCTACAGCTGGAGAAAGTGATCATACAAGGTGTGCTCAAACAAAGACTGAACTTTTGCTATAAAAACTTTATTGCTCATTTTACAACATTTTAAGCACTATCTCCTTCAAAATAGTCCCCTCTACTGGCAATACACCATTCCCAACATTTCTTCCATTGTTGGAATGCTTCCTGGAATGCACTTTCTGTGATGGTGTGTGTAGTTCTATTATTGCATTTTCCTGAATCTCCTGTATGGTTTGGAAATGATGTCCTTCCAAAGTGGTTTTAAGTTTGGGAAACAGAAAAAAGTCTGCTGGGGCCAAGTCCAGAAAATAGGGTGGATGGGTCACAATGGATGCCTGATGTTTTGCCATATAACTGCAAATGAGGAGCCAGGTCATTGTCGTGATGAAATATCCAAATCTGGTTTTCCCCAGGCCTCTTCCTGCACACAGCATCCCTCAAATGCGCTAAAACTTTCTGGTACAACTCTTTGTTTACCATCTGACCATGTGGTACAAATTCATAATGGACAATGCCTTTCCAATCAAAAAACACAACCAACATCATTGTTCTGCCCTTTTTAAAATCTATATTCATAAAATCTATAATCATAGCATTGTGTTTCGTTCATACAGTTCTTCCTGTATGCTTCGTTAAGCAATTGAAATGTCTCATTAAATCTTTACCAAGTTTGCAGCAAAATTTCACACATGTTGTTCTTCAAGCTCTTTCATTGTCACTTTGTCATCAATCTGACGAACAGCTCGTGCATGTGCTTGCTTCAGCAGATGTAACTCGATGACTAAAGTTCATAGCAGAATGGGGCAAGTGTCAGTTTGTTGTCAAAACCTGCTGCTAGGTGCTCTCAGTATCTGCAGTGTGCTCTTTGTGCCAGTTGGTGCACTATTTAAAAAGTTTTTTTTTTTTTTTAACACGCCTCGTATATTCTTGACCTCTTGAGTAGCACATAGAAATTTTAAGGAAGAGAAAGATTAGTGTGGAATCAAGGCAAATGATTCTGCCTTGTAATTCCACATTAGCCCTAAAAATCATGCACAGAGGTCTTCTCTCCCATTCTTTCATCTCTCCATGCTCTATCCATTCATTTTCATTCTCTTTCAGTCATTCGAGTCTCATCAATCTCTTCTCTTGCTCTTTCACATTCCCTCTTAAGATCTCATATCACCTATTCAGCACTCTTATTTCTCTCCATTCCAACAACAGTCTCAGATTTTTTGGTCACACTGCCATCATTTTGACATCATATAATCACTTTCATACCTCATAGGGTTTTGGGAGTGGAGTCTCTACTACAAGAAAAAGTAGTAGGCTGCAGCTCCCTTTACATGCAGAATTTGTGAAACAATCAGAAACATCCATGCCTATTGCAGGATTCCAACCTGCACTTGGCTGGCTGGAGAGTGGATATGCTAATCACTCAGCCAACCTGGCCAATTCTGCAGTTTACTCTCACCATATCCATGGAAATGTAATCATTCAGACAATTTTATCCATTCCTCAAATTTTTATCAGCAGTATAGTTATTACATGACAGCATCCATTGATTCCAACGACTCATAATGGAAAGCTCACAGTAATAATTATGCAAACAATATCTATAATATCTATGATATCTTTCCTTAACCTCCTTCAAACAGAGTACTAATAAATGCCTCTGGCAACCCATTCTACTCATTCACCACTCTCCAAGCAGAAAATTTAGTCTCCTCTCATTCTTATTAATCACACTATTACACAACTTCCAGGGATAAGCCTTGTTCTCTCCTATCTTGTTATGCATCGGAAAGTTCTTAAGCATCTATTCTATAAACCGTCTTTAGTACCTTATATGTTTCTATCATATTCCTTAGTTCTACCTATGAAATAAACTATGAAACACACACACACACACATGTTCAGATTATTCTCCTAGGGAGAACTACACAGACCAGTCATGATTTTCTTCATTTGCTTCTATATTTAGTCTCCCTACCACACACACACACACACCACCAGTTCCACATTCTAAAGAAACCTGGCAACCAAATCTGTGCACAGTAGTTCAGATGTTATCATTTCAAACCCTTAGAAAGAGAGAGAAAGGGTGAAAAATAATAACTTCTTGTCTCTACTTGTGAATGAAATCAGCATCCAAGGGTTCCTTTTCCCATGCTATCATCAGTCTATTTATATCATGCAGGATCTCTACATCACTGCCATTTATTTATTGCTATCTTTCTCTCTCTCTCTCTCTCTCAAAATTTATTCATCACATTCATGCTCCCTTCTCTTTACACAGCTCTCCTATCATACAATCCATGATCTTTGCTCATCATCTCAACTTTTTACTCTCATAATTAGGCAACATGCTAACTACTTTTACTGATGCTGTTATCTTACACTCACCCCAATAATTTTCTGATAGCCATAGTCATTTATTTTATTTTTATTTTTTCATGTTGTTCCCACCCATAATTAATAGAGTACATTTCGTGCTGTGGGAGAGGCTAAGGATATTTTTCCCCCTTTTATAGTCTGACCATAGAAGCGAGAGCTATCATTGGCAGACTGCCAAAAAGAATCAATTCATGTTGAAAGGGAGAAAATAAATAAGGCAATGTATGAATTGGTCACCAACACACGAAATCACATGCTTTATACGTAAAATTTTCCAACTGTTATACAAGCAAAATAGTTATCAATTTAAAAACTACCATGATCATAAAAGAGAAATTAATTTCCGATGTGTAATAATAAACACTCATCTCACAATATGGATCGATTACCCTATTAACGGAATGGATTCTCCTTATTTTGACATGCACAAAAGTGTCGAAGGGTCTCGTATCTGTGGGTGTGCTATATCAATTTTATATATATTTTTGTCTTTTTCATTTATTATTTTTTTACATAGTCCAGAAACCATGCTTTAGAAACCAAACATGGAACTTCTTCAAGCCCCTATTAAGAAGGATGGTGGTCTCAACACCAGGTGATAACATTCATCTCCCATCTTGACAATCACAAACTCCCATGCCCACAGCAGGATTCAAATTCAAACCTGCAGAATGTTGGTTGGAGAGTGGGTACTATAACCACTCAACCAACCAGGCTAGTAACACGGGTGTAGATAAATAATTTGCCTCTGATTGGAAGTTTGCTGTAACAGTTCTTTTTTTTTTAAAAAAAAAGAAGAAAAAAAAAGAGAGGTACTAGTCTCAGTCATTTTGTCTTAGGAAGAAAAATAAGGAATTATTAGGAATATAATATAAAAAAAATACCTCTTCACAAATAGTTTCCAATGTGGACATCCAACTGGTAGCTAAATGGCAGTTTTGGAGAACAACCCAGGTACCATTTTTCAAAGCAGCATTGATCATGGCAACGGCAATGGGACCCTACACAGAAAGTTCAATATGGAACACTTAAAGATATATGCTAACAGAAATAAATTTCAACTTGACAAGTGTCAAGTTGAAATTTATATAATAAGGTTAATAAAAAATAACTTATTACTTGAGTAAAACTAAACATTAATAATAAAAAGTAAGAAAGTGAAAATCATAAGCATATTACCTTAATATGAAGAAAATGAATTAAGAAGGGCGATGATGACAAACTATTTGATGCATAGGTGTAGAAGGAATGGCTGCGAGTTGTTGGATGTGTGGAGTGCATTTGAGGGAAGATGGAATTTGTATAAGAGGGACAGCCTACATTTGAATGTGTTTGGTATCAGGAGTCTCAAAAAACTAATAACTGGTATGAGACCTAACACAGAGAGTCAGGGAAACTAAATTATAATGGGAGGAATAGTTAGAATATGTGTATAAAAGCGACAATATTATGTAACTGTGTTAATGATGGGGATGGGCTTCATCTCGGAAATGATTATGAGAGAAAGAATTCGAATTTATCTTCGTGTGGTTTGGATACATCAAATGTGTGCAAAGATGTCGGCATATATAAGGCACTAGACAAGAAGAGAGATCTGCAGGTTGTCCAACTGTGTCATGCAGAGTACACTCAAGATTATACAAAAGAACATGCAGGTAGCTTATTATGACTATACACGAATGCTAAGATCATCAGAAACAAAGGGGTAGAGATTGTTACCTTGGTCAAATATTGGGACCTCAGATTGTAAGCATTAGTGAGACTTGACTATCAGAATCAGATATTAACTGGTATCAAGTAAAGGACAGTATTTTTTCGAAGGATAGACAGGATAGGAGAGGGAAAGGGAGCATGCTGCTAATGATATCGGATGACTTGAATCTAGTTAGTAATGAGACCTATGATTGAAATACTAGTAACAGTTTTTCATAAGGCAGTGATTTTGAAACCATCTGGTGTGAGGTGGAAGCTAATAAGATCATATGGGGTATTGTTACAGAACTGGTGGATTCATTGCTAGTGATCGAGAAATGCATCGACAAATAAAGAAAATGGATACAAAAAGAGTAATCTTAAACGGGGACTTTAATTAATCCAACACTGATTGGCTAGCAGCAAAATCTCATAACCATTTTGCTGAAAAAATGAAACTGAATTTATTGAGCTGTTGCGAGACAACTTTCTAAAGCAACTTTCATGATCAAAGAATGTTATGTTCTAAAAATTATGTTCAAGATGCTGATGTTAAAGACGTAACTATTCTTCCTCTGGTTGGTGATAGTGATCATGTAGTACTCACTTGGGAAGTGGCTAAATTTTTGAATTTTCCATTCAGAAAAAGTTACATGCTGAACTACAAAGCAATAAATTATGACCAACTGAGGAGTATACTGAGTTCAGCGAAATAGTTATCAGTTGCTGGATGGTAAGAATATCGACAGTACATATTAAGTAAGCATTTAAAAAATACTTAAATGATGCATTATCAAAAGTGTCCTGAGAGTTTGAAGAATAAATAGGGTAGGAGTCAAATGGATGTGTAATCTTATCAAGCAAGATATCCTTATACGAGTTGCTCGAGTCCTGAAAATACTTCAGGCTCAAACTTTGTTTGCTTACACTTGGATAAAGGATTAAACCAAGTATATAATTTCTTGGTATATTTAATTTATAGTATAACCACGTGAAAAAAAAACCTAACAAAATATTTTAATTTATCAAGCAAGAGATTCATAAGAAAAGAATGATGTGGAAAAATATCAAATGCATAAAGATTATGTCAATTATTAAAATGATAAGCAGCAGACCGAAAGAGTCACAACTGTTGTATGGAAAACTAAGTCTGAGTATGAAAAGAAACTGGCTCTGCAAGCTAAAGATACCCCAAAAAAATTCTATTGATATGCTGCAAGTAAAAGAAAGAATGAATACAAAAGAATAACTCTTATAAATGCAGATAGTGTGAAGGTTAGAGATGCAGAAGAGGTTGTTAAACTAATGAGTGTTCATTTTGCTAAAAGATATGAAACTGGTGTATGCAACATTGGGCTCACTACTGCCCCCTTCACTGGATGAAGAAACTCAGGTGTATGAGGAGGAGGTATTAGAGCTTGCACAAAGTGAATAAGAATTCAGCAATATAGACTAATGGGATATCAGTATGGGTGCTAAATGAGTGTTCAGCTGAACTGGCTATTCTTTTGACCAGGATCTTTAATATGAGTCTCAGAACAGGGAAGATTCCACAGGAATGGAAAGAATGCATGGTAATCTCATTGCAAAAGGGTGGTACAAAGACTGATATATATCCAACTATCCACCAGTCGGTATCTCAGGATTGGTGGTGAAGAATTTGGAATATATTGGCTAGGGCTCGCATTCAGAAATTGGTTGACAGTGAATCTCTACTTTGTAATGAACAGCATAGCATGGGTTTATTAAGGGAACGTCATGTTTTAGCAACTTGCTCGTATTCTATTGGGTTGGCAAATAAGTTTGTTCGGTTTTTCAGAGTGGAATGAAACACATTTTATTTAATATATATAATACATACTAGTCAGTTATATATTGACCCTCTTTATCAATGACCTCTTGCCATCTGTCCACCAACATTATTATACAGCATTCATAAAACTCCTGAGGTTTACTGGCAAAAAACTGATCCAGGTGTCTTTTGACAGCCTCTTCATTAGCGAAGGTTTTACCATTCAGAGAATTCTGCAACGATCGGAATAAGTGGTAATTGGAAAGTGCCAGATCCGGTGAATATGGAGGATGCGACAAAACATCCCAGCCAAGAAGTAACAATTTACTCCGGGTTGTTAACGATGTGAGGGGGTCAGGCATTGTCGTGGTGAAAGACAACTCCTTTCCAGTTTGCCAATTCAGGACGTTTTGTGCTAATTGCACAGGCCAGTACTGTTAACTGTGAGCAACAGACAGTTGAATCAATCATTCTGCCTGATGGTAACACCTCTTAGTGGACAACACCTTTATAATCCCACCACACACAGAGAGAATGATCTTCTTTAGATGCAATTCCGCTTTCGAGGTTGTTTAAGGCAGTTCGCTCTTGTGTCCCCATGATCTTTTACGTACCATGTTATCGAACACAACCCAGTTTTCATCTCCTGTAATCATCCGCTTCAAAAATGGGTTGTTTTCTTGGCTATGTTGCAGTGAATCACAGATGGATATGCGAGCAGTCATATTGGCCTCAGTCAATTCATGCAGCACCCAAACATTGATTTTTGAAACATATCCCAGCTTGTGCAAATGTTTTTCAATGCTTGTATGGGATATGTTCAGTACTGCAGCAATCTCCCACACTGTTTGTGATGGATTTTTGTCGACGATATCCTTCACAACACTCAAATTAACCTTGGTAGAGCGGCCGGCAAGCATCACTGAAGTCGAAATCTCGAGAACGGAATTTGTCAAACCACTTTTGGCATACGCGTTCCTTTAAGGCACCATCTCCATATATGCTGCATATTTTTTATGGGCCTCCACAGCTCGTTTGCCTTTTTTGAAATAAAAAAGCAAAATATACTGGCTGTAATGTACGTTATTTCCTTTCATTTCTAAAAATATGTTATACACATGCAACTGAAGTAGGCTGAACGAAAATTCACTGAAAGATTATGTGAAATGTCACCTTTCAACTGTGCTATAGCGTTGCACAGTAGCACAACAATAATGACAGGCAAAGCGGCATAAACTTGTACTAATGCATAAACTGAATGAACTTATTTGCCAACCCAATATAATGTTACCATTGAATTAGACAAGTGGGACTGGATATAGCATGATATTTTTGGATTTTGCTAAGGCTTTTGACAGAATACAGCATGTAATACTGTTGTATAAAATGGATAATATGGCTTTACATTATAAAATATTAGCTTGGATAAGAGGATGTATACCAGTATCAAATGGTGTATTAAGGTAAACCAGTGGTGTATTACAAGGATCAGTCCTTGGTTCATTGTTATTCAATCTTTATATTAATGACATTGGCAAGGATTTGACAGGTGACATACAGCTACTTGCTGATGAGCCAAAGATAGATAGGATAATTGAGAATGCAGTAGATATGCAGTACTTGCAGAATGATTTGAATAGGCTGGAATTGTGGGCATGGGAAAATGGATATCAGTTCAATGTCAGTAATATAAAGTCATGCACTTTGGCATGCTTACATATCCAATATTGTATTATATTAGTGAGATTATGCTAGAAGAAACTGACCAGGCTAGGGATCTTGGAGTGTTAGTAGACAGGGAGTTGAGGTTCAGGAGCAATGTAGCAAAGATTGCAAATACACCTCAAAAGATAATTGCAATGCTGTAACAAATGTTCACATGTAAAGATAAGTAGATCATTTTATCTCTTCACAATGCCTTGATAAGACCTCATTTGGACTATTTTGGCACAGATCTGGTCTCCTGGTTTCTGTTGTGATTCTGATACAGTGAAGAGAGTGCAAAGTAGAGTGTTAAAAATGATATCAGAATTGTGGAATACTGATTATGAAGACAGATTGAGAATTTGTAGACTGCAGACACTAGCAAATAGGAGAAAGAGGGGTATATGATTTAGACTTACAACATTCTGAAAGGGTCATACAGGATTTCAGTTGATGAAATTTTCCATTTTATGTAGGGTGGGGAAAGGACAAGAGGGCATTCTTGGAAGCTGAGAATGAATGAATGCTGCTAAGAAGGAGTGAGATCTAGATTTTTCTCTCATAGAGTAGTGTGTGATTGGAATGGATTGCCATCGGATTTGTGTGTGCAAGCAGTGTTAATGAATTCAAGAAAAAGTATGATAGTTGGTGCATGTAGAATGTGGCCTCCCTTGATAAGTCCCTGTCTCCCTGGGGGTCTCTCATATATGAATAAAATAATAATAATCACCAGCCTTGTAGTTCCACATATAATAGTTCTAATGTGACTGGATGCATCTCAAGTGATCACTTCATGTTCATTCTCTGCATCCAGCAGAAAATTAGACACTCCATTCACAATGAAATCCTCTGATGATATAACTAGATCTAAGATTCTTAACCCTTGTATGCCATTCATTACATACTGCCTAAAGATTGATGCCCCTTACGAACTCGGAAAAAATCATTGTCCTTATTTCCTGATGTTATCTTCATTCCAATCAATATTGCAATAGTTGAAATCACCCATAATGATCAACCTTTGTTTGCTCACTAAGACAAGTTGGCTTACATTTCTTTGTTTTCACTTTCTACATTTTCTGACCTCTAGCAACACCCTACCAAATATTTGATTCTATTAACCTCCACTTCACACCATACTGATTTGAAACCTCTGTCACTTTTTTCTCCTTGTATCTCAACTTTGTATAGATATAATTCTCTTGCTGTTATCAGCAGCACTCTCCCTACCATCTTCACAAATACATCATATTCCTCCATTTCTATTCTCATTAAAATGTCATTCTTGGCCTAGTTGGCTGAGTGGTTAGTGTATCTGCTCTCCAGCCAAATGGCTGCTTGTGATTGTCTGTAAAAATACTGGTGGTGGTGGTGGGCAGTAGATGGCGTTTGTGTAGAGGATACGGTTCACTGCAGCTGGTGGATTGAGTGGATTCCCTCTCTCGATGAATCTTTAGACTCCTTGGAGGTGTCACGTAATAATAATATTTTTGTCAGCAGCCAGATTAGTTTGAAAACACCAGTTCTTGTCTGATCACTTAAGTTAAGCAAACCCGAGCCCAGTTAGTAATTGAGAGGGTGAATACCTGGGAACCCTGGTTGCTGCTGGCATTAAATATTTTGCTGGCTTGGTTGGCCGAGTGATTAGCCTATCTGCTCTCCAACCAAAAGGCTGCAGGTTCGAATCCTGCCATGGGCATGATTGTTTGTGATTATCTGTGAAAATACTGGTGGTGGTAGATGGTGTTATTATTATAATTATTATTTGACACCTCCAGGGAGTCCAAAGTGTCATCGAGGGAGAGTGTACCAACAGCATCGAACGATTGGTCCCTTTCCAACTACTAAGTGTTAGTGTAGTTGCGGTTAGTTGTAGCTGGTAGGAGTGGTGGAGACAGAAAGAGAGAGATATAGAGTAGGTGCCCTCCCTCGATGAGTCTTTTGACTCCCTGGAGGTGTCACATAATAATAATAATTATCGAATCATGTGTCACTTTTTTCAACTATTTTCAGGCACAGAAACTCAATCAATGCAACAACTCCCTTATTTCTTCCGCTCCTGGCATTCATAAATAAACTTAACTATTTATTTCTTGATCTATAAATGGACATACTCGTGCTGTCCCACATGTGTGACTTCTCCTCACCTTGCTCCTGTCTGTTCATCTTCTGTCCCACATAGCCTCCCAGACTCAATCTCCCCCCCCCATGTATTCCTGGCCATTCGGTTTCCATGCTGACCATCCACATACATGCATTCCGAATCTGCTCTCTTTACACTGTGTCCCCCTGCTCTTCTTCCACCAACAGCCTTCTCAAGTGACTCACTCCAAACCATTCAGATGCAGTATATCGCTCTTATACAGTTCTATTCATCCCTCAAACTCATCCCACACTTTCACAAACTGCCCACCTTTCTCTTCACACATTTCTGCTAACATTCCATTCAATATCTTTGCTCTCTACTGCAACTTATC
The DNA here is from genome assembly GCF_054136105.1 of Typopeltis vanoorti. Lineage (NCBI taxonomy): Eukaryota > Metazoa > Arthropoda > Arachnida > Uropygi > Thelyphonidae > Typopeltis > Typopeltis vanoorti. Next base: position 42,836,488 of record NC_143551.1, on the reverse strand, counting down.
TCTGTCATACCTAGGCAACACACAAACTACCCTTCCTACCACACTCTCCTTGATAATCTCCTGATATCAATCTCACTTTCTTCCTATGCAACCAAATCATTTCTCCCAACTACTAACTCCCTTGTATGCTCAATTCTCATACCTAGCCTAGTGCCTCAATTACCCTGTTCATTCTCCCTCTTGGAAAACATACTTTCTACACCATGACATCCACCACACCTTTTATTATAAAATCTCCACATAGTGCTATCTCCATATATATATATATATATATATATATATATATATGTGTAATAAATTTTTTAACTTGGGGATATTGTATATTAGGATAACCAAGTAATTTTATAAACTTGGTTATTTTAACTCCTAATCCCAAGTATGCAAACAATTAAGTTTGCACCTGAAACAAAGTTCAAGTCTAAAGATGTTACAACACCAGGGCAACTCATTGTAAAGGTGAGTAAAGCTGTGATCACTATTCTTAGTATTTTCCTATAATGTAAAGCACATCTCACTTGAAGATGTATACTGCAATGCATTATAGGTGGGGTCACTACCCAGACTGGTTTCAATCTTTTTAGAGGTCTCTTCAGTGAGTAGCTAGACCCTAAATAACTCATTTCTCCCAACTACTAACTCCCTTGTATGCTCAATTCTCATACCTGGTGCCTCAATCACCCTGTTCATTCTCCCTCTTGGAAAACATACCTTCTACACCATGACATCCACCACACCTTTTATTATAAAAGGTGTGGTGGATGTCATGATTACCCTAGACCCTATATAGATGTTGTAACATCTTTAGACTTGAACTTTGTTTCAGGCGCAAACTTAATTGTTCGCATACTTGGATTAGGAGTTAAAATAACCAAGTTTATATATATATATATATATATATATATATATATATATAGAACACTTTGTATTTTCATTGTGAATCATATTTTGATGAATAAACTGCATATCTCATGTCACTAGGTCTGACTTTAGGCATAAATTATATATTTATATATATATATAGAACACTTTGTATTTTCATTGTGAATCATATTTTGATGAATAAACTGCATATCTCATGTCACTAGGTCTGACTTTAGGCATAAATTAGTTAAGTGCTTGCTGCAATTGGCTTTCTGTGACCCTAATTATATTCCTTTACATGAATGATAGAAGTTGGTCAAGTTATCAACTGTATAATTCAGTCAAAAATATCTGTTTGATGTTCTGCCATTCTGGATTTGGATGAAACCTGGTTGGACGAGTGGTTAGCGTATCTGCTCTCCAGCCAAAAGGCTGCAGGTCTGAATCCTGCTGTGGGCATGGATGTCTGTGAAAATACTAGTAGTGGTGGTGGTGGTGGGAGGTAGATGGCGTTGGTGTAGTTGCAGTTCGTTGTGGTTGGTGGATTGAGTGGTATAGCAGAATTGTAGAGTAGGTGCCCTCCCTCGATGAGCCTTTGGACTTCCTGGAAGTGTCAAGTAATAATAATAATAATATTTGTGTCAAAAGTCCATTTAAACGGTCTTTTATGGTAAGAACTTTAACCCATTAGGTGCTGGGGTGAAAAGATGTTTAATGGCTTGCTGCAGTTATTACATGAATATTAGAAGATGGTGAAGTCATGAATTGTATATTTCAGTCCAGAATATTTGTTTTGATGCGTTAAATATCATTAAATATTTTTTACTCTGTTTACATTAATTTATTTATAATATTTCGGAATAGAATATAGTATTCAATCTCTTCTACAGGATGTCCCAAAATTCACGCAAGATTTAAATTTAGTGCCATTTGTGCGGTAAAGTGTTGCCAACGAGGAAAAAAAGACACAATTTTGTTTTTTTTGTGTGGTCATTTTGTTGCCGCACACAACTTCGCTGTGTGTGGCAGCAAAATGACCACACTCAGCGAAGAGAGTTCATTGAATGGATTATGGAACAACAACAAGTGGATGCTTATTTTGCGAACAAAATCATCTTCAGCGATGAGGCTCATTTTCATCTTGATGGCTTCGTTCATCGATAAAATTGTCACATTTGGGGTTCAGAAAATCCACGAGTGATTGTTGAGAAACAAATGCATCCACAACGTGTCACTGTTTGGTGCGGATTTTGGGCTGGAGGCATCATCGGTCCATTCTTCTTCGAAAATGTGGCTGGTAAGGCAATAACAGTTAATGGTGCTCGCTATCGCAACATGATAATCCAGTTTTTTGTGCCTAAATTGCAAGATATGGATGTGGACGACATGTGGTTTCAACAAGACGGTGCCACATGCCATACAGCCCGAGAAACAATTCAATTACTGCATGAGTCATTTCCTGGTCGTATAATTTCCCGTTTTGGTGATCAGAATTGGCACCCAGATCATGTGATTTAATGGCATTGGACTTTTTTCTTTGGGTTTTTTTTGAAGTCTAAGGTTTATGCCAACAAGCTCACGACCACCCACGCCTTGAAGGAGGAAACTGAGCACTGTATCAACGAAATTCAGTCACATTTATGCAAAACGGTCGTTTGAAATTTCGACAAAAGAGTGTGTATGTGCCAGCAAAGCCATGGAGGCCATTTACCCGATATGCTATTCCATGCATAACCCTATACTGTATACTTTATGAATCAATAAGAAATTACAATTTTTAATTAAAAATCTGTGTTTTCTATCAAAATTACTTCTTGCATGAATTTTGGGACACCTTGTATTATATTTCAAGTCTCACATAATTATCAGCTGTTTTTATTTATTTATTTTATTCTAAACATATTGAGTTTTCTTGATTCGACTAACCTATAATAATAGCACAGACCATTTTAATCTAGGTTTTTCATAATCATCATGCTTTTCAAAGATTTAGGCCTAGTGTGGCCTGTTCTGGCCTTAGAAGTCATTGTTGAATCTCTTTCGAGGAAGTCCTGGTTTTCTTTTTCCTAATGATTTGTAATTTAAGGCGTGTTTTGGTAATCTTTCTGTTTTCATTCTTTTAACATGTTCCATCCATCTAAGTTTATATTTCTAAATTTTTTTCTATTACTGATTCCTGATTTAATTCTTTCATAATTTCTTCATTTCTTTTGTGATCAAATAAAGTATATTTTGCAGTTTTTCTCATAAACTTCATTTCAGATGTTATTAATTTTTGTTTGTCTTTTTGTTTTATTTTCCAGATTTCACTTAGTAATGGTAGGGCTAATGTATTGTGTACTAAAAGTACACAATACATTAGCCCTACCATTACTATAGTTTGTTCTTGAACAACTTTAGGTTTAAATATAGAGTTAATTACACCTGTTATTTGTAAATATTTTGCAATTTTTAGATTTATATCTTTTTCATATGTAATCATACATCCTAAGTAGCTAAATGAGTTCAATAGTAATAGATAGATAAAATCTTTCTATCTATTACTATTTTAGTTCTTATTGGATCTTGTCCTTTAAATGCAATCGTTTTTTATTTTTCTGTTGATATTATCATTCCATAATCTTTAGCCATTTGATTTAAATTTAAAATATCTTTCTTAAGTTATCTTCAGAATTTGTAAAAATTATTTGGTCATCAGTGTTTAAGTTCACAGTAGGAGAAAGTTTAATACCTTGATGGAAATTTTTATTGCTATTATTACTATTATTATGTGTCACGTCCAGGGAGTTCAAGGACTCATCGAGGGAGAGCACCTACTCTACAACTCTCTCCACCACTCAATCCACCAATTACAACGAACCGCAACTACACCAATGCTATTACTGCCCACCACCACAACTAGTATTTTCACAGACAATCACAAACATCCATGCCCACAGTGGGATTCGAACCCATAGCCTTTTGGCTGGAGAGCAGATACACTAACCACTTGGCCAACCAGGCCCGCATATTCCATTTTACTCTTTAGAGACACTTGTGACATTATGATTAAGAATTATAGACACGTAAACTCAAGATTATTTCAATATTTGCCAAATATTTCAGTCTGAAAATAACAGACTATCTTCAGTAGCTACATAGGAACAGTTTTTAACAAGGTAGAATACCAACAATTGAGCATTCAAAAGTAGAATGAGCCACTTGATGTTACATTGCTTAGAGAGGAAACATTTCATAAGAGTAATGATTAAACTATAGGTAGTAATTCATAATTTCATGTAATAATCTTAATTTATAAATAGCATTAGACTAATGTAGGAATTAAAAGTCTCAATTTAAAAATAAAAAAAATTAATGTGTTATCCTGATTAAACTTTCCCATAATTTTGATAAGGAAATACAGTCATTTCGATTCAAGTTAGGGCATTGAAGTAAGGCCTCAGCACTTTCTTTAAATAGGCGTTCAAATTTATAGCGACATCTGAGTAGAAGGCAAGTCTTGGACCAGAGGATGTTGTGGCTCGTCTCTTTCCCGTGCTGAGCCAATCCAGACTTATCAGATTTGTTGTGTGGAATGTATGATTGATGTTCTTGAATTCTTTTTTCTACAGAGCGTCCTGTTTGTCCAAAGTTGGACAGACTGCAGTTACAAGGAACTTGATACACACCAGGCAGAGACATAGTTGAGCGTTTATCTTTAGAGGAGGGGAAATAGGTGGATATTTATTTTGTTAACAGGTATATAAATTGGTTATTAAATCATATTTCTTCAGAATTCTTAAAATTGGTTCTGAAATTCCAGAAATATATGGAATTCGAATTCGACGTATTGAATCTTTGTTGTTCTGGACTGGATTGTAGAATCAAACAGATGTTATGTACTTTTTTTGGAGAAGCCATTTAATTTCATGTGATGTTTGATGGTTGAAAGTTCTTTCTGTAATTCATAAGAAGTTGAACAACAAGTTAATCCGTAATCAACTCAGAGCAGCTAAACATGATCTTGCTATTAATATGCGTCAAATTTCTGATCTCCATACCTCTATCTCCACAAACTTAGACCCACATCTTTCTGAGATAGTTCTTAATGTGGCTAAACGCTCTATACAACATTCATATAAAAAACAGAATCAACATCTAAAGAGCAAATTTGATGTTCTTGTTTCTATACAAATCAAGCCTTTCCAAGTTCCAGATAATTGGGTCATCAACTTGTCCGGTCGCCCTTTAACAAGTTGTGAAACACTAGAACTCTCAAAAGGACATGATTTTGCTATAGTCCCTAAAAAGATTCCATATCTAGATTTCCTTGTTAACATTGAATGGAACCTTAGTCATCCCTTAGGATAGTGAGTATTTTACCGTGGTATGACAGTGAAGTGTTTAGAAGGAGGGCCATAATTGCCAATGACTTTATGCGTGGATTATGCATGGAGAGTGGTGTGGAATTTGTGGATGTGTGGAATGAGTTCGATGGGTGAAAGGACTTATATAAGATGGATGGGTTACACTTGAATGGAGTTGGTGTACGGAGGCTTGAAAAAGTGTTGATGAATGATGTGGAAGTGGATGTACAGACTCAGGGAAACTAGTTTTTATTAAGAGGGGGGAGAGTGGATATGCAGACTTTAGGGAGGCAGTTGAGTGTATGAATGAGTATATTATGCCCGAGCGAGTACGAAGGATAACAAATCAGAATGGGATAGTTAGAATAAGGC